>NC_062547.1:115916376-116238406 GCF_016906955.1 Phacochoerus africanus | reverse complement strand
AATACCATGGACAATTCAGTATTTCACTCACCGAATCTTAATTGCTTGTGTCTCTGACCTGCTCTCTTCTCAAACAAAGCTTGCTCCCTCTTCTTTCCTGGGGGTTCTTAAGCAAGCATCAGACTGGTCTTAGATTAGCTATGGGATATCATCCAGAAATTGCATTCCTAGATCCTCACCCCCAAAGATTCTGATTTCATAGTTTCAGGATAGGGCTTGAAGTCTGTATTTTTAAATGCCTCCTATAATGTGGAGGTATGTGAGATCTGGAGACCTCTGCTCTACACTCTGACTTGTGTTCTCATCCTAGGGGTCTTCCCCAACCCCTGCTGCCATTTCTTTTTTTTTTTTTTTTTTTTGCTATTTCTTGGGGCCGCTGCCTCGGCATATGGAGGTTCCCAGGCTAGGGGTCGAATTGGAGCTGTAGACACTGGCCTACACCACAGCCACAGCAACGCGGAATCCGAGCTGCGTCTGCGACCTACACCACAGCTCACGGCAACGCCGGATCGTTAACCCAATGAGCAAGGGCAGGGACCGAACCCGCCACCTCATGGTTCCTAGTCGGATTCGTTAACCACTGCACCACGATGGGAACTCCCCTGCTGCCATTTCTGTGCGCCCGTCAGTATCAAAATCCATGCCAGCCTCTGCAGCCACTGTCTTGATTACTTATAACAACCCTACAAAGAAGATACTTTAAAATTTTTTTTAAAATTGAAAACTTTCTTTTAATTTTAAATCGAAAGATGGTTCATTTACAATGTTATGTTAATTTCAGGTGTAGAGCAAAGTGATTCAGTATACATATATTCTTTTTCAGACTCTTCCATTATAGATTATTACAAGATACTGAGTACAGATCCCTGTGCTATACAGTAGGTCCTTGTTGTTTATTTCACATGTAGTAGTGTGTATAGGTTGATCCCCAAATTCTAATTTCTCTCTCTTTTATTTCACATGTAGTAGTGTGTATAGGTGATCCCCAAATTCTAATTTATCTCTCCCACCCCTCACAATCTCCTTTTGTAACCATAAGATTGTATTCACAGACTCAATAGTTTGTGAGTCTACTTTGGCTTTGTAAATAAGTTCATTTGTATCATTTTTTAGATTTCACGTATAAATGATATCATATGGTATTTGTCTCTCTGACTTATTTCACTTAATATGATAATCTCTAGGTCCATCCATGTTGCTGCAGATGGCATTATTTTATTGTTTTTTCATGCCTGAGTAATATTCCATGTATATATGTACCACATCTTCTTTATTCATTGTTGTGTCAATGGACATTTAGGTTGTTTCCATGTCCCGGCTATTGTAAATAGTGCTGCTATGGGGTGCATGTATCTTTCTGAATTTTCCCCAGATACATGCCCAGGATTGGGACTGTAGGATAACATGGTAACTGTTTTTAGTTTTTTTTTTAAATGACTTTATTTTATTTAATTAATTTTTTTAGCTGTGCCCACAGCATGTGGAAGTTCCAGGGCCAGGGATCAAACTGTTGAGCCACAGCAGTGACAACATGTGATTCTTAACCCACTGAATCACAAGGCAATTCCTATTTTTAGATTTTTAAGGAATCTTCATACTGCTCCCCATGATGGCTGCACCAATTTACATTCCCACCAACAGTGTAGGAGAGTTCCTTTTTCTCCACACCCTCTACAGCATTTGTTATTTGTGGACTTTTTAATGATGGCCATTCTGACTGTACTGGTTTGTATACTTCTAATAATTAACAATATTGAGCATCTTTCATGTGCCTGTTGGCCATCTGTATGTCTTCTTTGGAGAAATGTCTCTTCAGGTCTTCTGCCCATTTTTTGATTGGGCTGTTTTAGTTTTTTAAAATATGGAGCTGTATGAGCTTTTTGTATATTTTGGAAATTAATCCCTTGTTGATAGTATTGTTTGCAAATATTTTGTCCTATTCTGTAGGTTGTATTTTCATTTTATTTATTTTTCATTTGCAGTGCAAAAGCTTTTAAACTTATTTAGTTCCCGTTTATTTTCTTTTTGAAGGTGGATAAGACAAACTTATTTTTAAAATTTTTTATTATTGTTTACTTACAATGTTCTGTCAATTTCTGCTGTACATCAAAGTGACCCAGTTATACATACATATATACATTCTTTTACTTATATTATCTTCCATCATGTTCCATCACCAGTGACTGGATATAGTTCCCTGTACTATATAGCAGGACCTCATAGCTTATCCACTCCAAATGCAATAGTTTGCATCTGCTAACCTCAAACTCCCAGGCCATCCCACTCCCTCCCCCTCCTTCTTGGCAACCACAAATCTGTTCTCAGCATCCATGAGTTTGTTTATTTTCTGTAGATGGGTTCCTTTGTGCCATATGTTAGATTACACATGTAAGTGATACCATATGGTATTTGTCTATTTCTCATTTCACTTAGCATGAGAAACTCTAGTTCCATCCATGTTGCTGCAAACAATTTGTTTAATTTTGTTTTTATTTCCATTACTCTAGGAAATGGATCCAAAAAAAATTGCCGTGATTTATGTCAGAGTGTTCTGCCTATGCTTTCCTCTAGTTTCAGTATCTGGTATTACATTTAGGGCTTTAATCCATTTTGAGTTTATTTTTGTGTATGATTTTAGAGAATATTCTAATTTCATTCTTCTATATGTAGCTGTCCAGTTTCCCCAGCATCTGTTATTGAAGAGACTCTCTTTTCTCCATTGCATATTCTTGCCTCCTTTGCGTAGATTAGGTGACTGTTAAGTGTATCAGTTTATTTCTGAGCTTTCTATCCTGTTCCCTTGATCTAAATATCTGTTTTTGTACCACAACAATACTGTTTGGATTTTTGTAGGTCAATGTTATATTGCAGGTGAAGAAGCTGAGGCTCAGTTATTTTAATGATTTGTGCAACGTTTTCTGCCTCCTTCCTTGATAAGAATGTGTAGTTAATATCATGGTTGATATTAGTTCAAGCATAGAAAAAATTTCCTCCAGGGGATAGGGATATACTTCTGTGACAGTCAGGGATTGATTACAAGGAAGAGAAACTCATTCAAAAGATGTGAAGAAGGCTTATGGAAAGGATATAGGAGGATTTCATGGAAACTGAACATAGAAAACACAACTGGGCCTTAACAAAATTCCTTTAAACACAACCTTGGGTGTTTGAGATATTTGTAACAAGAGAAGAAATAGGTAATTTTCATGCATGTCTTCTACCCATGTATATATACATGCCCTACACCAAGAGGTTGCTCCAGCCAGACACAGGACCCGCCCAGGAATGCAGGAACTATTCTTGTTTCCCCATAGCCATAGATGGAAATGTTCAGGTCCTCCCTCCTTTATAGCTACAGCTGCGATGTTCCCTCCTAACACTCGCCTCCTCCCTGTTTTCACCTAACTCCAGGCCATGGCTGGATGGAACACAGGAAGAAAGTGTTCCAAGAGAAAAGGGCTCCTCTATTCCCTAAAACCTCTTTCATCCCAAATGAGAGGAAGTCAACTCAAACTGACTTTTTTTTAGGGCCGCACTTGTGGCATATGGAGGTTCCCAGGCTAGGGGTGGAATCGGAGCTGTAGCCACTGGCCTACACACATCACAGCCACAGCAACACCAGGTCTGAGCAGCATCTGCGACCTACACCACAGCTCATGGCAATGCCGGATCCTTAACCAACTGAGCAAAGCCTCATGGATTGAACCTGCGTCCTCATGGATACTATTCAGATTTGTTTCCGCTGAGCCACGATGGGAACTCCAATAGGTTTCTAACAGAGATTTTATAAATATTTGTTGATTTGAATTAAAGCTATGAATTTTCCTGAATCAAATTTTCTAAGTATAGAATTTGTCATATTCCCCAGTTTTGATAGGTAGGGGTTTTATTTTTATAAATGTTAATAATTATTAATATTAATGCTAAACATTTTATTAATGTTCTTCAGTATAGCTGGTTTTCTTTCTGATCAGAGTCTGGAGGACAGATTTAAAAAAACTTTTTTTCAAGGAGTTGGGGATATTTGTGCAAGTTTTATTTATTTATTTTTATTTCTAGGTTTATTGCCTCCGACAGAAATAGTGGATACATTATTTCTGTGTTTTGGAATTTTTTTGTTTTTCTTCTTGAAAATTCCTTTTTTTAGATATGTTAAAAAATTCAGGCTGATTACATACAAGGCCTGGCAGGGAAGCTATTTTTCCTCCTGGGGTGACTTTCTATAGCTGATCAGATACATTATATGTCTCTTTTATACTCTAGATGGAAGGATAATTTCTTCTACTGCATGTATTCCAAACTATTTGTATAGGGACCTGTCTATTGCCCTATATATTACAGTTCCCTAATGAGTATAATAATAATAGCACATACATTATTGTTATCAGGATTAAATGAATTAATACCTGTAAAATGCTTAGTGCTCTGTCTGGTCAATAACCCTCAATAATAGCTTCAGATAATATTATTTTATTTTTTATGAACCTGCAGTTTTGCTTTTATTAGCATTCCACTTTATAGACACAGGGTGCTTTTGAATTAACCCAACCTCTTTCTGAGAAAAACACAGCAACAGATGATTAGCAAAGGGCAAAGAAACAAAAACCTCCCTATAGGCATAAGTTTGATGTGAGCTCTTATGCAGCACCTCCACACACACACACACACAAAAAGCCAAGTTGATTTTGTTTCAAACATATTCTACCAGATTCTGTGAAAGAATATGCAGAGCTACTGAGCTACATGCCCACAGTTCAACTCTAATAATGAGAGATACTAATTTTCTACTTTTCTGAAGTGGTTAATGTGAACTTGTTTCTCTCTACCATTTAACTGTAAATCTTCAGGGATTATGCCTTGCATTTCTGGTCCCCCCCACTGCTGTGCACAGGTAGATGCCTAACAGAGAGCTGGGAAACATTATGAGTTTCCTGGGGGTTAAAAGTTTCAGCTTTAAAGTCCAGCAGACCTAGACCAACTTCCAGTTCAGCTGCTCAGAAATGAAATCTGCCTTAAGAGCTATGCCTGGGCTCCAATCACTTATTAGTTATTATTGGCCAATTACTGTAGTTCTTGTTTGCATGTATATATAGATAATACCTTGAGAGAGTCGTGGAAAAGTACTTTGGTTAAAGTTACACATACCTTATATCTCATTGAATCCACACAGTACCCCGCCCCAGGCAGGTGTGTTTTACAGGTGAATACAGGTAAGATGATAATGGAAAAGTAATCCCCAAATTATTACTCCTTTTATATGTAACTATGAGATAGAATTTAAAATATCTGCCAGCGATAACTAGCAAGTGGTATTTGGTGGTTCTTTCAGTGACGCTAATTAAACATATATGGAGTATTATTTATTCTCAGTACAAGTCTATCAAAAATGTCTAATCGTGTAGCACTGCATTCCTTTCTAATCTTGGTTCTCAAATTACAGATTCTAGTAAATGTAACTTGCAAACCTCTGATTTTCAGTATCGGGATTTGTCAGACATCCTATCAGATGGGTGACTTCACAGCCCCTGGAAGAAATGTTACTCACCTTCAAATAGATGAACACAAGAACCCTTTGCGAGGCTGCTAAAGCTATCTGCACCCTCCTCTTCTCTACTTTCAAGGTCGTTTTCAGAATTCCCTTATCTGAAGACAAGAATTTGGCAAAACGTCAATTCACACTGTGGCAGCGACTTTGTGGATAAGCCTCTGAGTCGTGAGAGACCTCGGGAGGCCAAAGAGCCCTTATTCTCTCACGAGCGCGTTTCCTTCCTTCCTTATTTGACTTTTGGCCCTGGGATCACTAGTACAGCCGCGCGATACTAAATCTTCACGCGAATTTAAGCCAGTCTATCCCTCGCTGTCCTTATACAGCCTCTTTGTGTTTTTTTTTCCTTCCAGCCGGATTTACCGCCACGTAAAGTTCTTTCTCAATTAAATGCCACAGGACACCCTGCCTGAGGCAAACCCCCAAGCTTGCTTACACACGCAGGTGGCCAGCTTCGGACTAACTCACACCCCACGCGAAATCGTTCCATCTCCCAGCGACCAATCAGCACCTCGCACGCTGCCCCGCTAGCCAATCCAAGCAAACACACGTTGCTCTGGCCAAATTCGGCCCCCAATACCCCTGAAGCCCCAGGCTCGTGTCGGGGGCGTGGCTACGGAATTCAGCCCGCCTTCCCCGGAAGAGCTTTTTGCCTTCCAATTGGCTGCGACTAGCAGTGGCTTCGCGCCCACTGGCTGCTGCTGCTGCCTAAGCTTCGGCGGGCGGGGAAGCTGAGCGAGAGCTCCGGGGAGTCAGTACCAGCCCGGCGCGACTGAACTCCGGACCGCTCCTCGCTCCACCTTCGGTCGCTGTGAGTAGAGGCATGAAAGTGAGGCCCTCTGGAGGGAGGGAAGCAGGGGAGTCTTCCCGGAGCTGTTCTGGACTGTGGGCGAGGAAAGCCTCCGTGGAGGTCCAGGATGGTGGGTCGGCGTCGGGGCGGTTGTGGACCTTAGGAGTGAGAGAAAGGGTCGCGCTGGAAGGATTCCAGGGCTTGCACCTCGCCCTTCTACCCAGTTCACCATCGTCTGGACTCCGATGATGCCTCAGTTCATCTGTCAAATGGGAAAGGGATGTAACAACCTCGCTTCGGGCGGCCTTGGTAAAGACTCATTGAGGTCGTGTTCTGTGATGGCTACAGTGCTTCTCGGTTCTTAGTAGATACACAGACCGCGAAGGTCCATTCTGTCAGGCCAGGCTTTGAGATGTGTTGTTGCTAAGAGGCATAGTCTTCTGAGAGCTTACTCTTTTCCAGGTTCGATACTAAATGTATTAACTCTTGTAATTCCTTAATAAATTAATGTTGGTATTATCTGTCATTTAAAATTAAGAAAGATTACCTGAGAGTTTTCAGGTTTAGGAGCCAAAACAAAATTTGACAGATGCAATATGGTGTCACAGTTTTTAATGTAGTCTTTTTCAGCCTGTGATCCGCGTGTAATGTTTTATAGAATTGACCTTTAGTCTCTGAAGGCAAAGGTCCTGGGTTGGAATTCTGGCTCCATCACTTATTAGCTATGTGTTCTTGGATAAACGAATTAATCTCTCTGTTGATACTTTTGCCTCTTAGTTGGAGGATCACCTCTTAAGGTTGTTTGTGAGTATTAAATTAAATAATACAACTTAAAGTGGCCAGAAAGACCGATCACATAGTAAATGATCAGTAAATGTTAGTTAGTTTGGTTTTTTTTTTTTTTTAAATAAAGGATTAGAGTATTAGGAGTTCATTAACTTGGACTCAAAGTTGTGACAGTATTAGAATTTAATACTGTCTTAAGTGTTGTAAAAATCTCATTAGTGTTGTAAAGCTTGTCCTAAAATAAGCCAAAGTTAGCACCAAATCAGAGGAGTATTCATTAGTCACATGGCAGAAAAAGGCTTCTCTGTTGCATTCCTGCTACGGCCAATCTCAAAAATGAGAAACTACTGTACTTGACCAAATTCGAAAAGCTGAATTACTAAATTCAAAATTGATTGGAAATTAAGTACGTGCTGAAATTTTTATGTTAGGTAGACTATATAATTTAATTTACAAGGCCTTAGTTTGCACATCTTTGCAAGAAATCTATGACATGTTAAATTGAAGCTGTTCACATAAATGAAACCCATATCAATTAGGTAATGGAATGTAAAACAATTCTGATTATGAGCTTCTTTAATAAGGGATTTCTGACTTAATTATACTACTTAAGTACAGATTTTTATGGCATTCACTTCTTATTAGAGGTTAAAATGTTTATTATGTTCCATATTTAATTAAAACCTATGATCATTTCATTGACATTTGACAAAAATTGAAATTGTATTGGTCAAAGATTCTGGTGCTGATAAATGACCTCAAGAGGGAGTTCCCGTCATGGCGCAGTGGTTAATGAATCCGACTAGGAACCTTGAACTTGCGGGTTTGATCCCTGCCCTTGCTCAGTGGGTTAACGATCTGGCGTTGCTGTGAGCTGTGGTGTAGGTTGTAGACGTGGCTTGGATCCTGCGTTGCTGTGGCTCTGGCGTAGGGCAGTGGCTACAGCTCTGATTAGACCCCTAGCGTAGGAACTTCCATATGCCGTGGGAGCGGCCCAAGAAATGGCAAAAAAGACCAAAAAAAAAAAAAAATGACCTCAAGAAAATTTTTAACTTGTGAAAGTTGCCCCTCTGTCATGGCAGCCACTGTCTACACTAGTGATCACTTCAAAGACATAAACATAGAAAACATGAACAAAAAGATTAAGGAAAAAATAAAGGTGGACATTACTCAGCACTTGGTCATAGCATTGAGCTGTTAGATTTTGACACAGTTTAAGTAGTACCTGTTTTCTCTGACATGTAAGTGTTGGAGTTGGAGAATTTCCTGATATAAGGTCAAGAAGGAAAATAAAAGAATTAGTAAGAGGGAGTTCACATGTATTTAAAACATTTCCCGACCTTTTCCACAGAAAGAGACTGCAGTAGGGCATATTGTGTGCTTTCTTTCCAATTAGTACGAGTGTGCTGTTATATTAGGAGAGCACCAAAATATTGATAACCCTAATACTGTTCCCCTGCCCCCCCCCCCCACCTTGGTTCTTGAGAGATGCTCTGTCTTGCTTGCACACACACACACAGATTATCAGTTTAGACAGTAACTGTTACTCATTTTTGGACTTAGTCTTGATGAAAAAAGATCCATGCAAGAGTTAACTGCCTGGCTGTATAGGCCATTGGGCTAAAAGACAGCTTTCCAAGTTTATATTTACTTTGCTTTCTTTTTTTCTACCTCCTACCCACCACACCTAAAGAGGCTCATTAATAGGAGTATTTAACATTGGAGGGGGAGCTAAAAAAGTAGAACAGAAATTAGGCAATGAGCTTGGCCAAAATATAAAAGGGCCCATAAGCCATATTAAGGAGTTTGTGCTTTATACTAACCAGTAGGATTAAATGATAACTAAGGTAAACACCTTAAAGATTCAGATTCTCATCTTTACAGGTAGTTTTTTATTGCTTACTTTTTTTATGCTAGATTTGCATAAAGATAATGTTGTCTCTGCTTTCCACTTCATCTTTTATTTCTATCAAAGAGTTTTGAAAAATAATCTTATCTTCCAGCCACAGGAATCTGGCAAGTGACTTTTGGATTTAAAGAGTGTTGTCTATGATAATGATCCCAGTAAGATAAATCAACTTTGTTCTTCACGTCCTCTCTCAGAACTTGTGCTTGCTTATTACATGCCCTTAAATAAGGTCATTGTACTGCCTATCCAGTTGGCAGTCTCTTGAGTGGAAATGAGATATATTCCTGACTGGCCAACCTTTTGAACAAGCTCATCCACATTTTGTCTATGAGTGGGATCTATACTTGTTAAACATTTTGTTATCACTTCCATAGATCCTAAGTTTGATATTACTGAATTTTTTATATATACTTTCCCATGTTTTTGAAGGGATATGGCACCCCCCCAAATACGCCACTTTGGAATAAAGGTTACTTTGAGCTGAAAGCAATTAAGAAGCAGCAAATGCAGAAGGAACTAGTTTTACTTCCACTATCTGCCTACAAGTAGAATATAAATTTCCTTTTGTGAAGGTCTTTCCTCTTCCAGGAGAATAACTGCTATCACTGGAGACAGAAAGTTGGCACTGGGATGGTCTGCACAAACACACTTTACTAAAATAGCCCTTATCTTTTGTTAGTTTCTTCCCATATACTTAGCTTCCCATAATTTACCACCCTTAGAAGCTCAAATCCCTTTCCCTTGTCATTTCTCCACAATTTATCACCCTTGTTAAAATGGTGTATAAGCCCCAGGTATAATTGCTTTTATGGGTCTCCAGTTTTTTTTTTTCTTTGAAGGCCTCTTTGCAAATAACAGTTAAAGTATTAAAATCAAATAAACTTTGTCTTTTCTTTTGTTAGTCTATCACTTTTCAATTTACTTTGCAGGTCCCAGAGACAGAACATAAGACAATAGTAGAGGGAAAATTTTTTTCCCCTTTCCTTCTATATCATTTTAATGTTTATCATGCTTAATGGCTTTTATGCTCTGCTTTGTGTTGTTTAAATTTGATTACAGCACTGATTTATTTTTGTCACCTTAATTTTTAAATTAGTGGTTGCCACTCCTGACTGGATAACAAAATGATCAGTGACGCTTTTTTTTTTTTTTTGTCTTTTTGCCATTTCTTGGGCCGCTCCAGCGGCATGTGGAGGTTCCCAGGCTAGGGGTCGAATCGGAGCTGTAGCTGCCGGCCTACGCCAGAGCCACAGCAACGCAAGATCCAAGCCGCGTCTTCAACCTACACCACAGCTCATGGCAACGCTGGATCGTCAACCCACTGAGCAAGGGCAGGGATTGAACCCGCAACCTCATGGTTCCTAGTTGGATTCATTAACTACTGCGCCACGACGGGAACTCCCAGTGACACTTTTTGAAGGACCTAGATTTTGGGGGCCTATTCAAGAACAGACCCATTTGAATCAGACTGGCTGGCTGTGGGCCATGAAAGCTAATATCCAAAGACAGCGTCACAGAAAACCAGAGGCGTACAGACATTGAAGTGGTAAAGGCAAATCTTATTCAAGAACAGTGGAAAAGAAACCTTGGTGTGAACTAGGTTCCATTCTGAATACAACAAGGGCAAGTAAGGGTATGTAGCCAAGGAGCAAGGTGGGTGTCAGTGAATGAAAAATTACTAAAGGAAACATTAGGGTAAGGAGGATTTGCCCCAAACAAACTTGACAATATTCTTGTTGAAGGCAGGCCAACGTGCTAAGATTGAGGGTGGGATAAGGAAATTTGAGGGTAGGGAATTTTCACTAAACTGACTCAATAGGATTCTAAAACTGGACTAAGGGGTCCAAGGACAAGCCTAAGAGCTAGGCCTCATCAAAAATAAGACTCAGAGGAGTCTGACAGCAGAAAGTCTTTATCAACTTCAGCAACTACTACAAATTATAACAAAGGTGATTCCCGTGTATGCATTTGTACTTGAAAACTGCATCCTTATTCCCATAGAAGTTTGAGCCTTGATGTTTCATTTAGATCTTTTCTTCATCTTTTTAATAGTAACTTGATGGTTCTGTAAATGGACAGCTTACTCCTAAAGCCTTTTACTGGAGAGTACCATAGCACCAAAAGGAGAGAAGTTAAGACCAAATAATTCATGTTTTGAAGCAAACACACTTCAACAGATATTAAGGGCCTACTGTGTTCCAGGAAGTATTCTAGTTGGTGGGGATGTAGTAGAGAGAAAGGCAGACATGAGACCACTCCTCTTTTAGTTGGGGACATGGTGATCAAAGTAGAATATAGTACATCAATAAAGAAACAAGTTAATTTCACATAGTGATGCACTGAGAAGAAAATAAAAGAAGGGTATAATAGTGATTTGGGGAAGGTTGTACTAAGGACAGGAGGTTTAAACTAAATTGTTATTACAAGTTGTTATGTGTCGTGCTCAGATTTAGGATCTACTAATCCAGGCAGAAAAATAATAGCAAGTTATTAATGACAAGTTATTTAAGGGACAGAAAGCAAATCAAACCAGTAGAACAAGAATATTGTAGGCAATGGTATGTGAAGAATCTATCAGTTCCTATTAGGGATGATGCCAAGGCTTTTGACTTTGAGCAACTGGCTCAATTATCATTCTAATAGTGGAATTATTAAGATGAGGAAGTGCCGGGCCAGCTCAGCAGGATGGGGCTGAAGAACGGGTGCTGTGAAACTTAAGGAAAAAAAGTTAACATAAAACAAGACACAGAGACATTTATCTTAAGTAAAGGTGGGAACCGGGGGACTCAAGGTTTCAGGGACCAAGAGCGCCCTGCCTCAAGAAACCACACTGCTTTTATTGTGCTCTTTAGATGAGATCAAGTGAGGAGTGGCTATGGGTGGATGATATAGGGTTTGTTTACTATTATATAAGTTCTTTTACTATTTAAAAAGCCACTTAGGTGGTAAAGGGTTAAGCTCTTACTCTGACCTCTAGGCACATAACAGTTCTTAAGCTTAAGTCACTTATGCCTTTAGGTCTTTGTTCTTAAGCTTAAGTCATTTTACCAGTACTGCCACTGTTTTTCAAAGCAGGAAGATGGGATAAAGTAAAGGACAAGATGGAGTTTTCAAGGAAACATGTCTTGCAACAAGGAAGACTGAGGCAAATTAAAGGAGGCCTGGGGAAGCAAGAGATGCCTATTAGTAAAGAAGCTCTAAATCGGCTTCTGGACCTGGGACTTTGGATCCTTGTGTTTGTGTGTCCTTGTCTGTCTCTGTCCCTCTCTCTGGTCTGTCTCTGTCCCTCTCTTTTTCCCTCTCTTCCTCTTCTTTCCCCCTGGGCCTTCCACCCATCAGCCTCAGGATCACCAGATGCTGATGATCAGGATCATATATCTCTGTATGTTGGATCAGAAGCTCCCAGAGCGATTATTCTAAAAGAGACATACAGGGGCTGCATGGACTTTTCTAGCCTGGGTGTGGAAGTCATGCAGTGTCACAGACTCCACCTCTTGATGACAAGTATGTCAAAGAATTTGCAGCAGTATTTTAAAATGATTATATTTAGAATCCCTCATTTTATTAAGTTTATTATCTTTCAAGGTTAGTAATCATTTCCCTTTAGAAGTACTGTTGAACTTAGCTTATCTTTGGAATTATTAATGATATAGTACTTTCCTCTTTATATAGTTAAGATTATTGCCTTAAAATTAAAAACCACCTGTTTATGCTGTGCTGGTGGTTCTAAAGTCTTCCTGTCACCTCCTTGGTTACACAGATACCTCACTGAATCCTCTGACACTTCATCAAGTGAAATAAAATATTGACGACAGTAGAGTTCTTCAAACTTTTAAAATTCCTCAGAAGTCTGGCGATGTATCCTTACAGGATGTTAGAAGAGGTTTCCAACTGTGGTTGCCATTTGTCTGCTTTAATGAGTTCTATATGTGTTGGATTGTAAAATAAAAATTTTTCAATGGCTGAAGCTCTAAGGATTAGGAGTTTATGCCATGTATGTTATTTTTATATTTTGGAAAGAGCAGTATTTTTTTTTTTCTTTAACTCATCTGGAGCTTTATAGTTTATTCCTTTTTGTTAGATTCTACTAGAAGGGGAAATAGGGTTTTATTTTAGTTTTTATATGAGTGATTTTAATAACTCAAGATATGTGTTTCTGATCCCTATGTGTTCCACACCTTGGAAGCTTTTAGAAAAAAAACCTATGCCTAGGTCCTACCATCAGAGATTTTGATTAGTTGATTTGAGGTGGGATGCAGGTATCTTTTACAGCCCCTCAGGTGATTCTATTTTGAAGCCAGATTTAGACTCCCTGGCCTACTGCATCTAATGCTGGTATTTGCTGATGCTGATCTTACTCTTTGTTACAGGAAAAACAAATGGAAGGCCTGCCTGATGCAGCTGTTTTGGCGACTAGACTTAAAAACACTCTCCTCCAATACCATAGCATTGAAGATGATAAGTGGCGAGTTGCTAAGAAAATGGTAAATTAATTAAATTACTTCTATTTGGGGTATATCTTCTGTGTAATGAAAAAATATGGTCTGTACTTTAGATGGATGTGCAGGATAGATAATTGTGCTAATAAAATTGGTGTTTCACATCTCACAAAGGAAGAAACGTAGTAATCCTGCACTTTCATTTGTTCTTCAGATATTGGACATGAGAGTGTACTCATGGTAACAAGATTCCAAAGAGCAGCCTCTCACGTCAATAAATAAAATGTGTCATTGTCAATTTAAGGAAGTATAGAGATAGTGTGAAATAGTTTCACATGTTTTAACAAGTCTGTGGAGATGGCCAGTTAGTATTCTTTTTTACCAGTATGACTTGCCCAAACCAACAATATAACTGAGCATTGACAGAGCCAATCCTAGAGCCCAGGACTCTTCCAGTTAAGTGCTCTAGCTATTCTGATATTCCAAATTTCCTGGGAAATGGTCTGGAAAAAATGTAGGGACTGATTCAAGGTGGCACTATCATAATAGATGTGAGTGGTTTAATTTAAAAAAGAGATATGAGTAAGTTCAGAATGAAATATTGAACATTTCTATTATCTTACTCTAAATCTGGTAGTAACAGTAAATAGATGAAATTGGAATGAGGCAAATAATAATGGCCAATAAAATAGGGCCATCACTAATCTTAACAGTGTTTGGGTATCATTGAGCTACTGAAAAATATTTCTTGGAGGTCTTTAAGTAAGAAATGATTTACCTGATGGTATAAATGACTTATGTATTTCTTTGAATATCAACTTAAAGTTTTTATCTTCATGCAAAAGCTAATAATCTAGGTTTTATGAAGTTATCAGTTTTATATCTAGGTTTCCACCTATGTAATTATCACTATACACTGTTTTTATTTTTCTAGAAAGATGTAACAATTTGGAGGAAGCCTTCAGAAGAATTCAATGGACATCTGTAAGTAAATTCTTGTAGTTTTATATAGCCCTTAAGACACTGCTAAACTTTAAGTGTATATACAAATGATCACTATATGATCATTGCTAGTAACATTTGGCTTTTGCTTTTAAGATTTTAAACTTTCTGAGGGCAAATTATGTTATGAATTCAGAGCCTTTAAAATGCCTAGATCCCTGGTGGACTGAAGGGATCAGTTGGTGGTGAGGGGATCATAAATAATAATATTGAATGGTTGAGAAAATTTTAATTTCTTATCATGGTGTATAAGATCCCTCTAGCAAAAAACAAACAAACAAACAAAAAAACAAACTGGAGTTCCCGTTGTGGCACAGTGGAAACAAATCTGACTAGGAACCATGAGGTTGTGGGTTCAATCCCTGGCCTCACTCAGTGGGTTGGAGATCCAGCATTGCCATGAGCTGTGGTATAGGTTGCAGACCCAATTCGGACCCTGCATGCCGTGTCTGTGGTGTAGGCCAGCAGCTATAGCTCCGAACAGACCCCTAGCCTGGGAACCTCCATGTGCTGAGGGTGTTGCCCTTAAAAAGACAAAAGGCCAAAAAAAAAAAAAAATCCTTCTAGTATTCTGTCTGTATTTACTCAGTGCAATAGCATTTATTTTGAAGAAATCATCAGGAAGATAATAGTTATATAAGTAGTTGTCTCCTCCATCACAGCATTACTAATTAATATTAATAATTACAAACAACCTAAATAACCAATAGTTGGGAAATGGTTAAATTATAAAGCATGCTATTTTATAGTCTTTAAAAACCATTATTTTCAGATATTATTTAAAAACATAAGAAAATGCTCAAGATATCATGTAAAGTAAATAAAGCAGAATACTAAACTGTAGCACAATCTTGGGTTGACTTTAAATATATTTTTTATATATTAAAATGCTTTTGTTTAACACAAAATGTGTACCTCTAGATGGCATTTTTATGTATGATTTTCATTTGATTTTTGGTTTTTGCATATAGTTGAACATAAGTTATGCCTTTAACCAGTTTTAAAAAAATTGTTTTTTACAGTCAGTGGAGATAGTTGCCTTGTGAAGCTGGAGTGAAATATTCACATCTTTTGGGACTTGGCACTTTTTAAGATGAAACTTTTTTTTTCCATCTTTTTGATATTTCTTGGGCTGCTCCTGCGGCTTATGGAGGTTCCCAGGCTAGGGGTCGAATCGGAGCTTTAGCCACCGGCCTACGCCAGAGCCACAGCAACGCAGGATCTGAGCCGTGTCTGCAACTTTCACCGCAGCTCATGGCAACGCTGGATCGTTAACCCACTGAGCAAGGGCAGGGACCGAACCCGCAACCTCATGGTTCCTAGTTGGATTTGTTAACCACTGCCCCACGACAGGAACTCCTAAAATAAAACTTCTGACTTGCACTTACTGTATACAGAGTGTTTCGAAGAGTATTACCAAAGATAGCATTTCCAGAAAGATAAGATCTATGATTTTTTTTTTGCTTTTTTTTTGGGGGGGGCGGGGCGCACCCGCAGCATATGGAGTTTCCCAGGCTAGGGGTCAAATTGGAGCTGCAGCTGCCGGCCTGTGCCACAGCACAGCAACGCTAGATCTGAGTCGCGTCTGTGACCTACACCACAGCTCATGGCAACGACAGATCCTTAACCCACTGAGTGAGGCCAGGCAGGGATTGAACCCACAACCTCATGGCTCCTAGTCAGATTTGATTCCGCTGAGCCACGATGGAAACTCTGAATCCCATATTTCTAATGTGGGTGCCTGAATTAATTTGTAGTACTGGTTCCTAATACCGCCCCCCCCAACTACCCCCACAGACATCCCAAGTTAGAGAACACAAGCAGGAAAGAGCAGATTTAGGATGGATAGATAATATTAAAGCTTAAGCTTGAGATACTTACAAAATGATTAAAAAAAAAGCTACAGATGCTTAAAAAAAAAAAGAAACAAAGACCTGGCAAAATAATGATATAGAGTTAAAGCCAATCTATCTTCCTTTTCTTCTCTTTCCTCCCAGAGGTAATTACTGTTTTGAAGCTGTGTGTATTATTCCTATTTCAAACTTTGACCATATGTGTGTTTCTTTTAGTAATTTGATTTATTTTTTCCATTCAATATTATGTTTTCAAGATGTACCCATGATGTTACATGTTGATCTGCTCTTTCACTTCTATATTCATATACTACAGTGTGTTTATCTGCTTGCAGATTTGCCTCCTGATAAATTTTTAGGTTGTTGTCAATTCTTCTCTATAAAGTGCAGTGTGACAGTAAACTTCTTGGTACATGTCTCCTTCTAGGCACATGTATACTTTTCCTGGGTATGTGCCCATGTCTTAGGGATGTACATCATCCAGCTTTACTAAACATTGCCAAGTTGCTCTCTGACATGGTAATAGTACTTGGAGAGTTGTCATTCCCTTCCATTCAATACTTGTTACTACATTCTTTTTTTTTTGTCTTTTTATGGCTACACCCACAGCATATGGAGGTTCCCAGGCTAGGGGTTGAATTGGAGCTATAGCAGGCAGCCTACACCACAGCTACAGCAACGCCTGATCCGAGCTGTGTCTGCGACCTACACCACATGTCACAGCAACGCTGGATCCTTAACCCACTGAGCAAGGCCAGGGATTGAACCTGCGTCCTCATGGATGCCAGTCAGATTCGTTTCCTCTGAGCCATGAAGGGAACTCCTGTTAGTACGTTTTTCATCTCTGCCAGTCTTAGGGATAGGAGGTGGTATCTTGCTAGTCATGACTTAATTATGAGTGAAATTGAGCATCTTTCCTAAGTTTATTGACATTTCAGGTCAATCTTGTTCTTTGCCCATCATTTCTTTGGATTGTCTTTTTCTCATTGGTTCATAGGAATTAATCATATATCTGCTATAGTAAGTATGTGTCTGTTTATATGTGTTGCACTTATCTTCCTGTCTGTAGCTACTTTTTAAAGAAACTACTTATTCTATCACTTGTCATATGCAAGCTTTTAATTTTAACCATCTTGTGTTATTTGTGTTTTTGTGTGTTTTAAGTATTCAAGTAATCTCCCTGTATCCTGAGGTCAAAAGGTTATTTGAATATTTGTCTCATAGTTTAAAAATTTTAAATTCTACATAGTCATCTATAGTCTATCAGGAATTGTTTTGAATAATGTGAAGTAAGAATATAGTTTTTATTTTCTGTTAGGATAACTATTGAATCCAAATACCATTTATAGGTAATGCCACCTTTGAAATATATCAAGTTCTGGTATTATTGATGAGTCAATTCTGGGTTTTCTATTCCTGGGTGGCCTATTTTTCTGTTCCTAATAAAAAGTTTTTAAAAGTCAGGGTAAAAATATGTGTATACTAATAATGCGTTAGAGCATAATTGCGAAAAGAACAGCATACAAAATAAATAGAAGCTTTATAGTGTTCGATAGACTGTTTTTGTCTACACCATAATATGAAGGTACTTTACTATGTTCATGATAATGCACAAGATAGCCTTCATATCTCTTATCAGATTTGAGGACAAAGCGTACATTCTGATGAAATAATTGATAGAACCTAATTTATTAGAAGAGATGTTGGGATTTACTCTTTTAAAAAAATCTTCATTAGAGTTTACTTTTTTGAATTGAGCTCTGAACTGTGAGAGCATGCTGAAAATTTCCATTCTAATAGCTTTTGACTTTTATATTTCTTCCTCCAGCTTCAAAGCCCAAGGTGTTATAGATGATGTTGTCAATAATGTAATAGACCATATACGACCAGGTCCCTGTCGCTTGGATTGGGACAGCTTAATGACCTCGCTGGATATTTTAGAGCACTTTGAAGAGGTATTTGTTTAGGAATGTCACTTCAGATTGTGTGTGTGTGTGTGTGTGTGTACGAGCATGCACATGTGAACATGTGTAGACACTTGTATTTATTATATTCATTGTTTTGAGAATAAGTTGTCATGGCAAAAATCTCACAAGGCTATCCTTACTGCCTTTTAAAAAGCTTGAGTTTCCTCATATTAACCAATGAACATTAGAACTAACTTTGTTTTCTGTAGTAGCTCTACCCTTGCTGCTTAAGAAAATCATTAGTGTCTTTTTTTTTTTTTTCTTTTTAGGGCAGCACTTGCAGCATATGGAAATTCCCAGGCTAGGCATTGAATCGGAGCCAACAGCTACACCACAGCAACACAGCAACACAGGATCCTAGCCGCATCTGTGACCTACACCACAGCTAATGGCAATGCTGGATCCTTAACCCACTGAGTGAGGCCAGGGATCGAACCTGCATCCTCATGGATCCTACTCGGGATGGTTAACTGCTGAGCCACGAAGGGAACTCCCATTAGTGTCTTTAATTGTAAAACTTTAACTGAGGTTCTGAAATCTAAAATTCCTAAAATACCACCATCATATTCAGGTTTCTAGGTAATTTTGTATGTGGGCTTTCCATTAATATTCAGCCAAAATCACAATGCAGAGTACTAACTACTATATGACCAGGGCATGCCACTGTGCTGGAAAACCAGAATCAAAGATTAAAATGCTACCTTAGACATTAGAGAATTAGCTAACCAAATGGATTTCTTTTTCTATTTTTATTAATTCATTTCTTGCCATGTTTGAATTTCTTTATTGACATAGTTGATGTTTTAGCCAAAGTATTTATATTTATCTTATAAACCCATAGTCTATACTCCCTAGTTTGATTTTTATCATATAGGATAAAAGATGACTCTGTTAAAAGAGGTTTGAATATGGGAAACTTACTGCATTTTGTTGTATATCCTCTTATGTCCATACAGTAGCAATGAGATTTAGAATAGAGATCTCAACCTGTCAGAATCACTGTAAGAAATGTGATTAATAATAATACATTTAAGTGAGTATTAATTTTTACTAAAGATTAACTTACCAAATGTGAGTCTCTGTATGTGTTTCGCATAGTACGAACACCTGCTACCTGTTCTCTTTCAGAATTGCTGTGTGATGCGTTACACTACTGCTGGTCAGCTTTGGAATATAATTTCCCCAAGAGAGTTTGTTGACTTCTCCTATACTGTGGGCTATGAAGAAGGGCTTTTATCCTGTGGTAATACTCAAAACCTTATATTTTCTTTCAGTTTTGTTTTAAATATTTGACTCTTCTAGGCTGGATGTTCCTTTCAACACAAAATATATTTTTAACCTTCATAGTTATTTTATAATCCCTAAAGTAAATGCCCAATGCTAGGAATTAACAGTATCGAGAATGGTTTTTGCAATCTTTCTAATAAGTTTTTATTCCCACTTACATAGTAATCCTACAAGTCACAGCTAACAAATATGGATCACATCATTGCCTCTAAGAAAGGGATCTAGTCAGTGGATTTCCTTTTAAGTTACTCTCAAGAAACAGCTTTTTAGTCATAAACTTAGAAGAAAGGCTTGGTATGTGTTAGAATATTTTTCCTTCCTTACATAGTAATCCTACAAGTCACAGCTAACAAATATGGATCACATCATTGCCTCTAAGAAAGGGATCTAGTCAGTGGATTTCCTTTTAAGTTACTCTCAAGAAACAGCTTTTTAGTCGTAAACTTAGAAGAAAGGCTTGGTATGTGTTAGAATATTTTTCCTTCCTTGATCTGTGTAATATTTTTGTTTTCAAAATTAAAAGTATTGTTATTAGAAGGCTTCTACTTTCTAAAATATATAATAGGTAAATTAATTCTTTGTATGTATAGTCTATATTCGAGTTGGCAGTTGTAGGTAAACATCTACTTGTTTATTCTTAACCAGCCAGAACCAAAGTTGGATATAGTAGTGCCTGTGGGGACTAGTGGTGATACCATAGTGTGATCACTGGCACCTAGAGGCCTGGCTGCTACAGTGAAGATTCATAGTTTCCAGGGAGTTACCAAGATGACGTGATGCCATCTGTTATGAAGGAATTAGAACTTTCCCCATTACATATATACCAGCCTCTGTCGGAATTTCACTTGGCAATTATCTTTTTCATTCTTCCACGATCATTCTTGGGGCTTAATTCTCATCTACATGGACAAGAAGAAAAATATTTAAACAAGAAAACTGATAATATTCTTTTTTTTTTATTTTTATTTTTTTGTCTTTTTGCCTTTTCTAGGGCCACTCCACAGCATATGGAGATTCCCAGGCTATTGGTCTAATCAGAGTTATAGCCACTGGCCTACACCACAGCCACAGCAATGCGGAATTCGAGTCGCATCTGCAACCTATAACCACAGCTCACGGCAACGTGGGATCCTTAACCCACTGAGCAAGGCCAGGGATCAAACCTGCAACCTCATGGTTCCTAGTCGGAATCGTTAACCACTGAGCCACGACGGGAACTCCAAATCTGATAATATTCTTTAATGAGGGTTTTAGACAAATGTCAATCATTGTTGTTAATTGTGTTATTTTAAATTGCCTTGTAGGGATAAGTCTTGACTGGAGTGAAAAGAGGTCAGAATTTGTTCGTGGATATAACCATCCCTGTGGTTGGTTTTGTGTTCCTCTTAAAGACAATCCTAACCGGAGTCTTTTGACTGGCTATATTCAGACGGATCTGCGTGGAATGATACCCCAGTCTGCAGTAGATACAGCCATGGCAAGCACTTTAATCAACTTCTATGGTGATTTACAAAAAGCCTTACAGAAGACATAATATGTTTAAACTTATGATTTTATGTCCCCTGAATCAACTCTGTCTCAGCTGTATGGCCTGTAAAAATCATCCATTCCTCTTCTACATAGCCTGTAGAAAAATTTGAAATTTTTTGGTTTATTTTATTCCTAAAGTAAATAGCCATCTAAGAGGGGCATTTCAGTTTTTCTAGACAGTTACATGCACACTGTTTGGTGTGACATTGTGTCTAGGAATGGAGAGTATGACAGAAATCCACCAAGAAGTAGATAAAGAGTTTTTTGACCCAAACTCGAGTAGTGCCTCAGTATGAATATATTGGCTACTTAGAAATGAGAGAAAGCCAAGATTCATGCTGATAGGGTAAAAATCACCTATTTTATAGCTTTATGAACATTCTGTAAAAGTTTTCTAATTTTTTGGAAGTTAAATATTAATGTTTTACTTTCAGTATGCTCTATCAGTTTAACAGTATCTTGGACCAAAAGAAAAAAGCTTTTCTCTATACTTCATAAAAATGAACTTCATTGTCAATTGACTTGTATTACTTTAAGTATTTCAGGTCAGAAATAAGAAAGGAATAGATATCATAGTAAAATGAAGTTCAGTTTTGAAAACTAGATAGCATTATTTTGTAGATATCTTTAAAAATGTATTTATATCTTTATGTGCATTTACTTTGAGAGTCTTAAAAACATTTATGCATGAATAAGTGCATAAAACTGCCAGATATGTGCTGGGACACCATATTGACTGGGCAGTATTATAGGTAGTGTGAAATGGGTGGTGGAATCCATTACTGACCAATAGAGAATTATCTTTCTAAAAAGTCAAATTCAGTGAATGTTTTGTACGTTTCAGTCTTAAGTGTCACTCAGCTCATAAAGAATTACTATGTTGTAATCATTCACAGTTGTGATGTAACTTTAGTCTAGAACTATAACAAATGCATTCATAGATTTATCCAAATGCCTGGATGGGTCATTTTATAACTATAGAGTGGACTGTATATGATATGTCCCTTGATTCTGTGGCTGCCTTAAATGAACATTCCTTAATGATTTTAACATTCCACATGATATTTGGCTTTTGAACTATCTAGCTGGTTTACACCTAAGATGAGAACTTGAGGGAACTCAAGTGTGTCCGTTCAAATTTTTGTCTGTATTTATGATTGTGTACATGCACACATCTTGAAATCTATTCTAGTGTTCAGTGTGAGTTATTTACGAGTTATTACTGTTCCTACTGTTTTCTTTCTTCCTTCCTTTCTTTCTCCCCCCCCCCCCCGGCTCCTTCCTTCCTTCCCTTCTTTCTTTTTTGGTTATATGGGGTAAAGTGAACTCTGGAAATACTATTTGCTAGATAGACCACAGAAAGCACAAAAGCATATTGTGGTTTATTTGTATGAAGGTTTCATCTGTGTTTTACTTTACTGTGTTTTCCTGAGTGTAAAGGAAGCATAAGTCATAGTTCTTCAGATCTATTTTGATAAAGTAGAAAAAGTAGAGCTGACATATTTTTATTTTGGGGCTATTGGAGATGAGATACAAAAAACCAAATAATATCCACAGTGAATAATCTCACAGTTTTTAGATTGAAAATAATTTGTTTCAAGGTATGACGGAAGCAATGTACAAATGATCCAATATTCTTAACTTGAAATTTACTTATCACCAACGTTTTTCCAAATCGACTATAATTTTTGAGTTGCTATATTTCTTTGCTACTTTTTTTTCTTGCAATGGGAAAGAGAATTGAGAAATTTAACTTTCAGTTTCTCATGGAAATTGTTAAATTTAATTTTGACTTAATCTATTATCTTTTATTTGGTTTTATTAGCGTAGAGTAGGCGGTTTCTTATATTCCAGTGTTCTGTCTAGGATGGCAGAGTACCAATAACAGGGTGCCCAGATTGGGTAAGTGTGGAACAAGGTATATGTTATTATAAGGGCTACTATTGTCTGAGCTGGGTGCCCTGAAAGGCAAATAAACTGTCCCCTCTCAGCTACTCCATGTTCTCTTTGCTTTTTTAAAATGATACCTCCTACTAGTGATTATATAATCCACTGTTAAATGAGGACCATTGCAGGTAACAGAATCCTCATGGAAAAATGTTCATTGCAATATTGAGCCATATAATGGATTAAATTTGAATTACTTGAAATTTATATGCAGCTTCTAGACGGCACTTTAGATCTGCTGAGCTCTAGCTTTGTTCTTTTTTAAAAAAACAAAATAAGAAACACAGCTTTATGGAGGTATAATTTCCATTCTATTACTACTAGTTGTAAGTGTACATTCATTGATTTTGAATACCTTGATAGTTGTGCAGGCATCACCACAGTCCAGTTTTAGAATATTTCTATCACCCAAAAAGATCCCTTTGCCTGTTTGCTAATTCATAAATAACCGAAGTTTAGCACAAGTGCTAGTATGAAGAAGATAATGAAAAAGATTATAGCAGGTTTTGTTTGACTTTGTTTTTCAAGAGTAGAAGTGTATTTGATTCTAAACTCAGGAACCTTGTGATAATGTATTAAATATGTTATCTCAAATAGCATAATGATACAAAATTTTGGTTGGGATTAATATTAACATATAAAAGTCTATTGTTTCTGTAGCAGTGCTGTAGAACAAAAAAGTAATATGAGCCATATATGTAATTTAAAATTTTCTGGAAACCACATTAGAAAATAAAAAGAAACAGCTTAAGATAATTTTAATAACGAGTTCATTTACCTGTCTATATTCAAAATATTATCATTTCAATGTGTAATCAGTGTAAAAATCTTTAGGATAGCTTCCATTCTTCTTTTAAATTAATTTTTTGACCTCTGGTGTATTTTTTACTAATTTGGGCTAGCTGTGGATCAAGTGTGCATTATCCACATGAGGCTAATAGCCTCTAGTGAGCAGCACAGTTCTGTATGTATTAATTTGTCTCTATAATATGAAGTAGAGAATTCCGTAGAAGTACTTTCTTCTTCAAAATCTTTTCTGGTCTCTGAAGCCTCCAGTCCTTGCTAAAAGGGGACTTCTTAATATTAGCAATAAACCAGTTAGTAATTGTCAATAAAAATTATGGCCAAAAATTATTTTCCTTTAAAGATAATTAACTTTTCATAAGGCAGCTGATGAAATGAAAGAATATAATCTTCTTTGGAGTTGTGTGGTTTATTATTTTCCCTAGCTTATAGCTAGTTTGTATTAGGAACATGTATATGCAGGAAATATTTGGCATAGTACTATTTTCAGTACATGATACCTATTTTTTTAAGGAAATTAGTTTCATACAATAAAAAGTAATTTATCATAAGTGATACTTTTGCATGAAATGTTAGTATGTGTTGATTATCCTTGAAGTTTAACACAATACTGAGCAAAAATAATTATGAGAATTTAGTGTTCTACAGTTATGTACAATATAAACTGTTAGAATATTAAAGACAGATTGTAAATTTTAAAAATATCATTTCACTCCACTGAGGTTGGATATATATGAATAGAGATTTCTGTATGTAAAATTATCTCCCAATTAAAAAAAAAAAGTTCTTTCTTGCCTAACTGAAGGACATTTTCTCAGGTATTAGTTTGAATTAAATTAACATCTCAGTCTAAAAACTGTAACTGAGGTTGCCTCTGGAGAAAACAGTACAATTTAAGCCCTGCAGGTCTGTTGAACTTTCAGGTATGAGGAATTCCCATTGTTGTAGATAAAAGCATTACCTGTTTACTTAAGAGCACTGTAGTATCCTTAGAATCAGTTGTTCAAATCCAGTTTCTTTTAATTAAGTGGATCCTGTAGCTATCCCAACCCAATGCATAAATTAGCAGAGAAGCTAGCATACCTGACCAGGTTTCCATTAGACCCTGTGTTGCATAATTATTTGTCCAGTCTGTCTCTCATGCCTTTCTTATTCAACTTCCAGAAGTAGGAAATGGTGGAATCTAAGCACTGAAGAAACATTACATTAATCCCAGAACACAGGAAGTTGGAATTACAGTTGCTTTGTTGTTTTGTTGTTTCCAAAGATTTTACATGTATGGTTAAATAAAAATTCATCTCCTGCTAGTCAATAAAACCTAGACTATATATATATAGATTTTATTTTTAAGTTTATAATTCTCTTATAAGCCAGTATGTAAATCTGGAATCTTTATGAAACTAAGAGCATGTATTAATATAAATAAAATGTGTATTTATTTTAAAATTGCTATGAAATATATCAATAAAATTTCTAGATACTCTTGTAATTATTGATACTATCTGTATAAGTTGCTTTCACCTTATCTGAATTTAAAGTATGTAATTTACCTTTCTGGACTTCTACTAAAGAAAAATATAAACTGGAAAATTAAGATTAATAATGCATGTGCTAATCTCCTGCCAATGTCTCATATAATATTAGCCACAACACTACTGAATTTTGATTTGCTATTATAAAGCAAGGATGATGACATACTCTACTCTTCTACCCTTACTACAGTAACATATGGGTAAGGTTTATTGTACATATTTTTAAATAATTGTATTAACTTGATTAGCATTTTGCAGGTGATGATTTAATTTGGAGTTGAAAAAGGCTGGAAGTGATTACAAAGACATTGTTAATCTATGTTATAAGAAAGGAGTTACAGATGCTGTGGGGAATATGCAATAGAATCTAAATATGACTATTAAAAAGAAAAAAGAAAATACGACTATTAAGTGGTTTAAGCAAATGGGGAGTTACTTTCCTCATTTAAGAAAAAAATCTGAATATTGGTAATTATTAGTGTTTATCAGCCCAAGTATGTCAGGGCCAGTGTTTCTACAGTTCTCCTCATCTTTCCCTTAGATATGATATAGTTACCAAGTAGCCCTGGAAATTGCATGTACATTCAAGTAAAGAAGAAGTAGGGGAAGGCATGGCACCCCTTATCTGTCTCTTTTATTAGGAAAGCAAAGGGTTTTCCTTAGCCTTCAATAGCTTTTCTTTCCAGTAGTCTGAGGCATGTGACTTACCCCTAGTTGGGAAGGCAAGTATTTCCAGCCTCTTGGAGAAAGGGTTGGTAATAGCTCTTTGGTTAGCCAGTCACAGCATCTCTCAGTGGATCAGCTCTGAGCAGTGGGTATAAAGATCCTTTAGATGTCAACTAAGAAAGTGACAGACTCACAAAATAGAAATGAAAATAGCAACACAGTCATTCACTCCTTCATGAAACATTTATTGGGCCCCTTCTACATGGCAGATACAACATAGCTATCCTTAATTGAGATAATGTGTGCATTTCCTCAGTAGGCTGTTAATGCTTGGTGTCACATGGCATCTAATGTGAATGACCTATGTTTATATTGCGCCATTTCTATTTCTGTGGAGCAGAGGGTCCACTATGGATGAAGCCTTCAGTGCCAGGAGATGATGGGAAATTGCTGGAAAACATGAACTGCAAATGTATCCCAGGAAATAAAGGGTGGATCCATGTTACTTATGTAATCAGCTACATAGGTGATTTGGAGTGCAAAGTATTTTGCCGATAAAAATTCTGGAGGAAGCATAGTGTACAAGTACCAAAATGGTCTTTTTACTCATTATTTGATGGTATTGTCCTTTTTCAGGAGCTTTCCTACTTTAAGTACATAATTTAATGGCATCGTTTAAGTACAAGGCAGCTAATTTTTTTTTTTTTTTAAATCAAAGGAAGTAGTCTGGTGATTGTGCAAAACCAGGTTGAAGTAAAAAGGATTCAGGTAGTCAAAAAGGGACTTGCAAATGGGAGAGGTTTTTGTTTTTCTGTAGCATATCCCTCAAGAAGTCATTGCTGGATTTCTCTTGTGGTGCAGTGGGTTAAGGATATGACATTGTCACTGCAGGGGCTTGAGATGTTGCTGTGGCGTGAGTTCGATCCCTGGCCCAGGAATTTTCATATGCCATGGGTGCGGCCAAAAAAAAAAAAAAAAATGCCATGGTTTAGGTTAAGTGTGTTTTCTCAACAAAGTGAGGATTTTGGATCTAACAGTAGTTAGCAGCAAGCTGCAATTCTGAGAATAAACCTTACTGACATATTAACCCCTTCCCTCAAGTATTTCATACAAATGTTTACTAATTCAGAGGCCAAGCTCAAGTTTCATATCTTTTTACAGTTTGTGTTTCTAACAATCAGCTTCTTAAGAGAGAACTAAAAGTTTTTCCCTCTCATTCTCAGGTCCTATGGGTTTGAAAGCATCACCATGAAGGGACCACTGAATATCATTAGGACCAATAATTCTAAATTAGGATTATTTCCTTAGACTAGATTTCCCCAAATTCAGAAAAAGCTTTATGTAGTGTTACTGAGAAAAGAAAAAGAAATGACACTGAATTATTGTGCAGCTATCATAAATGTTTGTGAAGATTATCCAAAAATGCTTATGCTGTAGTGCTATGGTGATGCAAAAAAATTACAATATGATTAAAGTCTGTAAGAGAAAAAACTAATGCTAGATTTAAAAAAGACAATGCTTGTCTCTGGAAGGTGTTCTTTAGCAGTAATTTGCTACTTTTCTGTATTTTCAAATTTTTATATGAAAATCAATTTTTATATGAATTGCTGCATTTATTGTGTATCCACTGAGTTGACTTCCCAGTCATGAGAGCACTGGACTAGGAGATGGACAACCTGGATCTCTTCTCTTTTTAGCCACTGTGACCTTAGATAAGCCATCACCTCTGATTGATACTTCCCTTTAATAAAATGAGCTTATTGGATTAAATGATTACTAAGATCTCCTTTTAATGTTATGATTTTGTGACATCACTGTATAGGATTAAAAATGCTGTGAATCTCAGAGTATAATTTTACCTGAGAGAATGGAAAAACACTCAAAGAAGGATTCAACTCCATAATTTCAGTATAAGGAAAATGTCCATTGTGTCACTCTTGAATTGTAGTAACATTTCAAATCACAGAATCCAAAGTATTGGTGGGCTCTTAGATGATTTATTATCATACTGTACATGCAGATTGTTTTACAGGTTTCCCAGCGTAAGGTATATGCTTCTTTTGGCATGCTCTGACAAATCTGAGTGGATTTACACAAAGTAACACTGGCCTTCACCAGGGTAATTTCAACACTTAGTCTACCAACATCCATTTTGCCTCATGTCACATGTTCTTCCCTTATGTTCCTGGGAAACACCAAAAAATGAGCATGTTTGGTCATTTAATTGGGTATTCCAACCTGAGTCCAAGAAGAAGCTCTCATGTCTGCCCCAAGCTTTGGGCAGCTGAGAGAGCCAATGACTCTGTTGAGTCCTATCTGAGGGAAGCAGGGACTCGCTGTCAGTCACTGCCACTGAAGAAAATGGTAGCTCAATCAGAACCATATGGGTGTAGTTTTGATGAATTCTCTACAAACATTCTCTATATTTACATTTATGGCCAGGCCAGACTTACATGTTTACCTAAAAATACTTCAATATATCTTTGTATTAAGGAGTCAATAGCACCATTTTGACAAGTTTTAAAAATGAAATGTTCACAGCTCCTTTTCCAGTACTTTTCAGTCAGAAATTGGGAAGGTGGCCTATAGTCTTGGCTGTGTAAACTGAAATATTTACATTTTTTCTTTGTCCTCCAAATCCTACATGCACTTGTTTTTGGCTAATGACTTGCAGTCTAAACTACTGGAGATGCAGGTTTCCTATATTAATGGTTTTCCATTATCTAATCCTCCATGCTGTTCTTGAGCTGCTTAGATCTTTTTAGTCCAGAAAAGTTTTGACAACCCAGCCATGCAAATTTCTCCTCTAGGAAAAACTAGAAAAGGGAGTTCCTGTTGTGGCTCAGTGGAAATGAACCTCCATGAGGATTCATGTTCCATCCCGGGACCCTCTGTGGGTTAAGGATCTGGCATTGCTGTGAGCTGTGGCATAGGTCGGCAGACAGCTTGGATCTGGCATTGCTGTGACTGTGGCATAGGTGGCAGCTGTAGCTCTGATTTGACCCTTAGCCTGGGAACTTCCATGTGCCATACCTGTAGCCCTTAAAAAAACAAAACAAAACAAAAAAACAAAAACAAAAAACAAAACCTAGAAAAGACATACCAGATAATGCTACCTGAGTCTGAAAACCCTAGTAGGAAGTATTCCTTTCTCAATTCATGCTAACTTATGTTTTCTGTACTCCTACAGTCTATGTTTTGGCTTCTTCTCCATCACTCAGAAGATAGTCAACCTTTGTAGCTTCCTTCATTTCATTTGCCCTGAGGAATGATGCAGCCATTTACTAATTACAGACAATATCTGAAACAAGCAATGTGGCAAGACAACTAAAAGCATATATATTGTAATCTGATTATTTTTTAAAAATAAGTTTCTTGAAGACGGATGTAAAATACCGCCTGCAATGAGTGATAGAAAAGGGAAATTATAGAAGGGTGTATAAAGGGGCAAAAGGGAGGGATGTAGAAGAAAGAATTCCACAGGACCAGCTCGATGTTTGGGGAAAGCATTTCTGACAATTTTAAATTTCACTGTCTAAAGCTTAGCTGTTTTGCACAGGTTGTCTTTTGAAGTCTAAGCTTTCAGGTATAACCCTGTCTCAAATCCTGTGGGAACTGCCCTTTCAGGTCAGATAATTTAAAAGGTTAAAATAACTCTGAAAGAAGTAACCTTGATATGGGCCTTCATTGGCAAAGCTTTAGCAAGTGGTAAGTAAGGTGATTTTCTAGAGTCACAGGGAATTATTCAGATACTGGAGTTTTGCCAAACTTACTCAGATAATCACTATCATCTTTTATTCTTTGTCTGTGGAGACCTTACCAATGCAGTTTTTGCTTTTAGCGACTGAGGCTTTGTTTCAACCAGTCACTTGCAGAAATGTCTTTGATGTGTTGGATGATTTTTATTCTGCTTGAGGACGCACCAAATTAGCCACGTATGTAGGAAATCATAGAGGGCTGGAAGCTCTGAGGAAATGGTGCACAAGTGTCTACGCAGAGTTAAGAAAGGGCTGAGGTCTGTCTAATTCAACTTTGCACAGGATCTGAGACTCATGCAGTCTTAGCAACACATCCCTGCAGATTTCAGCCTTTCCCACTCGGCACTGTTCCTTCACCACACTTCTCCACTCTAGATTTCTCAGCCAAATGTACTGTCTCCATCTTCCCTACTTGAAAAGGTTCTCCCTACCATTCAAATCTAGCTGATGTTCCCTGGAAACTTTCCTTGATCATTCCAAGGAAAACGGGGCTTTTCCTGCTTTCCATCTCTGGAGGGCTTACTGCCTGACTAGAATTAGGACAGGCTGTATACACACTTGTTTTTTCTCTTCAACTACAAAGCTCACTCTGAGAGGATAGATAGCATGGGTTTAATTTGACTCTGACTCTTTCATTGTACGTAATTGTTTCTCAGTGGAAGTTTGCTGAAAAAATCGGTTTCTGGCATGGGCTGCTTCCGGAAACTTTCAAAACTACCAAATCATTTCTTTAAAGTATGCTTGTGATGTAGGCCTAATATTTCCTAAACCGCACTGTTTATTATTGTGGGAGGGAAATTAGCTACTGGCTGTGGTTTTTCATTTCTAAAAGAAGCTGGTGACCCAGATATTGAGAGCTATTGAGAAATGATAACTTCAGTCCATTAACAACTGCCTTCAAAGTCTGAGCAATCAAGGAAAATGGACAGATGGGAATGTGGAATCCTCATCTACATTTACCTTTTCCTTCTTCCATGCCAGTAAAGCCTCCCTTCTACTCACATCAAATATGAGAAGCCAGCAGACGATTCATCTCTTTTTTTCCTGTATAGTGTATCCCAGGGGCCACCTCATATTGATTGCTGCAATAGTTTAAAGAAAACAATATATTATTTAATCAGAGTCACGATATAATTTTAGGTACTCCTCATAGTACACTGAGATAGGTTTTCTACTCAATATCTTATTTACACCCTTTGGCTATAGATGGTCAAAGTCAAACACAAAGGTTATGCACGCCCACGTTCTTAGTATCTGGGCCACCTGCTTCCCTTAAGGCAGATATTGTGTAATGAATAATTTCCCTGTGACAGAAATAGACTAAGAGAAGGGCCCTTCTTGGATTTCTAAATATGTAAGTTGAAAGGAAAGCATCTACTCAAGGCCTTCTCTTTTTGAAGAAATGAAGTATATAACAATCAGAAAAACATGGTGATTGGAAATAGCTTTCTTACATAAAAAGATGGCCATTTGCCTGTTTCCTGAGCTATCGATGAGCATATCATTGTCAGAGAATGCCACATAATGAGGCACATTATTTCCTAAAAATGATTAAGTGAAAATCCAATTGGTATAAATTACTTGAAAATATTATGAAAGATTCAGAACCAAAGGGCTCTCATTTCTTAGCTTACTAAGTACCAGCTGCAGATTGACTTAAATATGAGCAATGTAAGATGTCATTTACATGATTTTAAATAAAAGGATCAAATTTCTAAAATGCTTGAAGTGATAGAAATCTTTTTAATTCCTCTCTTTTAACCAAGTTGCTATATGCTCTAAACTTTTCTCAGGAATGATGCAATTTTGAATTTTTAAATCTGTAAAACTTTAAAGTTGTACTTCCAGAGAAATTATTGTTGTGAGAGTATCTGCACAGAAACGAACCTCTACTAACTTCATGAGAAGCAAATGGGAATAAGAACCCCAAGCTGAGGAGGAGAGAAATCTGGAGTATGGGAATCTGTATTCCTTGATGTCATTGAAAAGGCAGAGTGCCATGAAAAAGAGGGTCATCAGTTTTTTGTGTTTTTTTTTCTATAAAGGGTCAAATAAACATTTTAGGCTTTTCTGGGCCATAGTCTCTGTTGTAACTACTCAACTCTGTCCTAGTGGTGTGAAAGCAGCCATAGGCAATGTATAAATAAATGAACATGGTTGTATTCTAATAAAACTCCATTGATAAAACAGGCTTCTGATGGATTTGGTCTGTGAACCATAGTTTGCCTGACTTCTGAAAACTCATTTTTGGAGATTTATTTCCTTGGGTAATTATTTGGAAATTGATTTTTAAAAAATGTACATGTAAGTTTTATATGTACACAAAGACCATAAAGAAAACAATGATTAACATTCAAATAAGAGTATAAACATTAGCCCCTAACTTGTTTACAAATAATCCTTTTTTTCTCATACCCATAGTTTATTGAGCATAAAGACTGTTGCCTGTTGACTGTTCCCACTCAGTAAACTCATAGGACATTTTACAATGTCAAGGGAAACACAGCAACATCTGTTGGACATGGAATGCAGTACTATTACATTGTTTGGACCTAACTACTTAATGAATGGGCATGTTAGGTAACTCTTTTGGCTTGGTGGGGAACCGTGAAAATATGACTGAGATTAAGGGTGCATGAATATAAACACTTCAGGAAACTCTGAAATAGGTAATAATCTTGACAATAAAAATGTAATGAATATGCTGTTTGTATGCTCCTGTATATTAGCTGCATGATAGGCTATAAAAATAAGTCAGGTTAAAAGGAGCCAGTTATGAAGTAACAGGTTGCAATGTATAGTCATTCTTACTTACGTCTTTTACGAACCAGGTTACCTACCATTCATATATCAAGGAAAGGACAAAGAAAGGACAAGCCTAGTAAATTTTTATCATCCACAACCAATTGTCAGAGTGAGACAGTGCTTAGGGAAAACAATCGTTTTCAAAAATTCTAATATGAAGCCTATTGCACTTAAGTAGCCCAAAATAATCTTTTAAATGGAAAATAAATATTATTATATAATCTGACTGAAGATTAAATAGCTATCATTTTTAACACAGTGAATCATGGGAAAGATTACACATATAAATATTCCACATCCATGGATATTCTAGGTCAATCTTCAAAATGTGCCCAAAGCAACTATTCAAGAACAGCATTATTTTGCAGTCTTTGCACTGCTGTTTAGAGCTTCAAATTAAATTCTGGACCACCAAGGCCTCCAAATTCCTTCAACCAGTCTTAGATACTATTTCCAGAAGTTTAGAGGATTTCAAAATCCTGGAGGGCAGCTTGATGGCCAGAGGGATGGAACAAAACAGTGATCTGGGACACGTGGCAGCAGGTCATGGGATGAGCAAATGATTGATGAAACCCATTTTCCATTTCTAATAGCACCACACCAATATTCAAACAGCATCACTTTCAATCAAAGCATGGAAGAGGCTTTTCACCATGTGACTCATTTGAGCTCAACCAAGTCAACCAAGTTAGAACCAAGAATCTTTGCTAGAGCAATGTCTGGTTCCTGCCAAGGACTCAGATGGTCCACTCTCATGGCAAGGCTTCCATCCTGTACTAGGTAGACCTCAGGGCCAGGTGATAAGGTGATAAGGAAAAGGCTGAATATTGAAGGAAGTTAAGGTCACACATTCAAACCCTGTAGAATTTTAAACAAGCAAACAAATCAGTCAAGTTTGTTATTGCTCTCCAAAATAAGTATATAAATCGTTGGGCTTTATGAGTTGAGGCCATCTTATCTGATCTCAGGTGATATTTGAAAGTAATAATGACAAAAACTAGCCTTTAATAGATCAGGATGTAAAAAGAGAAAATGCTGAACTTGGTTACCATGGGTGGATAGCTGATATCTCTTCAGTGATCTTTTTTTTTTTTTTCTATTTGTCAAGGAGCCAGAACTCACCCTGAGTTGTGCCAGGGGAAGAAAAGAGCTTTGAAAAAAAATTTATAAAAAATTATTGGTCACATTTCTGCTTATCATGTGGTTATGAATATTACAATACTAATATTGAGATTATATGTGCACAAATGTTTAAAAAACACTGAAGACACACATAAAGAGTTTAACTACAAGTATTTAACCAGTAAATGCTCAAATTCTAGCAACGACATTGGTGAGGAATATATCAGTGATGAGCATTAAGGAAACTGGAATATGACCTAATAGGCAGTAATTACAAGGATATTACAAATCCCATTATGTAGGTGAATGTCTGGAAATTTTGCACCAGCCAAAGTAGACCAAGATAACCAGACTGAATACTCTGCAAGACAAGTAAATTACATAATGGCACTGTAATTATATAACTAACTCTGCTCAGTATATTTATGTTAATTTATGTGGCATCAACCTCATCAAGAAAAACCTAGTGCTGATTCACTTTTTTGACTTTTTTTTTTGGCATTTGCTTTGCAAGGACAATCCTAAAACAGAATAAATGATTTACTGGTTGTATCCTTCGCCTTTTCTGGTATTTACTTCTTTTATTTTCTGATTTAAAATGCAACCAGATGCTTCTGTGAAACAACTGAATTATGAAAAAAAATGGCTTTCTCTAAATCTTCATTCTGTCTATAGGCAAAGTAGTTATCTTGCATGTGAAACTGGAAATACGGACTGCTAAACATTCTACATTACAAAATGTTTAAAATACTGTGTAATTGAAGTCACAGTAAAAGGCAAACTGTTCCTTTCTTTTAAAATCTGCCACTGAAAATGGCTATAGAACCTTGAGGATTATTCTAAAATAGCAGTATGTAAGAAAATTCCAAAAGTCTTTTAAATCCATGTGTAATGGCAGTGTTGTTCAAACCCTTCTAAGGAAATCTAAAAAATGTCAGCTGATAGTCATCTCCCCATTTTAGGGATAACTGGGATGATATCCTCATCATACAATCTTTATCATGCAAAGTCAGTATGTTTCAGAAGATTTCTAGAAAGAAACATTGCCTGCAACACAGAGATGGTAGGTATCCGGCTTAGTCCAGGCCCATAAAAATCCCATTTAGATTCTGTGTGCAGTCCTTCCTGAATGAGGACACATGGGTCGCCCACAGCAGTTTTTGGTACATGAGGCTACTACTGGCTTCATGGCAGGGCTCAGGAGAGTGCCAGCCTGTGGTCAAGATTCCAGGCCCAGAGAGGGATGACAGAACTGTGGCCAAAAGACAACATCAATACCCAGGAGAGTATAGTTCTTTAAAAGTCATGTTAGGAACATTCCTCCTCTGAAGCACATGAAGAAGTAGAAGTAGCCAATAGGGTTTTTACTCATTTCAGTCAATATTTCTGAAACATTTTCTTTTTGGCCTCCTACCAATGTATCAGTGTGGAAAACTGAGGCAGCGCAGATCTAAGCATAGAAATTCATGTGTCATTTTGCTTGAAAAGTGCTCTAGACCAGTGCTCTTCCAGCACAGTAGCCCTTAGTCACATGTGGCTATGGAGCACTGGATGTACTAAAGGTGCAATATATAATCATGCTTTTGAAAACTTAGTACAAAAATTAAAAATTTAAAAGATCTCATAAATGTTTCCTATTGATTATATATTGGAATAGTAGTTTGGACATACTGGATTAAAATGCATAGCTAATTTTACCTGCTTTTTTTTTTTTTTTTTACTTTTTAAAATGTGGCTAAGAGAAAATTCAAAATTATATATGTGGTTTGTATCATTTATATTAGACAGCACTTATTCTAGACAATGACTTCAATTATATTGTTCTAATTTCAACCTTATTTATGTATTCATGGGACAAATGAGCTCTTATGATTAGAGAAAAATCATTGGGATTCCAATTTGACTTTTTAAATGGGGGAAATAATTCAAGACTGTCCTTCTTTATGGTAAAATGGTTTAGTTTACGCTTTGTATCTGAACTTAACCTGAAAACAAAAATCAATAATAACTGTCAGCTCTAAAATGTAAAATGTAATTTGTTGTTTGTTGAAATTCTTTTAATTATTATTTTTTTCTTTTTTTTCTGTCTTTTTGCTATTTCTTGGGCCGCTTCCGCGGCGCACGGAGGTTCCCAGGCTTGGGGTCCAATCGGAGCTGTAGCCACCGGCCTACGCCAGAGCCACAGCAACGCGGGATCGGGATCCGAGCCGTGTCTGCAACCTACACCACAGCTCACAGCAACGCCGGATCGTTAACCCACTGAGCAAGGGCAGGGACCGAACCCGCAACCTCATGGTTCCTAGTCGGATTCGTTAACCACTGCGCCACGACGGGAACTCCAATTTTTTTAATTATTTTGCTTTGTGACTACAATTAAATGACTACAATGTGTCAATTAAAGGAAACATTATGAAGTAGTTCACCAAATTAAGGTTCTATCTGCATTAGTCTACAATTACTTAGCCAAGTAACCTTTGAGATAGATAATATATCGTTTTAACAAGTCATGTACATGTTTACTGTTCTTTCAAAAATGTTAACCTAATTATCCTAACTTAAACTGCATCTCTATGAAATCTTAGGTTGAATCATGTGGCTGAAATGGCCAATTTTTGTGAAGGTTTGACTTCTTTCCACTGAAATGACTCAATCAGTCACTCTTTAAGTATTATTAGGATTTAATCTTTAATATACAAGTCAAAATTTAAAACTCTCATGGAATTTTAGGGAGTGCAATTTACAGGTTAACAAAAGAGGAAAGTACGCTCAAACCCTTGAGTATTTACCAACGAATAGGCATGTGTACTCATGTAAATGGGTAAATTCTTAAACACACACTGGCCTTGGCGTTTGCAGTGGCCTTCACTGCAAACCAGTCCACTGGTTGGACCGACTGCAGTCAGCCCTGAGTTTGGGATGATAGGAAGACTGCCTGCGGACCAGCATCGTGGTGAGGGAGGGACAACGTGTTATCTCCCAACTAGTAGTGCCACTCTCCACTAAGAGTCCTTTCCCTCTCTTCCCTTTTCCAACATATGGGACACTTACCATATATATACCTGTTAAGTTTTTCCGGAAAAAGTACACCAGGCAATTGGCCTTTTAAAATGGAAATCTTAATGCCTAGGGAAGAAGGCATTCTTAAAGGTTAAGACTAGTGAGCCCCTTTTAATAGCTAAAATGGAAATTCAGAGAGAGAGAGTAAAGAAGGAAAGAAACACTGAAGAAGAAAAGTACTCTCTACTAGTTAATAAAAATAAAATGAAACAAAAATCTTTCTCTGAGCCCAGATGATGTGCCCTTAAGGGCTTTTTCCTTCACATCATTGATCTGGCAGCATCCTATACTATGGAAGATAAAAAGTTCTACCTTATCTTCTTCTCATGAAAACAGTAATAAAAGAAGATTTGTACTTGGAAAGCAGATTGTCTACAAGGTCTGAAAGCCCCCCGAAATCAGAGGTTTAATTTCATTTTCCAATTTAATAGTCCTGAGGAAGAGCCAAAAGAATTTAAGATCTTATTTTGATGAGGATTTTTATGTGATAGTCATTTTTATTGTCCACAATATTGGCCTGAAAATAACCCTATTTTAAAATTAAGGAAATCTAGTAAAAATATGCTGCATAATTAATTTGATAAAAATGTTCATTTCAGCTCAAACTAGAAATACATCTGAGGTACTTGGAATTTAACTGTAATTTTTATAAGGAAAAAGTGTTCATTTGAAAACCAAAGAGGAGTTCTCTTGTGGCACAGTGGATTAAGGCTTCGGTCACTGTTGTGGGATAGGTTGGATCCCTGGCCTGGGAACTTCCACACGCTGTGGGTATGCACCCCCACCCAAAGAAAAACCAAAGAGAAATACTTTGAAAAAATATCATGGTAAAGTATTCAGTCTAATGTTACATTTCTTAAAATTCTGATATGAAATCAGTATTTTTTCCCTTGTTGCTTTTTGTCTTTGTGTATTAAAAGTTGCATTGTCTTAAATTGCTCAACACGGCAACTTTAAAATCTACATTGCAAATTACGTGTGCCTCTATTCTAAGTATAAGAAAAAGATACCTTAGTTTTTCAGAAATATCCTTAGTCCCTAGACAGTATATCTAAATAACCACCAAATGAAGGAAAAAAGGACTTTTTTTTAATCTTTTTAGGGCCGCACCTGTGGCACATGGAGGTTCCCAGGCTAGGGGCTTAATCAGAGCTGTAGCCACCAGCCCACACCACAGCCACAGCAATGCCAGATCTGAGCCGTGTCTTTGATCTACACACCACAGCTCACAGCAACGCCGGATCCTTAACCCACTGAGCAAGGCCAGGGATCGAACCCGCAGCCTCATGGTTCCTAGTTGGATTCGTTTCCGCTGCGTTACAACGGGAACTCCCGAAAAAAGGACTTTTATAAACAAAAATGTTTCCTTACTATAGGAAAGTCAGTAATGAATGATCTTATAATGGGATCTTATTCCCGCTCCATTTAGACATTTTTGGCACCAGCTTTTGGGATAGATTTTTCTAAATATTTGAATATAGAGTTTATCCATAAAAATGTTCCTATTTTTCAAGTTGTACAAGCTCATGAATAAATCCAACTTTATCTGAAAAATGACAAGGAATCAGTCTTTATTAGTCTAAGTCCTAGTCTTACCTCTTTTCTTCCCTAAATTTCTGTATTTCACCCTAAGTGTGCATCAGAAGGATTTATTAGGGAGCAGGTGAAGGAATGCATGTATTCCTCAGCATGAGTTTGTAAAATATTTTTCCAGGACTATGAAATGGTGGAATTTTGTGAAAGAACATTTTTGGTTATTTAGTAACATGGTGTGTATAAAGACAAGATTAAAAAAAAAAACAACAAAATATACTCTCCACATGAACTTTAGGGGCATATGGTTTCATAGCCCTTATTAAAATATGCTTCAATTTCTCACCATTATAAGTGGATTTTTTTTTTTGCACATATCATACAACTCTAACCTGACAATCTCCTTGTAAACAGTTTGAACATATTACTGAAAATAATGTGAATGTCATGGGAACACATCTTACAGTGCTACCTAGCATTAGCTGAGCAACAGTCCAAAGGAATTACCGCCTTGTGAAGAAATCCAAACGATGTAGGATGGTGAGGTTTGCACAGCAAAAACAATCTGTTACTATTTACTTCTAATGTGTGCTACTGGTCCCTGAAAGTGTATGTTTTTAAATGTTATGTTGTTTACTTGCAATTTCAAATTTAATTCATCTGTATTAAGTATCCATTACAAACCATAGAAGACACTATTTTTTCATAAAGCAGTCACATGCATTGAAGTTAGGATTACCAACTGAGATATATGTATTTTTTGCACCTCAAAAACAAAATCACGATAGTGCATATCATGCTTCCACACCTTCCCTGCTGAAGGACAAAATGTATAAAGTGCCAGGATTTGGCTCCCAGATTGGAAGGAAGCCAATTTAGTACTCTGGCAGGATCACATCATTCTGCTGAGCTCCAAATTCCAGAGCAGGGTTTTCTTGCCCTTCTTTGGGGGCCGATGCTTCCTCAACAGTCTTCAGCTTTTCCTCCACCAGGCCCTCCTCTATTTCCAGGTCAGCCTCCTTTATCCCATCCTCCAGTGCCTCAGACACCATCTCGGTGGCCTCAGTGGCACTTATATCAGCTTCTTTAACTTCCTCTACAACCTGCACCTTCATCAGCTCAGCCTCTGCCCCCTCAACTGCCACTTGAGCCCCATATCCATGAATTTCCTCTCCCTCCGGAAGAGCTTTAACATCTTCACTGCCATCCTGTGTTGGAGATGGCTCTTGGCTGGCCTTCTGGCTTTCCTGGATGCTGCCATGACTACTGCTGGCACTTCCCAACCGGGAAGAGGCCACCACGGCCTTCACTGCTGCCTGAGTGGAAACAGAAAAATGTCAAGGGTTACTTCCACTTAAAATCCCAGGTCTGAGCTCAAGCTCAATTTGGCATTAAGGAGCTTGTTATTATATGCTAGTGTTTAATCTTTCAAAGTACATTATTCTAAGATTGTCTAATGAAAACCTGCTTGGAGAATGAATGGCAAAATTTGTTTAATCTCCAATTAGCATATTTAATTATTTGGACTACTGAAAGCCTGAGTAAATGTACTTTCCTATGGATTACCAGTATTCAAAAATTTTATTTTATTTTTCAAAAAATTTTTAATAATAATTTTTATTTTTTCCATTATAGCTGGTTTACAGTGTTCTGCCAATTTTCTACTATACAGCAAGGTGACCCAGCCACACATAACATATATACATTCTTTTTTCTCACATTATCCTCCATCATAAGTGACTAGATATAGTTCCCAGTGCTATGCAGCAGGACCTCATTGCTTATCCATTCCAAAGGCAATAGTTTGCATCTATTAACCCCAAATTCCCAGTCCCTCCCACTCCCTCTCCCTCCCCCGTGGCAACCACAAGTCTGTTCTCCAAGTCCATGATTTTCTTTTCTGTGGAAAGGTTCATTTGTGCCATATATTAGAGTCTAGATATACGTGATACCATTTGGTATTTGTCTTTCTCTTTTTGACTTACTTCACTTAGAATGAGAGTCTCTAGTTCCATCCAGTATTCAAAAATTTTAGATTGTGTTTTCCAAAGTATGTGCTTCATGGCACACTAGTTCCATGGATGTTAATACGTACTATGGAGATAACAGAGTTTCACGGTCAAATTTATTTGAGAAATCCTGGGTTAAGTCAAGGTTATTTAATCTAGGGTATTTCAAATTAATTTGACCATGGAACCCTTTAGGTTTATTTTGTCTGTATCAGCCTGTAAGCAATTTCTAAACAGAACACTATTTTTGACACTCAGCTGTTTTCTGAGACGCCCTGCAGATAGAGCTAATCCTAAACATCATATGTGAGAGAAAAACATCTACTCTCTATCTCATATATTTATTTCATAAAAAGAGACATATTTTGGTAGATAGTTTCCCCTATCAGTTGATTTATTTTAGTTTTTGCCAAGTATGATAATTATTTATCTATATTACAAAATAGTTTTAAAAACTGTTTCCCAGTTTTTGCATATTAAGAAAGAGGACAATTTTCTGAATAAATATCAGTTTCCTGAAAATGTTCAAGCAGTGCAGCCCTAAGTGAGAAGCAATAATAATGTATTCATTTGGTGAGTGAATCTCAACATGTAACAGAATTCTCTTTATTAACAGTTAATTCTTATGAGAGGATTAACAGAACTCTAAGTGGCTTTTTATCAGCATTGTTGGGGTTTCAAAGCAAGATTTTTCTTGGTACCACAGGAGATGAATAATACTATTAGATAAATAATATAATTATCTTGGATTGTCAAGGTATGTGAGAAATCTGTTTTTTTTTTTTTTAATAAAACAAAATAAATGCATCTTACCTTGAGCTTACGCCGGGCATTGAATTCCTGGAGCTTCTTTTGAGCTGTATCCATGTGGACAAAATTGGCTGCTTTACCTGTGACCCACGGGTGCTGGAGAGCTTGGAAGGTAGTCAGCCTTTTCTTAGGATCCAACACAATTAATTTTCTGACCTGAAATTATAAAGAACCACAACTTTTTAGGTAGACTTCTGGGGTGATCTGGGCTTGCACCTCAGCTTATGAACTTCTAGGTCTTATTCTATTTCCTTGGCAGTACACCAGATATACATTATTATTCTATTTCCTTCACAGTATGCTATATATACATTAAAAAAAACAAAACAAAACCCTTTTAAGCCCCAGAGGTCACTGTGAGGACAGCTTCAGGTCCCGCTAACTGAGGAAGTCTGAGAAAGCAGTGGTGTGTGCTACCTGAGAGCCCAAACTGGCAGATAGCTTGCCCCTGGAGGTCAAAGAAACAAGTCCTGCCTTGCCTGTGGACTGGAAGTTCTTTGAAGGAAAACTAGCATCTGAATAATTCTAGGCTGCACTTTACATCACTTAGAATTCAGAACTTAAAATACATCTCAATGGAGATGGAATCATTCATGCATCCATCATTCTTTCTGTGAGGATTGAATGGCAAACAAAGAGGGTAGTATCATAGCCCTTAATGTTTACAGCATGAGTCTATCATCAAGTTCATAGGTCTCTCTAATCCCTTCAGGGTACTTGAAAGACTAAGTCAACAGCTGGAGTAAAAAGCAATTTAGAATCAAAGTAAAGATGTCAGTGGCTTGAGGGTATGATTTGTTTAAAGGAATGAATTCAAACCAGTGGTAACCCATTCTGGGAGGTTTACCCCTGCTTCTGAGGATAAGCAGACAATAAATTGCTAGGAAGATCAACAACCAAGATAATCCCCAACCATGGGCTCAGAAGTGGGGACCTGGAATGAGGCAGAGATTATGTGGAGTCAGGAGGCATGTTCAAGTCCTAACTTGTTCAAAGTCTCTACTTTTGTGACTTTATACAAAGACCCATATATGAACTGGGTGACTAAAAAGGCCCCTCTTGGGCCCTTTTCTTTCTTTCTTTTTTAAAAATGCTGCTCCCTGGCTGCATAAGGGAGGGAAGAAGGAAGAGAGAAGGAGGGAGGGAGAGAAAGAGAGAGGGAGGCAGAGAGACGGAGAGAGGGAGAAAGCAACAAGGGAGAGAGGGAGAGAGAGACAAAGAGGAAGAAAGAAAGAGAGGAAGGAAGAAAGGAAGGAAGGAAGGAAGGAAGGAAAGAAGAAAGAAAGAAAAACTCGCTAAAGATCAGAGAGATTCGGTGACCTTGTCAGGATTCAAGCCCAGAGCCTTGCCATTGTCCCAAAGTTCCTCTTATAATCTGACTCCCTTACTCATTGTTACTGGAGATTTTGCTCATGAAAGAACAGATGTGGGTTTTGCTAATAAGTACACATTTATGGGGCTCAAAGTTTCCTTTAGTCCCAAAGTTTTTTAAATTTATTAACCTACAGGAGGTCTAGTTGAATGAAGGAACATTGAAGCTAACCCTCTTATCTATCTAAATTTTATTAGGGATTAGAAAGAAATTGGAGAAAGAAAGAAAAATAGTTCTGAAAAAATACCAAATCCTAGTGGTTAAAGATTTGGCATTGTCACTAAGATTTGTTCCCTGGCCTGGGAACTTTTGCATGCTGCAGGTGCAGCTCCCAAAAGATTAAAAATAAAAAATAAATGGAAGGAGGACTAAATAAGGTGATTACTGCTGATGTTGGTGGCAGTTACTCAACATGTATTATATCCCTTAATTCTCCCAACAATTTAGAGATAGGTAACAGTATCCTAGATAAGAAAACTAACACCTAAAGAGGTTAGGTAACAAGGCCAAGGTCATACCTACAGTTTATAAGAAAGTGGGTACTTGAATCCAGGTGTGTCAGACTTCAAGAAGCCTTGGTCTACTTCATGATTCACTGTTTCGTTCAATAAACATTTACTGAGCCTGTACGTTTATGTCCATATGGTACTAAGATTTGGGCACACATGCTTCATCCTCTCCCAGAGCTTACAACCCAGTTAAGAGAACACCTTTGAGCCAGTATATATAAATGATGACTACCATGAAGAGGAAGTGCAAGGGGCAGAGGAACAGGTGGCAGAAGGAACAAACCAATTGTGAGAATGGTGTGCGGGAGATGAAGTCTCCCAGAGGATGTCACATGGCAGCCAGGGCTTGAAGTAAGAGTTTCCCATGCAAAGAGAGGTGTGTGTGTGTGTGTGTGTGTGTGTGTGTGTGTGTGTGTGTGTGTGTGCACGCACGCGCGCATGTGTGTAAAGATGGAGAGGAAGAATGAGGAAGGAAGGAGGAAAGACCTTCACAAAGAAGAAGAAAGAGCAATGGCTCATGGCCAGAGCTACCCTGATAAGGGACTGGAAGTCTGAAGATCTTGTTAAAGATTTTGGATTTTTATCCTCAGAGACTTAAAGCACAAGAGTGACATGATGCAAATGATTTATAAGACCATTATTCCTCTGGATCCTGTGTGGAGAGCATACTTGAGAGAGCACAATAGAAGGCCATGGACCAGGAGAGGATGGGGGCTTAGACTGGGATAGTGGTGGTAGAGGTGGGAGAGAAATGGATGGATTGAGGAGCTGTTTAGGAGTGTGGGGCCTGATGTGTGGGAGAAGCTGGGGTGACACACGACACATCACATGTGCTGCCTCCCTTCCCAACCACGCTGGAAAAGCCATGGCCCATAGGGAATCTGTTTTCATGGAAGAACACAGATGGTAAGTAGGGAAAAGAGAACTACATAAAGGGTCTGGAAACCTGCATCCTTACTTAGCTCTTAATGATACCTTTCTGCTGGGAACCTGTGTGAACTGGAACAGTCACTTCATTCTCTGGGCTTTAGCAAACTTATCTTTAAAATGCAAGGAAGATTAAATGACTCTTAAGATCTCTTGGAGATCTAACATTCTGTGATTCAAAAGTCGGCTTTAGTTCTTTCTTTATGGTTTTGCTCTAGAGGATTGATGGTAAATGTTTCAACTACACGCCAGTATCCTCTTTATTTTAGAATAGGTGGGCTAAATCCTCAGAGGGTATGTGTTTCCGGAATGCAAACAAACATCACTGTTACCTGAAGTGATAAGCCAAGTAAAACAAACAAGCAAAAACCAAACAAATGTACAGTGTAACTTGTTTATAATGCCAATCATGTGCAATGGGACTTGAGTTACTAAGAGGATATCTTAATAAGTTTGAACATTTCAAGAAGCAATGTTGTTTTACTCAAAGTATAACTAATCTATGTAATTGTAAACCATTTTAAAATAGAATTCTATGTAAATTATGTTTGGATTAATCCAGCACAGCCACCTTCATAAGTAGGGTTCTACACTGACTAGATGGTAAAAACTCATTAAAATGCAGCAATTTGTAATTTCTGATAATTTAGCTAGTGATGAATGAAACATACCTAGTTTTCATTATCTATAAGGAAAATGCATTCATGTGCATTATTTTATTACAATACTTTACAATTTAAAAATAAATAAGATTTTAAGGGGGGCAAATTTAAAAAATGGCACTGCCCATTAATTACCTAAGAATTAAGAATGAATGTAAGAGATTTAGTTTCATTTTGTTGTGGTCACACTTACCAAATCCTTCGCATTTAGAGACACTTCATCCCACCAGGGGGAGATAAAGTAATATTCACAATTCAGAATTCTCCTGAACATGAACTGATCACCTCTTTCATCATAGAATGGTTCAAATCCACAGAGTCTACAGGGACAAAAGAGAGGTAATAAAACGCCTTTAAAAGCCTAAGTATATTTCACCAAGATTTGGCAGAAATTTAAGAGTGTCCATTTTCACAGCTTCCTGTTATGAATGGAAATCTGCTCAGCACAAGTACGTAATTGCCTTGATACAATCCACTTTTGATTGTATAAACACCTAGTCATATCTTCAAGAAGTAAGAACAGATGCATAACCAATCTAACATTTCTATAAAAGGTATAATCATTTTAATGATTATGACACAAAACAACAACAATAATAGCTAACACTATTATAGGCACTATGCTAATGACTTTTCATGGTTTTTTTTTTTTATCACCAGGAATTGAGAAGACAGACAGATTGATTAGAGTTCCAATTGATTACAAAATGGAAAAGTTAGGATTTCGAGAATAAAAAGGTAAAAGGTGGAAGAAAAGTTTTTAGTCATTTTTATTCAGCCCTATTCACTGAATTCTTCCATAGAGATCAATAAAGTATTAGATTTCTAGCCCATTCCAGTTTGGATTTCAGAGTGAGCAGAGATAGGAGTTAACATCATTGTCAGCAATGGCCTTTGAAGACTTACTACAATCAGCAGATGCAGCCAACAGAGGCAAGCAGCCTCACATCCCCTCGACCTGGTATGTGACCCTCACTTTTGCACATCTCAAAGACATCTCACTATGTTCACCTTCATCTTCCACCACAGGTCAGCATAAAAATGTATGAGAAAAGTGAGAAGAAAGAAACAGAGCCATCTCTGGCATCCTAAAGAGAAGAGACGAAAAGTGAGTTGTTGGTTTGGGACCACCAAGCTTCCACTGTTTACAGGTCTGTGGAGGTTCTGAACTCATTAGAGATCAAAGGGGAACTTGGAAAAAAAAAAAAAGTCCTTGCCAGGGCATGTGTTGCATTTGACAAAGAATGGGGGGAAAGATGAATAAATTAAAAAACGTTTCCCCCTGGACAGCTGCATGCAAAGCAATGAAACGAGAACACACCCTCACACCATGCACAAAAATAAACTCCAAATGGCTCAAAGACTTAAATATACGACAGGACACCATCAAACTCCTAGAAGAGAACATAGGCAAAACACTCTCTGACATCAACATCATGAATATTTTCTCCGGTCAGTCTCCCAAAGCAATCGAAATTAGAGCAAAAATAAACCCATGGGACCTCATCAAACTGAAAAGCTTTTGCACAGCAAAGGAAACCCAAAAGAAAACAAAAAGACAACTTACAGAATGGGAGAAAATAGTTTCAAATGATGCAATGGACAAGGGCTTAATCTCTAGAATATATAAACAACTTATACAACCCAACAGCAAAAAAACCAATCAATCAATGGAAAAATGGGCAAAAGACCTGAATAGACATTTCTCCAAAGAAGATATACAGATGGCCAGCAAACACATGAAAAAATGCTCAACATCGCTGGTTATAAGAGAAATGCAAATCAAAACTACCATGAGATACCACCTCACACCAGTCAGAATGGCCATCATTAATAAATCCACAAATAACAATGCTGGAGGGGGTGTGGAGAAAAGGGAACCCTCCTGCACTGTTGGTGGGAATGTAAACTGGTACAGCCACTATGGAGAACAGTTTGGAGATACCTTAGAAATCTACACATAGAACTTCCATATGACCCCGCAATCCCACTCTTGGGCATCTATCCGGACAAAACTCTACTTAAAAGAGACACGTGCACCCGCATGTTCATTGCAGCACTATTCACAATAGCCAGGACATGGAAACAACCCAAATGTCCATCGACAGAGGATTGGATTTGGAAGAGGTGGTCTATATACACAATGGAATACTACTCAGCCATAAAAAAGAATGACATAATGCCATTTGCAGCAACATGGATGGAACTAGAGAATCTCATCCTGAGTGAAATGAGCCAGAAAGACAAAGACAAATACCATATGATATCACTTATAACTGGAATCTAATATCCAGCACAAATGAACATCTCCTTAGAAAAGAAAATCATGGACTTGGAGAAGAGACTTGTGGCTGCCTGATGGGAGGGGGAGGGAGTGGGAGGGAGTGGGAGGGATCGGGAGCCTGGGCTTATCAGACACAACTTAGAATAGATTTACAAGGAGATCCTGCTGAATAGCATTGAGAACTTTGTCTAGATACTCATGTTGCAACAGAAGAAAGGGTGGGGGAAAAAATGTAATTGTAATGTATACATGTAAGGATAACCTGACCCCCTTGCTGTACAGTGGGAAAATAAAAAAAATTATAAAAAAAAAAAAACATTTCCCCAAATTTTTCTTCAAACTGGCTGGGTTGGTTGTAGTACATCCTAATGTAGGGGGTTTCTAGAAAGAAGCAATTTCTCACATCCTTTTGGTCAGGGAATGCCCTGTTGGGAAAGTCTCTGCCTCTTTCAAATATCCTGAGGCCAGCCAGGAAAAGCCAAGGCTGATTTTGTTTGTTTGTTTTTTGTTTTGGCTGTACTTGTGGAATATGGAAGTTCCCTGGACCAGGGACTGACTCCAAGTCACAGATGTGACCTATACCACAGCTGTGGCAATGCTGGATTTTAAGCCACTGTGGGTGTTGAGGCCTGGGCTGTGCAGTTTTCCTCTCCCACTGCAGTGCTTCACACACGGAATCCTGTTCCAGCATAAGGATGCCCATAACTTGCCAAGGAGGCAGCTCAGCCTTACCCGGCCCTCCTCTGCCCTACACAACAGTAGAAAAATAGAGCTTGTTTTTGGCTAGTCATAAAGAAATTAGCCAACTTCCCAGGCTTAGTTTAGGGAACTCTAATGTTTCCCCTTGTGGAAATCTAGAAAGAAAAATGACAGTTCAGAAGAAACAGTAGTCAAATGCCTTTCTTTCATCTCAATCATGTCAGCAAATTTGAACACTGGTGACAGAGGTAAAGAGTTTGTGTTTTCATGGAGTTCCTGCTTTGTGCAAAGGGACTATCAGTGTCTCTGGAGCACTGAGACACAGATTCAATCTCCAGGATGGCACAGTGGGTTAAGAATTTGGCGTTGCTGCAGAGGCAGTATAGGTCACAACTGCAGCCCAGATCTGATCCTTAGCCTGGGAACTCCCTATGTCTTGGGGTGGCCAAAAATTGGGGGAAAAGTTTATATATTCAGCCTCAAAAGCCAGAACTGGAAGAAATGTGACAGAGAACAGTGTGTGCATGTGAACACACACACACACACACACACACACACACAGAGAAAATCCTTCAGAAATGGAAATATTTGAATGCTGACAAGGATAGTTTAAGAGGACATTAAGGTTATAAGGGCTGGAAGTGTGAGTGTATTATACAGGGCAGCTCCAAGCCATTGGGCAGAATTGGAGGGCTGAAAGCTGAAAGAGTTTGAATCTCTGATGTTATCTGATTCTGACCAGAGAACATTAGCAGTTGCTTTTTTCTGTGGGGACAAAGGGTTTAGGTGTAAAAGTAGAAGGATCAGAATTCCTGTGAGAAATAACAAAATGGTCTTCATTTTCAGCCTACTGTCATCCTTAGAAACAGCAAAGTCATTTAAAAACAAAAAGGAGTTCCCATTGCAGTGCAGCATTAATGAGCCTGACTAGTAACCATGCATGTTTGCTCCTTGGCCTTGCTCAGAGGGTTAAAGGATCTGACGTTGCTGTGAGATGTGGTATAGGCCAGCAGCTGTAGCTCTGATTAGAACCCTAGCTTGGGAACTTACACATGCCACAGGACCGGCCCTAAAAACATTTGTGGGGGAGTTTCCTGGTGGCACCGTTAAGTTAAGAATCCACCATTGTTGCTGCTGTGGCCACCATGGCTGCTGTGGTGCAGGTTCTATCTCTGGCCTGGGAACTTCTGCATGTGGCCAGCATAGTCAAAAAGAAAAGAAAAGAAAAGAGAAAAGAAAAGAAGAAAAAAAGAAACAGCAAGGTCATAGTACAAAATACCTTGGTGGAACTTTTAATAATAATAAAGGAGGTACCTAAACCCAATGGCATGATCCACTGGAAAAAAATGTTCCGATGAGCTTGCCTGGTAGACTTCATCAATTATTAATGAACTACAGATTAAATAAAAAGTCTGTAGCCTTAGGGGCTGACAAAAGATAGAACAGAACTAAAGGATATGAGTTGTGAGCAACATTGTTATTTGCATTTTGGAGGCTACTACTTCTTATTCAACCAATACCTATCAACTGATGACCTTAAGTGAACTAGGGGTAAGAAACTTGACAGATTTTAAAATTATTTTCAGTGTTATAATAACATGCTTCTCAAAGAGCCACATTTCTCCCCTTAGTTTCCCCATATCAGTGATCACTGCATGGAGTTTTAATCATCCTAGTTCAGTTTTTCAGGGCAAATGTTACTTAATTTCCTACCTCCATCTCTCTGAGTTCTTAAATATTCTTTTTTCTTTTTCTTTTTAGGGCCGCATTTGTGGCACTGGCACATGGAAGTTCTGGGTTAGGGGTCAAACTGGAGCTGCAGCTGCCAGCTTACACCACAGCCCCAGCAACACCGGGATCTGAGTGGCATCTACGACCTATGCTGCAGCTGGCAGCAACGCTAGATCCTTAACTCACTGAGTGAAGCCAGGGATGGGAACCCACATCCTCATGGACACTATGCTGAGTTCCTGACCCACTGAGCCACAATGAGAACTTCTCTTGCATATTATTATTATTATTTTGCTTTTTAAGGCAGCACTGCGGCATATGGAAGTTCCCAGGCTAGGGAAGTCCTCCTCTTGCATATTCTTAATGTATCCACCCTTCTCATAACATTTCAAAATAAAACGATAATTGGGCAGTCAGGTTTACATTTTGGAGGCAAATCTGTATCATTATTTGCAGTTCAGTTTTTCATTTAACATCACTAAGAATGATATGTCACCTAAATAATTCAAGAGACAACATTCTTTGGCAGCATAAAAGTGACCTCAATATAAGCTGAAGGAATTCTATGATGTGGCCTTGAGAATTCATTTTAATGAATTAAACATTTAGTGTGGCAAACAGCCATTACCCAACAGTTTGCACTTTCATAAGAAAAAGCATGATTCCCTACACATTCCCTACATTCTTCTCAAGCTTTAATATATTCTGGAAACACAGGTCACAAACTGATCACTGAAAATATCTTTGACATTATATGATAGCAGACATCTATTTTATGGGTTGCTTGTTAAACCTTTTTGTGGTCACTACCAGACAATATACCAACCCAGGTGAACTTAGAGTTTGCTAATTTGCTTGAGGGACCCAATCTTGGTTATCCCCTTCCTAGCTCATATTACCTAGGCAGTGCACTAAGAGTACTTTCAAATTAGCCAAACCAAACCAAACTTCTTTCTATTATGGACTACACTGTGCTCCCCAAAATTCCAGTGTTGAAGCCCTAACCCCTCATTGTGGTGGTATTTGGAGAGGGAGCCTTTGGCAAGTAATTAGGGGGAGATGAAGTCATGAGGGTTGGATCCTGTAATGTGACTAATGTCCTTAGAGGAGAAGAGATCAGAGAACCTGCTGTCTCTTGTTGCCATGTGAGGACTCAATGAAAAGGGCACTGTCTACAGGCCAGGAAGAGAGCTCATACCAGAATCCGACCTACTGGCATCCTGACCTGAGACTTTGAGCCTCCAGAACTATATAATCACATGCCTGCTATTTAAGCCACCCAGCCTGTGATATTTTGTCACAGCAACCTTCCTTGAGCTAATATACTTTCTTCTACACTCTTCAAGATTTTTCTATGGATTTGAAAATTACAAGTTCCAACAATTAACTATGCAGTATCTTCTAACTGACAACCAAAGCTACCTGCTGTTTTCTCTTTTTAACTTTCAGTGGGTAGGTCTTTTTTTTTTAATTAAAGTATAATTTATTTACAGTATGCTAATCTGTATTGTACAGCAACGTGACTTGGTTATACACATAGATACTTTCTTTCCTCCTTTTATTTAATTAATTAATTTATTTTTTTAAGGGCCAAACCCATGGCATGTGGAAGTTTCCGGGCTAGGGGTCAGAACTGGAGCTGCAGCTGCCAGCCTACATACACCACAGCCACAGCAACACCAGATCTGAGCCGAGTCTGTGACCTATACCGAAGCTCTCAGCAACATCAGATCCTTAGCCCACTGAGTGGGGCCAGGGATTGAACCCACATCCTTATGGATACTAGTCAGATTTGCTACTGCTGAGCTACAAGGGGAACTCCTATAATTTGTTTTTTGTATTCCTTTCAATCATGGTCTATCCCAGGAGACTGGATATAGTTCCCTGTGCCATACAGTAGGACCTCACTGTTTATCCATTCTAATTGTAATAGTTTGCATCTACTAACCCTAAACTCCAAGACCATCCCTTTCCTTCTCCCCTCCCCCCTTGGCAACCACTAAAATCTGGAACAAGACAAGGATGCCCACTCTCAATACTTCTATCCAACATAGTATTGGAAGTCTTAGTGATGGCAATAAGACAAGGAAAAGAAATAAAAGGTATCCACATTGGAAAGGAAGAGGTGAAACTATCACTATACACAGATTACATGTACCATATACAGAAAACCCTAAGGACTCCACACAAAAACAACTAGATCTGATAAATGAATTCAGCAAAGTAGCAGGATACAAGATTAACATTCAGAAATTGCTTGCATTCATTCTTTACACTAACAATGAAATATCAGAAAGGGAATATAAAAAAAATACCTTTTAAAATTGAACCCCCCCCCCAAAAAAAAACCCTAGGAATAAACCTGACAAAGAAGGTGAAAGATATATACTGAAAACTATAAAACATTAATAAAGGGAATTAAAGAGGATGCAAAGAATGGAATGATATACCATGATCTTGGATTAGAAAATTAATATTGTTAAAATGGTAAGATTACCCAAAGAAATCTACAGATTTAATGCAATCCTATCAAATTACCCAAATCTGCTTGTTTTGGATTAAATTTTGGAATTCACTGATATCCTGCTTTTGTAGCTGTTCTAAAATCAACTTTCTTCCTCAAACACTCTTCCACCATTCTTGCTTATTTTCTTTGTATTTGCCTGCAATTCCATAATCTCTTTGGCCAATTTCCTGAAATTCCATGTTTATTAGTATGTTCCTATAGTAGCTCAGGAATGGAGTTGGGGATTTCAGAGAATGAGAGATTTATCCCATTTTTTTTTTTCTACAAGAGGAAAGGTTTCGGAGTTCCCGTCGTGGCGCAGTGGTTAATGAATCTGACTAGGAACCATGAGGTTGCGGGTTCGGTCCCTGCCCTTGCTCAGTGGGTTAATGATCCGGCGTTGCCATGAGCTGTGGTGTAGGTTGCAGACACGGCTCGGATCCTGCATTGCTGTGGCTCTGGTGTAGGCCGGTGGCTGCAGCTCCGATTCAACCCCTAGCCTGGGAACCTCCATATGCCCCAGGAGCGGCCCAAGAAATAGCAAAAAGACAAAAAAAAAAAAAAAAAAAGGAAAGGTTTCTCTGAGTTTAGAGTATTAGACTAAAGGCCCTTGAGAACTTAGATGTAGGAAACAAAATGAATAGCCAAATGCATTTTAAAAAACTCCTGATATAAAATGCACCAGTTTGGGATTGCTTCAGAGTTTAAATAGCCGTTTGCCCTTTAAAAAGGAATACTATTCTAATCATTTTGATGAGATGCAAAGAAGTAAAATAAATTTAAGTTTAATAGATGGCCTTGAGTTTCATGTTCATTATTACCATCAAATAACAAACTCTTCCCCCAAATCTGCTATATACTGCACAGCAGAATGAGACACAGGAAAGCCCTAGACAGAAGTTCTGGCCCCCCAAAAATTACAAAATAAAAAGCTTATTCTCAGAAAACTCTCTAACTCCATTTAGTATGTCATAAAAAAACACAAAAAGTCAAAAATAAATCATGCTTTTTAGGAAATCTACGAGTACCTAGAAAATACTACAGCAAGGCAGACAGTATGTATAGAGATTGCTTTTCTTTACTTACAAGATATAGGTGATTATTCCTACAGACCACATGTCCACCTCAGGTCCATAGGCGCATCCTCTAAGAATTTCAGGTGCTGCAGAAAGAATGAATATTGTGTTAAATTGGAGTTTAAATTCAATACTCACATTTTAATAACAAGCAATGGGAAGAAATGAATTCATCAACAGAAACTTCAGAGCAGTTTTATAGTCAATCTTCTCTCCTCAAACCAAAGTACGATGCTATAGTTTTTTTTACATCTGTTGTAGTGGGAGAGATTACAGTCTCTCTGTGTTTGGGGTATACAAAGTTATTGACTGTAATTTCTACATCAGAACATTATGATACTGCTCAAATCTGATAGACAGTGCTACATCTCTGCTACAAAAGGAACTCTGACAAAGGAAAGAAAGAAGTGAAAGTTTTGCATAGCAAGGGGAAAAAGGCACAATCATGCCACCTGAGGCACAGGGTGTCCATGAGTGTGTGTGTGTGTGTGTCAGTGTGCAGGGCAGAGACCAGGGCAGGCGGTGGAAGGACTGGAAGGTCTGGAGTACTAGAAAGTTGTCTCAGGAGCTAGGAGGGGCTCTGGCACGTGTCCTGGTACTGAGAGCTACATGTAGATCCCCAGAGAGCAGATGTCCTCGGTCAGTTTGGGACTATGAACTGAGAAAAGGGGCTTCCCTGTGTGCAATGAGGCAGCTTTAATCAGCCTTGCCCACCATGTGAAGATGGAAGATCTTCTCAGCCATGAAACGGCCACAGAGCATAGAATAGTGAGATCTTCCATGTTTTTGTTACCTTAGAGCTATGGAAAAGGAGAGTAAACTGGGTCCAGTGTTTGCACTGAGGATTGGAAGTGTTTGCTTGCCTAACTAACAAAGGAAGAAAAGGGGAAGTGAGAGCTCTACCTTCTACAAAGAAATAGAGCTCAGCTTTATAGCCCAGAGCAGTCAAGAGAGACATTTTGAACAAAAGAGCTGTAGGTGTCAGTGGGGTCCTTGAGGGAGCTGACTGGTGAATGCTGAGGGCATCTTGAGGGAGGCACTGGGGACAGGGGCACTGTACTCCTCCCTCCCGTGGTGGGGGTAGAAGAGCATGAACTGGATCCCTGTCCAAGCAGCCTGGGAATACTACATTTAGTGCAGATTGTCAAAGTGAGCTCTGGAAGAAAGCTCTCCTCATGGGACTCTGAATTTAGTTTACAGGAAGGAACACGGTGGATTTTCCACTGATGTCTTCCCTTCTCTCCATCCTCCTAATTAGGATATTCATTTCCCTGTAGAAACTATGCTACATAAAATATAGGCGATGAAGAGCCTGTGCAATGTAATGAGAGTGTGCATTCTAGCTCTCTCAGCAGCAAATCAGCAAGATGCACCCTTTGAAGAATTGGATCTGGGGCCAAGAAATTTTTCTCATCTATAGGAAAATTATTCCTAGAAAATTTTCCTTTTAAGATTTAATTAACATAATTGAGAAAAAAATGCATGCTCAAAGCCAACACCATACTCTTTCAGGTTAGCTTTCATTTTCAGAGCCATCTGTACCCCACAGACGGTTCCTTTGGGCCCCAACAGCCTCTACACTGAACTCCCACTCACAAATGCTTTGCTCATCGTAGTACAAAGGGATCTGAGGTTATGTTGCCACTTTCAGGAGGGCTGCTACTGTCAAGGAGCTGAAGGCACATGGATTTGACATGTACAGTTGGTACCATGTGCCCTTCCCCATTCCAGGTCTCCATATCAGTGAAGCACTTTCAAGTCTCACACTGATAAGCAGACATAAATATGTTGGGAGAGTCATATATCTTCTGGGTCTTAGTTTTTTACCTCTAAAATCAAGATGGACTAGACTAGCTAATTTCCAAGTTTACTTTGAGTTTCATCCTGCTAGCTGCTGTGATGTAAGTAAAGCGATAATTAAATGAGAGTTCAAGCAAGAAGAGAGAACAAGCATTCCACCTACAGAATCTGCTGCATTCTCCTCCCTCCTGCCAGAGCACCAACCGTGTGTGCTACCCTGAGGGAACCTACCCTGTTGGCTCCAGTGAAAGCAAACCTCCTATTCTGTGCTGTCCAGAGGTCAGCACGCTGTCTCAAAGATCAGGTGCTTTCTCTTGGCTAGCCTCCATAGCTCCTAGGCCAAAGGCTCCAAATAAAGTAAATATTGTGGATCAAAATCCTCTTTGAATTCACTTTAGAGGACATCTGGGTTTCCTACCTGACATGGCAATATCTGACTTCCCTTCACAGAAGTGTGTGCAACTCAAGAGGCAATTTATTCCTAAGGCATTATGCTGCAATGTGAGTAAACCAGTGGTGAGAAAAGCGAGACTTTCCACCATGAGGTTAACTGAGACAAAAGGCATATAAAATGTCTTTGCCCTCCAAAGTAAACTTCTCTTAAAAAGGATTTTTAAAATGAATTATCAGAAAATCATTAAAAAAAAAAAAAAAGAATCATCAGGAGTTTCTGTTGTGGCTCGGTGATAACGAATCTAACTACTATCCATGAGGACGTGGGTTTGATCCCTCAGTGGGTTAAGGATCCGGCTTTGCCATGAGCTGTGGTGTAGGTCACAGATGCAGCTTGGATCCTGTGTTGTCGCTGTGGCCTAGGCTGGCAGCTGTCGCTCCGACTCAACCCCTAGCCTGGGAATTTCCATATGCCACAGGTGTAGACTTAAAAAGCAAAATATATATTATATTTACTAGTCATATTATAAAATTTGAGTGAAATAAACTCTAAACACCTAGACACAATTAGATACCATCCACAGTAATCTTTCAGTATTTTAAACCACTAGTTAACATGGCCTTGACTGAGCCGAACATGCCCTATAATCTATCTGAACCCTTTCCATGAGCCAAAAGCTTTTCTAGAATAAATTTTAGGCTCTGGCATACTAGCACTTCAAGTCTTCTAGATATCAAATGTCCTTGTGGGTAATTTGTGGGTAATTTCTTGGAGTGAGAAATTGTTGACTACTTCCAATTTAGTTCAAGAAGACATCAACTAGTCTATTCTTTAATGCCGCCTTTCATATCTTTCTCACCTCACTGCCAAAACAAGTAAACAAATAAACATAATGGGACAATAAACATATTTCAAGGTGTAATACAGTTTTTTATTTATTATTATTATTATTTTATTGGTCTTTTTTTGCCATTTCTTGGGCCGCACCCGTGGCACATGGAGATTCCCAGGCTAGGGGTCCAATCAGAGCTGTAGCCAACGGCCTACACCAGACCCACAGCAACAGAGGATCCGAGCTGCGTCCGCAACCAACACCACAGCCCACAGCAACGCCGGATCCTCAACCCACTGAGCAAGGCCAGGGATGGAACCTGCAACCTCATGGTTCCTAGTCAGATTCGTAAACCACTGTACCACAATGGGAACTCCTGTAATACAATTTTTTAAAATGAATTTTAAATGAGTTAGAATCATTTTTTTCTGAAGTAGTCAATTAATAATTTATTGACCTTCTATCTAAGCAGGTCCAAGTTTTCTGCCACTTCATAAATTTATCATTCATGTTTTTGCTCATTAACATTAAATGCTCCAGAGCTCCAGGATACCTCACGTTCCAGTCTCCAATAAAGAGTAATTCTGGTAAATGGTCTTGGAATTTCCAAGATACCTATCTTTTTAAAAAGCAATTTTAATTGAATATAAAAACTATATTAAAATTTCAAACTTTAATTATGATTTTTATTTACCAACATACCACTTAGACCTCAGAGTGCTGTTTTTTTAACAAGATGGTGGTACCATTAAAACATCTAGAAATTTAAGGTCCAAATAAAGATTGGAATTAATTGTTTATTAAATAAAATCATCACAACTGGAAAGGGTTCTAAAATAAGAAGTATCAAGTACACACCAATAGGGACCATTGATTCTAGGTTTTTCTTCTTTTCCTGAAACCCTAGGAGAAAACTTAGGGATAATTTTGGTCACGGAGTGTGCCTTCGTTTTGCCTTCCTCTCTACGGAGTTAAAACTAGAGTGTGGCATTCTTTATCGGAAGACTTGTTTAAACTACTCTTAACTGTTTTGAGAAAGACAAATCCAAGGGAGACTAAGGTGAAGGAAATCAACAGGTTCATTCACTCACTCACTGAATAAATCATGAACTATCTGTTAAGCACCTGCTGTATGACAGGCATTGGTAGGTGGTCTGGGGGAATAATGCAGAGTAACGGAGAAGTTGTTTACACCATCACAGAGCTTACAGGGGGGAAGGTAGATGTTGATCAAGAAAAACCACATGAGGTATAAAGCGGCAATGGGAAGTGCTTGGAAGGAGCATGTCTCTAATGGGGGTTGACCTGGTCAGAAAGATCAAGAAAGGGGATCAGAGAAAGCAAAGTTTAAATAGATGCGAAAGAGCTAGAGAAGTTAACCAAGCAAAGGAGTAGAGACAGTGGTTGAGGAAGGAGAGCAAAGAGGGTTCTGGGTGGAGAAAGCAGACACGAAGAGATTCAGCAGCAGGAAGAAGCGAGGAGGCTCTCAGGGAACTGGATAAGTCAGTGTGCGGGAGCACAGCTGGTGTTCAGCGAGGCCCAGGTGTGACCAGTGCCTGGCAGGCCAGGCTGCAAATTCCTCTAGGTCAGGGCTTTTGTTTGTTCCTTTGTTCTTACATTCTCTCCTGTACTTTCATTTTAACCATTCAAAACACGTGGGAAATATAGCCAATGTTTTATAATAACTATAAATGGAGTATAATCTAAAAATTTTGAATCACTATGTTGTAACCTAGAACTAATATAATATAATCAACTATATCTCAATTTAAAAAAATGGGGGAAAAAATCTGTTTTCATCTTAAAGCCTGAATCTGATTTTATAGGACTACTCCACCTCCCACAGTTAAGGGGAAAACGCTGCGGGACTTTCACTGCAGAGGCTTATCTTGAAGTCAGAGTTTTCTTGAGCCGCAAAAATCCATGGCATCTTTAGCACAGCATCTAGAAGTCTCTCTAAGCTTTGCCTCTGGGCAGTGAGGAGTCTGGAAGGAGAAGGGAGAGGGATCTACTTGCCGGAAGCAGAAGAGCAGTGTTTGGAAATTCTCTGCCTCTGTGAGGTTCCTAACTTCGCCTAGGAACCCAGAGGAGAAGAATACCTTCAGGGCAGCGTCCTACAGGTGGCAGATGCCAAACTGGATATGTAGTCCTTTGTTATGGTGTCACATACACTTGGCAGGATTGGGGCACAACCTTTTTAACTTTGTCAAGTGCAATTTTTGTTTTGACAACAAAGATGGGTAATGTCCCAGTGCAGTATGTTAAGTGTTAAAGATGTGGAATGGATCAGACTGGAACACAGATCTCGAGGGGGCTGCCTCTGGTCAGGAGCAGCTTGTCAGTTTACTACAGTGAAGCTCAGAATACTATCAATTCTAGGCATGCTATGTTGTGGAAGGTTGAGAGGAACCAAGGAGGCATTTGAAGCCTCTGTCACTTTAGTTATTTATAACTTGTTAGTGTAGAGCAAGAAAAAAGTTTGAATCAATGTTTTAAAACACACATGATAGGCTGCTTTATGTTCTAACGCATCCTTTCTATTTTCCTTGGCTCTTGATCTTTTACACCGCAAATATCAGTCAATCCAACTCTCGCTTTATGTTTTTCATTTTAGCTGTTAAAAAAGTCTTCCTTGCCACAGGAACTGAATGACATTTCTTTCTGTATAAATCTTATAAATGGGTGAAGAAAGAGCCTGTTTATTTTCCTCATTTTACTTTTTACTTTTTAAATAATACCCTGAAGAGAAAATCAAATATTTGAGAACACCCCGTCCTTTCAGAAGAGGAAAAAGGAAACACAACTTATTTTTATTATGCTGTGAAAGTTTCATTTCTATGAAATTCACTTTTCTGTGATTCCATTGAGCCCTCTCCTCTTGGAGTAATCACTATTTATTCCATATCTTAATCAGACTGAGTCTCTGGGTCACTGTAAAGTCGTGATGGATGCTGACTCAGGCACAGCAAAGGCGTGTTAACTGTTGAAAAGCCACCTTTCCACTTTTGTGGGATAAGGGAGCATATAAATAAATAAACACATCTCATCCTACTATTAACATTATATAAGAATCTATTTTTTTATGGAGAAGCAGATATAAAGTAATGGACTTAGCATTCGAATTCTGTCTCACGTGTTAAGTATGGCAAGCACTGTGTTTTCCTCTAGAGAAGCTATGCATCTTACTGATAATTATCAATAATAATTCTTTTGAAACATTTAATGTTTATTTTACACAGATCCACTCTGTACCAAACATTCTAAAATGGAACATTTAGTGGGTGTGCAGGGCCCAAATAATACATTTTAAGCAAGTCTTCTACCTACTTGCCATCAATCACCTCTTCCTTTTGAACTCTTTTCCTCCCATCATCCCACCCTCACATATGTAATAATAGAGCTGAATTCTCACAGCACTTGAATTCTCTGGCACAGTTGGTTCTGTTCTTGAAGTAGTCCCTACCAGTTATAAGCAAGTGGGCACAGAAAATGATGTGTGACATGGAGACCCAGAAGTTAAGGTTTACATTAAAAGACTGGCTCTAAACCAAAGGGAGCATGAGAAGTGAGGGGGTGATGCTGGTGACAATCTCTTTAGACTCAATGTTTCAGCCATCTCAGGCCAAAGTGTACTTGGTTAACTTTGACTTAACTAGGTGGTTATAATCCTCATCTTAGTTTACATATATAGAATATACTCTCAGCTTTTACGGTAATATTATTTAATACCACATGCCAGGTATTTGTTGGGTGATGCAGAAATGTGCAGGACTCTTCCCCCCTCCCCTTGTTGATGACCCTGAATCCCAAGAGATGAGTCATTCAGCTTTTGTGACCATTTCCCAAGCCAGAGAAGCAGCCTTTAATATTGCTGACAGCTTGAGACGGTAGAATATTGTTTTGTTTACTAAGTCCCAAATCTGTGCATTACAACATCTACTTATAATTCCTAAATCTGTCCTGTGGAGCTGCTTCTACAATTTTATGGTCTATGAATGATACTGTGTGGTCTCTTCTCTCTGGCCTCCTTATGGTGATGTTGCCTTGCCCAGGGATAAGTCTGGATCATTTCTTTTCTGCCTTGGTGTTGGTGGATAGTCCCAGGACCAATAAATAGCTGATATTGCTCATATTTATATCAAGAGCCATGACCTTGCTCCTGAACTTCAGGCATATATATCTTTGGCCCATATGTCACCTCCACTTGGATCTCTAACAGGCATCTCAAAATCAACAAGCCCCCAACCTGTTGTTTCAAAAGTCTTCCCCATCTCAGTGAATGTTAGCTATACTCTTGCAGCAGGAGCTTTCTGTCCCCTCACCTATCTTCCCTCTTTTATCACTTCACTCTAAACGACCAGCCTCTTTTCCTGGACAGGCATGTTTCTGCCTCAGGGTTGGTGTGCTCTGTTCCAAACGTAGAACATTCTTTCCCTAGCCCTCTCCCCTACCTTTTTCCATGTGCCCTCTCCCCTACCTCTTTCAAGCCTTTGTTCTAATGTTCCCTTCTTCTGTGAAGCTTTCCCTGATCACCCTGTTTGAATGGTAACTTAGTTTCTGAGCACTTCCTATCCTCATTTCAACTCTATATTCTTCCATAGAAATGATCACCTCTTTTTATATAATTTACACATGTATTTTGTTTGTTATTTGACTTTCTCCTCTAAAATGTACCATCCTTAACTAAGACAATTTTTTTACTGCTGTAGCTCTAGCACCTAGCATAGTGCCTGGTATATAAGAGCTTAAAAAACATTTACTGAATGAAAAAAGGACTAAAGTTCCACAGAATGCCCTTTGTTTAGGTCAGTATCAGACCAATACAAAGACCCCAAGAGACTCATTTTCCTCTAAATTTAAAACTTCCAAGACAGCTTAAAACAAGCCTGCACTCAACTGCAGAAGCCCTGCATTCTGCAAGCTCAAGAACAAGAAGAGCTCCGACCTTTCCTCACCACTGCTGTATCTGCCCTTAGCCCCACTTTCTCCTTTACCCTGCACTTGTTCATTTGGATCAGGCACTGCAAGCATGCCTGGGACAATCCTATGATGCCTTAGGGATATGGCCTATCTCAGGGGAAACAAGGTCTGTGGTCAGGAAGGGGAGATGGATCTGGGCCCCCCTCACCAACCTGCTTAGCTTCCCCTCAGCTTCCCTGCTCCCTTCCTATTGTCAACAAGTCCCACAGGAACTGAGTGTACACACACTAGACATCAGCCTGTCGAGGAGGTTACTGGCAGTGCAGATGGCATTTTACTATGTATTTATTTCTTCCAGTGTTTTTATTTTATTTTTTAAGTTCATTGCAAAAAGAAAGTCATTGCTCTGGGTATTTAACTAGTTTTCAGGTGAAATCATCCCATACTTGTTTAGATTACCAACATAATTCGATACCCTTATTATTCACCTTAGTTATTTAGTTTTCTAGAAATAAACAAAACCATGAAACTGTTCTGAAAGTCTGTATTTTAGGCTATTCAATTTACTTTTATCTCATTTAGTTTCCAACATTTTTCTTTTTTGTATTTTATTTTGTCTGTTTTCCTTCCTTTCTCCCTCCCTCTTTCTCTCCCTTTCTTTCTTTCCTTCTTTCTCTCATTCTTTCTTCACTTTTTAGGGCCACAGCTGCAGTATATGGAAGTTCCCAACCTAGGGGGTGAACTGGAGCTGCAGCTGCTGGCCTATGCCACAGGCACAGCAATGGCCAGATCTGAGCCGTGTCTGTGATCTATGCCACAGCTCATGGCGATGCCAGATCCTTAACCCACTGAGCAAGGCCAGGGATTGAACCCACATCCTCATGGATACTAGTCAGGTTTGTAACCTGCTGTGCCAGAATGGAAACTCTCAACATTCTTCATAGTAATGTGTGTTCATGTAGACAGAAATCTCTTCTTTCTGACTGTAGACTGTTGAAAAATGTCTGTAACTTTGGTATTGTGAATGGAATAGGTTATTTCTTTAGAACACAGCAATGGGGTAACAAAGTAGGACTATCTCTATGATAATAAGACCCTGGCAGATGCCAAGAAGACAGAAATTCTTAATAGCTTCAGGTCTCTGAAAACAGAATTCGGATTAAACAGACAAGCAGGAATATAAAATGTGAACATACATAGCTCAATTAACTAAGCTCATGTCTAAAGTGGATAGTTGATATTAGACAGAAACACTCTCTTAATCTAACCACTTCTTTTCTATTCTACTTGAACATCTTGTACTTCTTTTCTGTGATGGGCATGGGTAGGTTTGAACACCCACAGACTTCAAGCCTTAAATATCTGAACCAGTTAAGACATTTTGGGAATAACATTGCACAGTTACATTGTAGCACACTTATCAGGAACCATGGCCTGATGGATTTTTTTCTTTCTTGTGACCTATTTTTTTTTCCCCAACAACAAGATTTTGAGCATCTCTTCAATGTTGAACCTTTCATGGACTATTTCAGAGCACTAGGCAGTGATTCCATTTATCTGAATCACAAATTTTAGTTTTCTGGCCTGGAATTTAGTTTCAACTGGGCACATTTCCCAGGAAATAATGAGTATTTGCTTAAACACGCAGCATCTGTGATTTTTCTTTTTCGATTCATTTATAGGAGAACCCTCTGCTATTCATAGCCTGGGGCAAAGTTTCTACAAATGAGACTGAATGGGTGGCTTTCCTTTTTTAATTTCCTGATAAATGACAGATGGTATTACATAAACACCCACTCCCTAAAAAGATGTAATTGAAAAACCCTTCTATTCAAGGTAGAAACTAGACCCAGCATACAGAACCAGAACCATAACTGACCTAGGATGCAATCACCCTCACATCAAGCAAGGAAACAAGCTCAGCCCTTTCCTCTGTCACCATTCCAAGTTAAATGTAGTCCCTGTGTAAAGTCATGCTTTCCACAGAATGACAGTGATTCCTGCCAGTCTTGTACTTGGGTCTCATTTTTAAGTCATTCTATCAATGGACAGTTTCCTCCCTACCTAAGTATTCTCAGAAGGCTATGCAAACTATGACAGGACTTATAAGTGGTGAAGGAGGAAGGGTTAGACCTAAGGGTAACCTTCAAAGGGGACTTCAGCCTTGCCTAAATGTTTATAAAACAGACGAATAGATATATTATTATATTAAATTAAAAAATTCAAAACTGCATATATTCCCTCTCTTCTAGGTCACCCACTTCCTGTGCCCAAGGGTAACTGGGACTTCTGTTTTTCCATAACTTAGCTTTTCCAATGCTTTCTGTGTTACTAAACATAGGTGTATCCTTAAAAGCCTGCCCTCTCCTCTGCTCCCACTTGGAGGTAATATTCTAGTGTATTTCTTTTGACCAAGAGTCTGTATGAATACATATGTCTGTTTATATACAATTTGAACCTTGCTTTTTAAATATACTGAACTTACTTGTTTTTGGTTTCCAAGCCTGCTTCAGCCCATATAGTAATAATTCCACATATGTTTAGGGTGTCAAGAGTCCACAAAGCACTTCTATATTTTTTCTCTCAATCTCTACCCCTCCCCCAGGCTCCCAGCTGCTTTCCCCTCCTTTTTGTATAATACAGCAAATTATTCCTTCCTGGTGAGCCTCTACTATAGCAGAATGGAAGGATTATCTTGATCTCATTCAACCACTTAATTCCCTTTTCACCCATTATATAGCCTCAAGGGTGATAAGGATATCTGCAGGGGAAAAAAACAGCAAATGGAAAATAAGCCTCTATTATAAGGTGGCATTATCTCTAAGATGAGCCTGTTTTATAAGGTGGCAATGACAAGAGTTGAAACAGTATTTTTACAATAATTTTATATTTTTAAAAAAGGACTTGGGAGTAGATCAAATATTATTTACTGAGAAGCTGTTTCTAGAGTGACAGGAAAGAATATTTATAATAGCTTTCTAATTTGTCTTTTTTGATCTCTTTCTCTCTCAAATCCATCTGATCTAATGTCATTATCAAAATACTCATAAAATACAGGTTTGATTTAAAAATATAATTGCTCTGATTAAGAACCTTTGCTGGATCACTATTAACTACAAAGTGAGTCAGAATTCCTTAAGCTGATGTATAGATTGTTTTAAAATTTGGTCCATCCTACTTTTCCAAGTCCATCTATATCCTCTGCACCAAAGACTATGTTCTAACCATGCAAAGTGAAAAAGTAACTAACATCCCTGAATTTGCCAGATGCTATTACTCCTCTGGATTTTCTTTTCCTGTGCCTGCTGACAAAGAATGCCTTGTGGCCACCTCTTCACTTGTTGAACTCCTACTAATACTTCAGTGTCCAGCTCAAATTTCCCTCTTCTGCAAAGGCCAAAGGAAGGATTAATTGCTCCTTCCCCTTTTTATCATTGAGCTTTTGGCTCAGAAAAATATAGAGTTTATCACAGCAAACTCTGATTTACTGTGTATAGGTCTTTCTTCTTTTACAGCCTACGAAATCTTTGAAAAGAAAGACCATACTTTGTTCACGCTTATGATCTCAGTGCCTATCATGGAGTCTATTAGACATTTCAAGTTCATTTTATCCATGCATGAATCATTCTTTTATAGGATGACCACTGAGTACTGCTGCAAGAAAGAACTGCTCTTATCACTATTACTATAGCCCTTGAAAGGACTCTGCTATCTCTTAGTCACAGAAGGAACTCTGAGAGATCACTAGTGTAACTTCTCCCTGATCGTCTCATTTCAGGACTGCTCAATTCTCAGAGAATTTCTCTGAACTACCTACCGCTTTGGAATACTTAGAGTATGATATTACATAATGATTCCTAAATTGAACAACAGCTTTCTTCGTATGGGAAATCCTTAATTTGTTCTATCATTTTTTTCTCAATCTTCTTTCAATACTTTTATCAATTGGTCAGCAATTAGTGATCACAAATGAGCAACCCTACTTGGCACAAAGTACTTAATTCAGGGTTCCTATTTTTCCCCACAGTCTTGGCGATATGGTGGGCATGAAAGAAATTCAAGATGAGGACAAATTAGGACATATGAATTAGAGAAAGGAAAAAAGGTCATATGGCATCATTAAAAGGGAAGAGTCATGGATAGGTTGTTAGCTAACGGTTCTAAGGAAAATGAAAAGTACAAAAACAAAACAGGAGGATGTCTATAGGGAACATACCACAATGATTTTAACATTCTTTTCTAAGGATGTAGATCCTCTCATAAGCCTGTGGTAGAGATAGTGAATTATCTAATGCAATACTCATTCTTTGCAACAGAACCCTCAATTCATTTGGGATAGCAACACATCTAGTCAAGGGACATAATGCCACTTTCCCTGGTAGTGTGGAGGCTATAATTTAGTACTGGCTAATAAGATATAAGTGGAAGTGACATGTGTGACTTTAGCAAAAGAACTTAATAGTGAAAGGTGCACTCTTTTTTAGTCTTTTTTCCTTCTTTTTGTGTAGAATGCAGATGTAATGACTGATTTCAAGTAGCCTTTTTGTACTGTGAGGAAACATATTGTGGAATGGTAGACTAAGACAGAAAAATTCAGAATTTCTGGTACTGAGATTTGCTACATCTGCAAAGCCATAGCTGTGGACCCACAAGGATTGCCTCTCTCTAGACTTCTAGCATCAGAAAAATCAACTGTTTTATTTTAGCCATAGTTTTTCTGAATTAACTTATAATTAATAAACTACTCCTGTTCTCAGTGATCTTTCTTCCACAGCAATACCTGATGAGAGCCACGTCTGTGACCTACACGACAGCTTGTGGCAAAGCCGGATCCTTAACCCACTGAGCGAGGCCAGGGATCGAACCTGAGTCCTTATGGATACTAGTTGGGTTTGTTAACGACTGAGCCATGACAGGAACTCCTCAATCATCTTAAGATACAGAATGAGAGTATTTGGCACAATGTAAAGATTTAATGGAAAGATATGTACTACTTAATTCTGCATAACTACTGGATTTATGAACAATTCAATTGCAAGAAACTAATCTGAAATATTATTTATTTAAGGCCGCACCCATGGCATATGGAAGTTCCCAGGTTAGGGGTCAAATCAGAGCTGCAGCTGTTGGTCTATACCACTGCCACTGCAATGCCAGATCTGAGCTGCCTCTGAGAACTACATTGTAGCTCACGGTAACACCTGATCCTTAACCTGCTAGGTGGGGTTTGAGATCAAACCCACAGCCTCATGGATATTAGTCAGGTTTGTTACCACTGAGCTACAACAGGAACTCCTAAAATACTATTTTAAGCCAAGGAAACTAGTTAAAATCAAAATTATAAATGCTTATGTGAACATATAAATATGGAGAAAAGTGTGGAAGAGTCATGAGGTTGTTAATATTGATTTCGTATGTTTGGATTTTCATTTCTTGCAGTGATCAAGTAATACTTCTGAGGCTTAAAAAAATTAAAATAGAAAATATTTTAAACCAAAGGCAATAACTAATAAATATTTCTATGAAGGGAAACTATATTGACTTACCTATATTGCTTTTCTGAATAGGGAAAAGTATAATTCTGTTTTTAGGACCTTGATACCTGGATTCTCATCTCTGATCCACTAACAACTGGATGTGCAATCTTGGGGAAGTCATACTCTTTGGCCTTAGTAAAATGAGGATATTAGTAAGTGAACTTTAAAGTTTCTTCCAGCACTAAACTTCTGTGAATTTAATTATACATTTGCTTCAGTGGGTATCTTATTGTACTTCTCCAGTCTGATTTCTATGAATTCAAAAGCTGTTAAAATGAGTTAGTTATGTAGTTCTTATGTGTCTATTTCTGAGACAAAGTGACTAACAAATATAAATGTCATAGAAGAAAAAGATAACTCCAAATACCACCCGTCTATGTTTCCATAGAAGCCTTTCCATATGCTTTCTTACAGTGCTATACTTTTTTTAGTTTACATGTCTATAGTCTGTGAACTCCTGGGGGGCGGGTGGGAGCAAGAAAATGCATCTCCCTAGTGCTAAGCCCTGGCTTGAATATTTAGCTGGTGATTTTGCTGAAGAGATGAGTGAGTGATGGAAGATTTGCATAAAAAGATGATGCTTCTAAGAGGAAATGATAGCATGTGACTAATAACTTGAAATCTTGTCTCTTTTCTTTGTAATCCAAATTAGGATTTTAATTAATTTGCCACATACTCATAAGTCACAAAAACTTGGGAAATTCTTGATAATTTTTGCAAGGTTTATTGGCTTTTAGGTTGTTGCCAGATTAATACAGCCGTCAGGAAAAAAGGACAAGCTTCACCCTGGCTTGGATCAAATGCTACTGTCTGTCTCTGGATCGTAGTCTATTCTGGGGTGACTTCAGCCATGCTGGGAGACGGGACAAAAGGATGTGAGGACCATCCCACAGCTCATCCCCAGAAACGGGGGGAACTTTGGTGGGAAAGCCCACCTACAGCCCTTGTCCTAGCGAGGCTCGGCCAGGGCCATCAATGAGATCTAGAGACTACTCCACTCTCACTGTTGTCTTAAACGCCGTCTGAATTAATGGCACATGCTCTCCTCACACATCCTCCCAAGTAAAAGTGGATAAGGAAGGGCTCATGGTTTTAACTCCAGTCACAAATCTCTTTCTTTACCCTTGTCCTGGTGCCTGTCTTTCTACTCCTGAGTGGGTCCAAGTAGCTACTACCCCAAAGGTGGTTGTGGAGCACCTGGTCCCTCCTCCTTTGGGCCCCCTCTCTCCTTGCTGTTCGAGCAGGGGTGCCCTAAAATCAACATCACTGAACCCCTCATGCAGAACAAGAGGTGGTCTGAGTGTCATTATATATACCTTCCTCATGGAGACTCACACCAAATTGTAAGAGTCTTAAATAGAGAAATTAGGAGTTGAAAAACAACATCATCAAACCATAGACTTCAAATAACAGTAAGAGTAAAATATCAGTATAAAAGAGCATACCGCAGTATCCTGGGGTTCCACACACTGTCTTCATGAGCACTTGATGTTCCACGATTTTAGAGAGTCCGAAGTCAGCTTAGAAGACAAGAAAAAATTTTAATAAAGTCTTTCCTTAGCCATTATGACAGAATAATTTGTTATTTAAAATAAAACTAACTTATTTGTTTGCTTGTTTTTGTATTTGATGATAGGGTGGAAGTAGATAGGGACTAGTCATCTCCAAGAGTAAACTAAAAAAGCTAAATGATAATTCAAGTCTTGTTTTAAACTATAAAAAAAAGACTCCCAAATACATTTTATGCTCTTTTTTGTAATTATCAGCTTTTAGTAAATAAGCTATTTCTTCTTGAAGTAACAGGTCCAATAGGTACATTCTGTCTGATCTTAACTAGGAAATTTTTTGGAAACTAACTGTAAAGAACTATATAAATTAGTGATATAATTCGGAACTTTTAACCCATTATAAGAAATTATAAATACAAAATTAGACCCTCATAAATGTCAAAAAAAGAACAAAAACATCAAAGATATACTCTACCTCAAAATTAATAATGTTATTCCTTAGCGTATGTGACACATAAAATTTACACTCATATGAGAAACATAAAGCTTTTCTGTGCAAAAACCCTTGTTATTTGTTTCTCAGAATTTTACCTAGATACAACATTATCAGAAGTTGCTACTATTATGGTCTATTTGCTGGGCTGCATCTCTCTCACTCAGGAAACATCAGGAAACAGTTCAAGGCCATTCTTTAAGAATGGTAGATTCAGAATTGATGCCATTTTAGGCTTCAAATATAAACTCCAATTTCCATGGAGATGCTGATCCTTATCAGAAAAAGCAGCAGGAAGTCCTTCAGAAAGAAAGGTGTTCCTGCCTAAATTAGTATCTATCCATCCATTTAAAGAAATTTCTTTAAGGATAAAATCTTTGAAAGTGATGTCAAAGGAAATGGAAGACTCCCTGCTGCCCACTGTCTTTCAGGAGTGATTATGAGAACAAGCTGGCTGCCCAGCAGGACTTCAGTGTTTTTTCTTTAGGTTCTTGTGCTTATAAAGCACATTATGTTGTCTGAGCTCTTCTACGTACAACTTAATTTTCAAAGGTGTTAATACTTATAAATGCAGTGAACTCAGCAGATTAGCATTGTAAAGGAGTGCCAAAGGGGCAATGCCCTTCAGAGGATTCAATACAGATTTTACTAAAGAGATTTCATCTAAAATACATTTTATAATTTTTTTTTTTTGGGCAAGTGAAGTTGTGCTTTGGAAGGGACATAGAAAGTAACATTTAATATGTTTTCTAAAATGCTGTTTTAATGATCTTTTTGGGTAGATTCGAATTTCCCTAAGTTCATCGTTGTAGTTCTTCAAAGTGCTTATTCGGAAAAAAAAAAATCACAAAATTTCCAGAGTCAAATAAGGTTTGGGAAAAGCCACAAAGACATTAATTCAGATGTCAGTCTACATATTAGCATTTTTAACTTTCTCAAAAGAAATAAAAATCTTATTTAAGTTGGCATATCCTAACTTACTTGACCAACTTTAGCACCTCCACAAACCATCCTTGTTTTTACTGAAAGGCAATTTTCACACTTGTTCATTCAACTGAGGACCAGTGTTCTGCAGCATGCACTTCGAGAAATACAGACTCTATTTAGCTCTGTTCATATGAACAAATGATTCAAGGTCCAAACTCACTGATATACACTAAGCATTTTATATCACAGTTCTCCTTTATCTAAAATTAAACTCTAATTACCTCGTGGAATAAAAGTTAATAATAATAAAAAAGAAGTGTTGCATTGCCTGTGACTTTCTTCTACTTATCTATAAAACTTATCTATAAAATACTAGGTCACCTTCTGAAGTCCCTGTCATTTCCAAGAGCGATGATTCCTTTACCTGCCCAGAAATGAAGCACCAACTTCCAGGCACTAACTCAGATTAATACTCCAGCAAAGAGCACAGACTTCCAAAACAATGTATTATTCCTTTATAGACACCAATAACTGAGGAAATTTAATGGAGCTGAAAATGGATGGAGCAATGTTTATAAATTCCATGGAATAAATTTCTTCTGCTCTGGGAAAAGGGGTCATAAGACATTAGGAAACATCCTTACCGATTTTGAGTGGTGCATCTGGGGCTGGAGTTGCATATAGGAGGTTCTCTGGCTTGAGATCACGATGAACAATCCCATTTTCATGTAGGTACTAAATGGAAAATAATGAAGTAATATTTATGTAGTTATATTTATAGTTCCAACATTTATATTTATCTTTCCAGAATTACAACAATCTTTACTAAGTTATATGATTCAAAACCACACATATATTATGATTTAAAAATAAACACCATGAAGGAAAATATGTTTTAAACTATATGCCATTTGAGAAGAGCTTACATATAGTTTCCTGAAAGTGAAATGCAGGATATATAATTGTAAAGAAACAATTGCCAGAAGTAAAATATTTACTTCTCAGAAAGTATTAGATGCAATTTTCATACGCATATTACCATATCAGCTCAAATTGGCTAATTATTATAATGGGGTCAGGGTGCTTTGTATTGAAGTTAGTCTGATTATTTATCTGAAAAGCATAATTATATACGTCATCTTAGATATTCACAACCATAGCAAAGTCTTCAAAATTTTATTTAAAAGACATTTAGATGTAATTATTATATATTATACAATTATTATATGTACATTCTTAATATAATATTGTTTAATGAAAATGAATGCTCTCCTAGGCTCTTCTGATGCTTAGTAAATCCTATTAACATAGAGTGTTATATTTGAGATGATCTAAGAGGTTAATTCTGATAACTCTGTTCATTTTATCATATTTTAAATTATTTTGTAAATCATGTGCAATCACACATGCAACACTCTTGTTGTGAATGCTGAAGTTCTACCTGATCCTGCTTCCCCTCCAGAGGAAGACTCAAGTCCCTCTACAAAAGTAATCATTCAACAGTTTGAAATAGTATAAACATTTTACTACGCATTTACAAACATGAATGTGTGTACAAGGAAAATCCCCAATTTTTTCCATTTTCTTACATAAATGTATTATTATTATTATACCTTTTTAGGGCCACACCCATGGCATACGGAGGTTCCCAGGCTAGGGGGTGAATTGGAGCTGTAGCTGCTGGCCTATGTCATCTGCATCTGTGAACAAGCTGCATCTGTGACCTACACCACAGCTCATGGCAACACCAGATCCTTAACCCAGTGAGCAAGGCCAGGGATCGAACCTGCGTCCTCATGGCTGCTAGTCAGATTCATTTCCACTGAGCCATGATGGGGGCTCTGATAAAGGTATTATTAATAAGAATTTTACACTGCTTTTATTTTTAACAATATGTCTGTGAAATCTTTCCCACATATCACTACAGCTCATTCTCTTTAACCCTTGCATCCTTTTTTCTTGTTGCTGGATGTATCATTTTTTATTTTGCTGTTTCCTTTTTGACAAACATTTAAGTTTTTAAAAATTACAAATAATGCTGTAATAAACCTTATAGTACTTGAATATTTGAGTATTTTTGCTGGTGTTTCTCTAGGACAGATACCTGGAAGCAGGTTTGGTGGGGTCGAAAAGTATATAGATTTAAAATTTTAATATATATAGTGCAAAATCACTTTCCTAAAAGACTCCATCAATATTTACTCACATAAACAGTGTAAATGTGTATGTTTCCCTAATATCTTTCTAAATTTACACTTTTAACTTATGCTGAGTTGGAGTATAAACATCATAACTTAAGTTTGGTTTAATTTGTCTTTCTCTGTTTACTTCTATAGTCTACTTTTTCACCATACCTTTATTGGTTTTCATCTTTTATAAATTACCCATTCAAATCCTTTGCCTACTTTTCTTTTGGGTTAAGATAAAAAGTTGCCAGAGTGCTGTAGTTTTTCTCTTTTCCCATTTCATAGGGGAAGGAAGGAGGTCTCTCTTTATTTTCTACTCAAGCCAAGTAGAGGGGATGAATAGCTTCAAGGTCACAATTTGCAGCACTTGACATGTGTCACTTACTGATTTGGGGAAATAGGGACTGATACCTGGTTCACTCACGAGAAACTGGAAAATGGTTGGAGTAGTGATTGAGGAGAGAGGGTCTCAATGATATTTAGCTGCCCTCAAGTAATAAATGGACAAAGAAGCACATTTCTTACGGGTCCAGTATGGACTATGCAGAAGAAAACCAGACACTAGTCTCTCTGAAGAGGTTCCTTTGCTGGAGTGTTTCTTCTGGAATGATGCCACCATATCTCAGCATCACAGGAAGCAGAACATGAGGGAGATGATAGCAGGCAGCTGAGGAGCCACTCAGAGCACTTGGATTAAGAGAATTATACTGCAGTGAGTCTCTGCAGAGCTATCAATGGTGTCACATAGGGAAAGAACAACAGGCTTTTGTAACTTGCCAAACCCAGAGAACACGGGTGCTAGACCATGCTAATCTGGTGAGACAAAATCTTAACCCTCTATTTCCTATCCTACTCCTCCTTGTTGCCTTCAGATCCCAACCCTGGAAGGAGCTCAATCAGTATCTAGCTGGCTGAAATAGAGAAAGGATAAAAAAAGAAAATAACAAGAATCCGTATCCCCTATATTTATAAATTTTAGATTTTTAAGGTCCAAGTTGGGTGAGGGAAGAAGTTTAAAACTGGATGAAGCCATACTATAAAGCTACAGCCATCAAAACAGTATGGTACTGGCACAAAAGTAAAACCATAGATCAATGAAACAGGATAGAAAGCCTAGAAATAAATCCATGCACCTATGGTCAACTAATCTATGACAAAGCAGTTAAGAATACACACTAGAGAAAAAGCAGTCTCTTCAGTAAGTGGTGCTGGGAAAACTGAACAGCTACATGTAAAAGAATGAAATTAGAACATTTGCTAACATCATAAAGATAAATAAACTAAAAATGGATTAAAGACCTAATGTAAGACTGGATACTATAAAAATCTTGGAGGAAAACAGGCAGAACACACTTTGACATAAACTGCAGCAATATCTTTTCAGATGCAACTCCTAGAGTAATGAAAATAAAATAAAAATAAATAAATGGAACCTAATTAAACTTAAAGGCTTTTGCACAGCAAAGGAAACCATAAAGAAAACAATAAGACAACCCAAAGAATGGAAGAAAAATATTTGCAAACAAAGGTATGGACAAGGGATTAATCTTCAAAATATACAAACACCTCCTGTAGCTCAATATTAAAGAAACAAACAACCTAATTAAAAAAAAAGGGCAGAAGGTCTAAATAGATATTTCTCCAAAGAAGACATACAGATGGGCAAAAAACACCTGAAAAGATGCTTCACATCACTAATTATTAAGAGAAATGCAAATCAAAACTATAATGAGATATCACCTCCTCATACCACTCAGCATGGCCATCATCAAAAAATCTACAAACAATGAATACTGAAGATGTTGTGGAGAAAAGGGAACACTCCTACACTGTTGGTAGGAATGTAAATTGGTGCAACCACTATGGAAAACAGTATGGAGTTTTCCTCAAAAAATTAAATATAGAACTACCATATGATCCAGCATTCCTACTCCTGGGCATCTATTCGGAGAAAACCATAATTCAAAAAGATACACGCACCCCACTGTTCACTGTAGCACTATTTACAATAGCCAAGACATAGAAGCCACTTAAATATGTATCAACAGAGGAATGGATAAAGGAGATATGGTACATACATACAATGGAATATTATTCAGCCATAAAAAGAATGAAATAATGCCATTTGCAGCAACATGGATAGACATGGAGATCATCATGTTAAACAGAAACAGAGCCCACAGACTTTGAATACAAACTTATGGTTACTAAAGGGGAGGGGGAGGGGGATGAATTGGGGGTTTTGGATGGGTGCATGAACTCTGTAGTATATGGAATTACTGCCTAATGGGGACTACTGTATAGCACAGGGAACTCCACCCAATATTCTGTAATAAACTTTATGGGAAAAGAGTCTGAAAAAAATGGATATATGTAATGCATATATGTATAACAATTACTTTGCTGTACAGCAGAAATTGGTACAACACTATAAATCAACTATATTTTAATTTTAAAAATGGAAAAAAACAGCTCCAAAAAAAAAGCTGGATGAGTCAAATTCTGGTCTTTTCATTACTCAAAGGGGACTGGAAAAGCTATGGGCATGGCCTGAAATTTTATTCACTGAGAAGAATGGATTCACTGTGTTGATATGTCAGGACAACAGTGAGAAAAAAATACTTTTATTCATGTCTTACCACATATAGCTTACTCCTTATACTAGATCATTATCACACGTAGATAATACCATTTATGTCCAAGACTATTATCAACACCTTAGACCTACTAGTTTATTTAATCTTCACAACGGGTCTGTGATATAAATCATATAATTCTTATTCTGCAAGTGAGAAAACTGAGGTACAAAGAGGCTAAGAGATTTTCACTATGTCACAACTAGACACTGTGGTGTCAGGGTACAGACCTGGACAACTGGCAGTAGAGTTCATACTCTTGCCCATGACATAAATCCTAAGCAGGTGCTCAAGAAATACTTATTATTTGATTTTGTAGGCTGTGATGAGAGGAAAATAAAAATGAAGGAGAAGAGGGAAGAATAATGGAGAAGAGGGAGGGTAATGAGAGGAGAAGGAGAAATGAGAATATGATAGAGAGAGAGAATGACAGATGACCAGGCCCAGCCTTGAATAATACCCTGGAAAAGCCATCATATCCCTGAGGAAGAAGATACTATATCTCATATAAGCTGAGTTTGAAGGCAAAGATACTAAATCTCATGTAATTGCTTTGGAATATACTTAAGAATTGCATAGTTTGGGATCAATAGAAAATATTGATTTTCCTCCCTAATCTAACCCAATTTAGAAGGTCCATTGCTTAGGAAAGAAAATGACACAGTAACATAATAACAACAAATGAGATGAACTGATAAGTGTTGGTTTAGCAAAGTACAAATTATATAAAGATTTTCATTAAATGTTGTTCTGGCTTTCCTGAACAGAAATAGTGGTTATGTATTCTAAGTTGAAGTAAAAAAAAGCAAGACAAAACAAACAAAAAACAAAACACCATTTGGCACTCTGTAAAGGACAGCTTGACCAGAAAACAGAAGACAGGTTTTAGTGAAAATAATAGATTTAGGAGTCATGTACTATCAGAGGAAGAAACTGAAAAACAAAATAAAGCAATAAAATGCTAGCAGTCATGAACCTGACTTTTAAAGGCAGGGATCATTTGCCATAAATTACTTGATAAAAGCTATGATACAATCATGTACATATATGAGAGGAGACATTTCAATGTATTTGATTGACAAAATGGCAGGAATCACTATTTTATTTTTTATTTTTATTTTATTTTGTCTTTTTGCCATTTCTTGGGCTGCTCCCACGGCATATGGGAGGTTCCCAGGCTAGGGGTCAAATTGGAGCTGTAGCCGCCGGCCTACGCCAGAGCCACAGCAGTGCAGGATCTGAGTTGCGTCTGCAACCTACACCACAAGCTCACGACAACGCCGGATCCTTAACCCACTGAGCAAGGGCAGGGATCGAACCCGCAACCTCATGGTTCCTAGTCGGATTTGTTAACCACTGTGCCACGACGGGAACTCCTACTATTTTATTTTAGCTTAGACCCACTGATTGCCTTTGTTCAATAGTTAATATATTTAACTTTTAAGCCAGGAAAGAAAACATAGAGTATGATGTTTTGTCTTCCCTGAGGATATAAAATCATTAGAAGCAGCAACATTTTCAGAGCACAAATTCTCAACCTTTTTAGTCCAAAAAAAAAATATTAAGAACTTGAAAGAGCTTTTGTTTAATGTGAGTTATAGCTAACATTAATTCCTGTGTAAGCAATGAAAATGAAGAAATCTAAAGATGACTTATTTATTTAAAAATAAAATGAACTCATGATGTTAACATAAACATTTAAATATATAAATATTTTCTAAGACAAAAAAATTAGTGAGCACTACACTATTGTTTTAAAGTTTTATAAATTTCTTTAATTTCTGGTTTAATGGAAAGCAGTGGATCCTCATATCTGCTTCTTTATTCTCTATTGTAAAGTCAGACATGTAGACTCTGGAAAATTTCACTGTACTTTGATAAGTAAGGAGGAGTTCTTTCATATTGTGATGAAATAGTTTTGACCTCACAGAACCTCTTAAAGGGAACTCAGGTACCCTCCAGGAATCTCTAGAATATTCTTTGAAAACTTGTTTTATGGCATCTGAAGACATAAAAAGAGCAGTTTCAGAGCTGAATAATAGGCACACTCTCTCTTATTTTCAAACAAGGTTTTAAATGAAATACACACTTCTACTCTCATCAAATGCTAATCCTGTTTAGACACATGGAGATCACTGCACATGGAGAAGCAGAGGAGAAAAAGATCTAAAGGGGAAAACGAAACCACACTCCTCAAAACCGTGGATTCACACAGGAGAATAGAGACATTCTATAAGATCATACTGACGATATAGAACTGATTAGGGAATATCTAATTACAGAGAAATAGACTCTATAACGTACTATCAATCTTAGCTACAGATTACTTAAATCATGGAGATTCAATGTATATAGAAAAAAGGATTAGAAATCATAATAAACATAATCATAATTAAAGTAAATCAAGGACAAGCAAGGAAACCAACTGAAAGTTGGGAAAAGAGCTATCAAACCTATGTGAATTGAACAATTTAATGAAGAGAAATTATTCTCTAATTACTAAAGGTTATCTTGACAAATGGTAACATTTAATAAGGAAATTGGAAGAACAAGTAACCAGATGAGTATGAATTTAATTTAAACTTTATGAAAATAAAAAGATGAAGGAGAAGGAGGAAGAAAAGTAAGTGTCAGAGGCAGACAAGAACAATTTAGTGGTTCAACTTTTGGAAAGTGCATTATTTTTTTAGAAAAAAGCATGAAATGACAAGTATAATTTTATCTACAGACAAATCAAGGTGGGAAACAAATGCACTTTTAAGGATTTTATAATAAAAATTTTAATGTTTTGGTGCCCAGGGTGTATCTTTGCTGAGTTCCATTCCAATATTTTGGTCTTGGTTTTGATCAAGGGTTAATTTTTATTTTTCATTTTATCATTAACATTGTTTTTTTTTTCCATTTTTTAAAATTACTCAAATGAATTTATCACATCTGTAGTTGTATAATGATCATAACAATCTGATTTCACAGGATTTCCACCCCACAGCCCAAGCACATTCCCCCACCCCCCAAACTGTCTCCTCTAGAGACCATAGGTTTTTCAATGTCTGTGAGTCAGCATCTGTTCTGCAAAGAAGTTCAGTCTGTCCTTTATTCAGATTCCACATGTCAGTGAAAGCATTTGATGTTGGTGTCTCACTGTATGGCTGACTTCACTTAGCATGATAGTTTCTGGGTCCATCCATGTTGCAAAAAATGCTGGTAGTTCATTCTTTTTAATGGCTGAGTATTATTCCATTGTGTATATGTACCACCTCTTCTGGATCCACTCCTCTGTCAATGGACATTTAGGTTGTTTCCATGTCTTGGCTATTGCAAACAGTGCTGCAGTGAACATCGGAGTACATGTGTCTTTGCGAGTCATGGTTTTCTCTGGATAGATGCCCAGGAGTGGGATTGCTGGATCAAATGGTAGTTCTATGCTTAGTTTTCTGAGGAATCTCCATACTGTTTTCCACAGTGGTTGCACCAAGATCAAGGGTTAATTTAAGAAATAAAGCATAATAAGGTTTTTGTGAAACAGTTTTTAAGGAAAAATATTATAAGAAGTACTTTGGGGCAACATACCCCAAGTATACCTGTGTACCTTAAACAATTCGTCCACCCTCTAAATCTCAGTTTCCTTATCTGCAATGTCCATTTGCAGTGAAAACGGAAAATGGATACGGAAGCCCTTAGCATGCAGCAGATATTCTACTCTGTGAGCAGGAGTTGTTAGGTCTCAGTTTTTGTTGTTCCATGTCTCTTATAAAATAAATTACATTTAGAAATCCTTTGAGATTTGCTCTTTTCTGAACATACTTTGGATCAGATAAATACATAATTTTTATTTAATCATATTTCCTTCTTCTGTTTTGTCTGCCAAAGAGCTCAGTGAAAAAGATATTTCCAGTTATAATAACTAGCCTTTTCCTGATATATTTACGTCTCCTTCACTTTTAAAAAATTTTCTTTGTTTTGTATGCATTTTTCATTTAATTTGCCACAACCTGTCTTCTCAAGAAGGTGTAATATAAATTACAGAGAGCTAGAATGTGTTAGTCTTCTTCACCCTGAAACAAATCTAAGTAAAATACAAAATGAAATTGCTATATATGTGTTCACAGTTTACAGTAAGAATGTTTAGAAGTTAGAAAAGGTACAAAGTTTGAGGCAATTAGGATTTGAAACATTCTTACTCTATTTTTCCCAACTGTAAAACAAGGAATTTCTATGACAAACAGTATTTGTCATTCACAATGAGTTGCATTTCAAAGGCTACTGTTTTGCTTATGCTCCATTCTCCTTGGTCTTTGGTAGTTCTTCAAGAGCCAGCCCTGGGTGCTGCTTTGGATCCTGTCCTGTGGCCCCTCCCTACCCAGAAGCACTGCCCTACCAGTACTGCCTTTTCTTCCACCAATCTCCTGCTACTTCCTCTTTCAACATAGAAATATCTCCAGACTAGGCCATTATTAATTTGTCAGAATTTTAAATTCTTGTGCTTACATTGTAGTGTAGTAACATCATAGTAACATCACTTTGATACATTTAGCTGAAGTAAGGCTCTGCATCTATCTGTTGCAGAGTAACATCACTTTGATACATTTAGCTGAAGTAGGGCTCTGCATCTATCTGTTGATGAAACATACACTATAGTTATTGGATAATAATACTTAGTCACCTCAGAGGTGCAAGGGACTATCCTAGATGAAGGAGATTTACAGCATCACTTTGAGAAAAGCCAAATCCAATAAGAACATTTCAACTGTAAGATCAGGCAAAAGGGTTTCATCTTCAAAGTGACATTTTGAATAATCACATAATTATTTTTTCTTCTGTAGTAGCATTAAGTTGATAGTTATGGCTGAATTAATTTCTTCACATCTTTGAAGTTGATCTGAATATTCAATACAACACATGCCTCAGGCGAGTTTGGGGAAAGACACTTGAAAACTCATCTGTTAGCTTCCTCTTCAATTTCCTTCATGTCTAAAAACATTGATAAACTGTACTGCCCATTGTAATAAAATGGAGCTGCATTGTCCAGCTCTAATAATACATTAGTGAAGAGTGGGCAGGCCAAAAGGCCTCCATTTGTAAATGAAAGGGTCCTGCTGGGCTTCAGTGGGGAGCCTGAAGAGGACTGGGTTTGCTACAGTTTCTGCAGTAAGGCTCCATCATTGTTTAAATTATGGGTGTGGCCTGAAGTGTTTGGATAAAGCAAAGCTTTGCGGGGAAATGCTTGCAGGGGTGGTGATATCATGGGGAAAGGGAGTAGGATGCTTTTACAGAGCAGATGATTTTGCATGTCACTATCTGGGAAATCTGGGGTAAAAGGCTAGACTAGTTGACAGGGGAAGAGGTCATGAAGAACAGTCATACAATTCTTGTTTATGATTTTTGTACGAGTCTCCTGGTGCACAAGTCAGAGTAGGGGAACGTGGGTACTTGAAGCAAGGTGGAAATTCATTTTTCTGTCTATGTATGTGCATGCCATAAAAGTCTATTAAGTATATATTTTTAAGAATGATCTATTTACTATAGATGGAAAATATCATTTTTGCCTATACTATTTTCCTTAGTTTCAAACCATTCACTCAAGATTTCAATAAATACTTATCACTACTATCAATAGCAATTTTTTTTTCTTTTTGTCTTTTAGGGCCGTACCCTTATGCAGGTTCCCAGGCTAGGGGTCCAATTGGAACTGTAGCCGCCGGCCTACACCACAGCCATAGCAATGCTGGATCCTTAACCCACTGAGCGAGGCCAGGGATCAAACCCGAGTCCTCATGGATGCTAGTCAGGTTCACTAACCTCTGAGCCATGACGGGAACTCCAGAGGCAATTATAAAGTGAATGGATATTTTAAATTAGGCATTAGGCAAAAAATTAATGGAAAAAAGTGATGCGTCTTAACTTAGACAAACTGCACGCTAAAAGAATACAAGAATATAAAGAAAACTAAGCAACATACATGTAATCTACAAATAAATCAGTATATAAAATGTATTTGTATATGAGATTAGAGCAAGTGCATGTTATGAGGCAACTTCCTGAGGGGCTGTTGAGAATATTTAGAGATGATAAATTTGTCATAATTTCATTCTCTTTATTTCCAATGCAGATGGTCAGATTTCAAGAAAGATGAGATTTTAGGAATGGAAGCTAAAGAAAGGCTTGACCTATTAAATAAAGGCGATATTCAGAAGACAATGAATAGCTTGGGAAAAGGTCCAAAAAAAAAAAAAAGATCTGCAGTTACACAGAAAACAGCAGCAAACTCTTTTTTCTTTTCTTTTTTTAATAAGAAAGAAAAGATTAGGTTTGTGGAAAGTAACATAATGTCTTTTCTATCAAAGGAAATCTTGGTTACTCCATCTGGCTCCTGTTCGCCTTCTTACGACCCCCTCCTCCTCTTTCCCTCTTCTCACAGTAACAATTTGTTTCAAATTAGCCAACCGGAAGAATGTGCACCCTGACCTGACCTATGGGAAGGGGCCAAGTACATCACCTACGTTAGGGATAAATAGGAGGGTCCTTTGTTCAGTGTGGGCACTTTTTGGAGTACCACACCCTTCTGCAGAAGTAAAGAGCCTTGTCGAGATCTCCCTGTGTGCACGTGTCTCATTTTTTGACACTGATGATCCGAGCCATGTCCATAACAGGTTGGAGCACAAAAGAAATAAAGGGAAATCCCGGATCTGCATGCTCTGGTCAAGCAGAGACTACAGAGACTACATAGAAATTGAATTCTCCATACTGTCCAGAGAAGTTGATTGGGCAGGACTGAGGATAAATGTAGACAGCATGCCATCCTCAGGCAAAGAGTTGAGCTTCTTCACAAGGTTGAGGAAGCTGGAAATATTAAGAGATGTCTATGCTTCAGACTCCAGTTTATAATTTATACATTAATACATTATAAAAAAATAAAAATAAAAATAAAAAGGAGTTCCCATCATGGCTCAGTGGTTAATGAATCTGACTAGGAACCATGAGGTTGCAGGTTCAATCCCTGGCCTTGCTTATTGGGTTAAGGATCCAACATTGCCATGAGCTGTGGTGTAGGTCGCAGAAGCGGCTTGGATCCCTTGTTGCTGTGGCTCTGGTGGAGGCCGGCGGCTACAGCTCTGATTCGACCCCTAGTCTGGGAACCTCCATATGCCACGGGTGCGGTCCAAGAAATGTCAAAAAGATAAAAAAAAAAAAAACCAACCAAACAAACAAAAAAACTTTATGAGAGGATATTTGGGATATATTAGAGAATGAAAGCTTTTGGATGCAATGAAATTTATTTCAAATATGACAAAGAGTGAAATTCTGGACATTTTTTCTTGGGAAACATTTCCATCCACAGATGTATAAATGGCTCCTAAATGAAATATGTATTAAAGTAGAATGTGGAATTTAAAAAAAAAAAGAAAAAACCCAAAACGTGTCTTTTCATTGGGTCTTTCAAAAAATGCAATCACCAAAAGCAAAAACTCTCTTTTAAATAGACAAAGATAACACTGCTGCTATGAATTCAGGGGGTGTCTAGACATGTAATTAAACTCTCTCTATGGTCCTAACAAAAACTGTGTCACTGTGTAATGAAAGCTACTGCATAGTAATTTAGTTTAATTACAGCTATGCTGTGTTCGATGGGCTGTGTGTGGTTAATTGATAATGTCTCAGGAGTTGGTAAGAGGAAGTTTGAATCTCTTTAAAAATCTAACAGGACAAAGAAAAACCAGTCATTAAAAAAAAGAAAACGGTATTCTGGCTACAGTTCTCCTATTGGGAAGAAAAATTAAACTGCATAAATTTGCTCAGAAAGTTTAGAACTAATATATATAAATTAAAGTAAGAGCTTAAAAATGAACACTCTGCTTCTGTGTCATATCTGCTTTGGAGACCTGCCACTAACATCATCTTTATCCTCAGTCTACTCTATGATGCCTTCAGAACTGTCAACAAAATATATGAGAAGTGAAGTACGTAACTACTATCTCCCCTGACCAGATCAACAGGAATGGTTAAGATTGGCTGGAAAATCCAATGTAAGCCTTAATCCGTCAATCATCCTAGGGCCTGAGGAATCCATGTTAGACAAAACAGTCAAGTTCTGGGGCATTCTCATTTATTTCAGTGTCATCTGCGATGCCTTCTTTTCTTTTCCTAGCCTTAGCCAGTCAGTCATAATTCTATCCTCAGCATATAGTTTATATCTCCTCACTCTTTTCATTTACATTCTTACCACTTTGTATATAGTCCTTCATATTCTCTACTGGCGGTATTAATGTTTGACCCTAGAACACCCCGTAATGCCTAGGTCATCTTTCTGAAACACAGTAACTCATGTCAATTCTCTAGTTGGAAAACAAAAATACAATTCATCACTAAGGGTTTCTGACCTAACCTCCTCAGCATGAAAATCAAAGGCCCTTCAAAGTTTGTTCCCAATTTATGGCTGTACTTCATCCTGGGACGATTCTTACCATGCTCTAGCACATAGCCTTAGTTACTATTCCTAAGACATGCAATATACCCATTTGGTTCCCAAATAATAGTGATCCTGCATGTGCCAAAGGGTATTTCCTAAAGATTCTTATAACACTTTTATTCATCTCAGATGCTCTTCCAGATTCTTGCATTGCCCATTTAAGGTGGAGATAAATTTCCTCCCCTTGAATCTCATCTGTGACTTGACTGGTAAGCAAAAGAATTCAGTGGAAGTGACTTCTGAGGTTAGCTTATAAAAGTCAATGCAGCTTCTACTCTGTTTGCTAGATACTCTTTTTTAGATCCCTGAGCTGCCATGTAAAAGTCTGACTACCTGAAGCTGCAATGCTGTAAGAAAACTGGGTAACTTGGAGAAGCTAAGTATGGCTGTTCTAGCTGACAGCCCCTGCTGAGGATCCATGTGACAGACATCAACTGCCAGACATGTGGGTGAAGACACCTTGAAGTGGTTCCTGCCCTCCAGCCATTAAGCTCCCAAGGCTTTATGTCTTCTCAGCTAATACTCTAGACATTATGGAACAGAGATAACTACCATTCCCACCATGCCCTATCTGAAGCCTTGACCCAGAGAATATATGAGCATAGTAAAACAGTTCTTTTAAACTGCTAGGTTTGGGGATCATTTGTTACTATGGCAATAGTACCAGGAATACTTCATAACCCAGATTATATATCACCCCCCCCCTATGAAATTTTCCTCTAACTCTACAAATAAAACAAATATTTTCTCTGCCTCTCATGGCATTTTCTTCACATCCCTGTCCAGGGATACTAATATTGTTATCATAGTTAATTGTGCATTTGCCTATCAAAGTAAAAGATAAATTCCTTGAGAGAAGGGACTGTTTTATTCACTTTTGTACCTATGGACTCTAGGCAAAAGGCTTAGTAAGGTTTTGATAAATGTGAGATAATGTATGAAAGAAGGAGTGAATGAATGAATGACCAGAATTGTGGGCTGAAGGAGGCTCTACAGCAGACATCGACAAATAGATACAAAATCCCAAGAAATAGCCAGAATTCACTCTGGTGTTCAGCTAAAACTAGCACTTAATAAATGTTTATTACATAGCTAAAATGGTGGAGCTACCTGAGCTGGGCCAGGCACCAGCTCCTAATGTCTTCGGATTAGAAAGATGTTCTATGTCCAAACCAATTCATAACCTGTGGCTCTATGTTCAAAAAACTTAGTAAATTCAACTCGTCCTGCTCTTTGTTTAAGGCAATGTCAACAGCTGCCCTTGGGCAGCAGGCTGGAAAGGGAGATAAAACAAATTGATTAGTTCCTTTTTGCAGTGCACGATCAAATTTACCCTAGTACTACTGGTGTCTAGTGAAGAATTCTTGATGTTGTGTGTATCTGATGAACTCTATTTGTTTTTGAAAGCTATTTTCACCGAGTTCAGAATATTGGGTTATTCCTTTTTTTTTTTTCTTACAATACTTTGATGATGCTATCCCACTATCTCTTACTTGCATTATTTCTGATGAAAAATTTAATGTCATCTGTATCTTTGTTCTTCTGATACAATGTATTTTTCCCTCTGGCTGCTTTTTTGGCATTTATTTTTAGTTTTAAGAAAATTGAATATGATGTGCCTAGGTATCATTTTCTTCATGTTCCCTGTGCTTGAGATTCGTTAAGGTTTCTAAATGTGTGGCTTTATAAGATTCACTGTTTGAAAAATTGTATACGTTATTTCTTCAGATATAATTCTATCTCCCATCATTCTTCAATGACTCCAATTAAATACATATATATGCATTTCTAAATAATATATATGCATATATGTTCCATAGCTTACTGATGTTCTTTTTGTTCGTTTGCTTTGCTTTTTTTTTAGGCCCGCACTAGCGGCATATGGAGGTTCCCAGGCCAGGGGTCAGATTAGAGCCACAGCAAGGCAGGATGTGCGTCTGCAACCTACACCACAGCTCACGGCAACACCAGATCCTTAACCTACTGAGCAAGGCCAGGGATTGAACCTGCAGCTTCATGGTTCCTAGTTGGATTCGTTTCTGCTGCGCCACGACAGGAACTCCTGGTATTCTTTTCATTTTGTTGTTAGTCTTTTTTCTCTGTGTTCCCCCTTGGATAGATTTTTGCTTTTTTATTTTGAGGGCCACACCTGCAGCATATGGAAGTTCCCAGGCTAGGGGTCAAATTGGAGCTGCAGCTGCCAGCCTACGCCACAGCCACAGCCATAGCAATGCTGGATCCAAGCAGTGTCTGTGAACACCACCACAGCTCAGGGCAATGCCAGATTCCTAACCCACTGAGTGAGGCCAGGGATCAAACCTGCATCCTTATGGGTACTAGTCGGATTCATAACCCACTGAGCCACAAAGGGAACTCCAACCTTGGATGGCTTTTTAATGCTGTGTTTTCAAGTTCATATTTTTTTTATTTTTGGAATGCCTACTCTGCTGGGTTAATTCCACCCTGTATATTTTCTCAGATACTGTAGTTTTCATCTTTAGATGTTTGATTTCAGTCTTTTTTTTTATTCCTCCCATGAATCTATTTAACATCCTCAATCCTCTCCCTTCTTGAATATATGGGTTGCAGTTATAATAACTGTTTTCATTTCTGTTGTTTCTAAGTTTGTTTCTATTGATTTATTTATTTTTTTCCGCTTTCATCCACTCTCACTCTGGAAGTGCTTTCTGCATGCATTTCTCATAATTTGTGACTGGGCACAGATTTTATCTTGCTGGATGCCGGGCAAATACAGATGTATTTGTAATCTTCTTTAGCTTTGTTCTGGGTGCAGTTAAGTTATACTACTGAAAATAGTTTGATCCTTTCGAGGTTTGCTTTTAAACTTTGTTAAATTTGTCTCCTCTATTGGGAACACAAACTCTTCCCACTCCTACGCGAGCAACATGCCTTGTTCCCCCTAATCCATGGTTCTTTTCCTGGCCCTGGGTTGTTCCTTCACGTGCACGGGCTGAAGATTTGGGGGAGGGAGCATCTGCAGCCCCACAGAGATCACTCTTTCTCCTCTGGTACTCTGCTCTGTGAACTCTAACCTCCTTGGGTCTCAGACTCTCTATTCTGTGTCCCCATCTCAGGGAGACTGCTGGGTTCCCTTTGCTTTTTTCCTCCTTACATGGTAGCCCAGGAATCCTCTTCAGGCAATTACAGGGCTCCTACTGTTTGTGCTCCCTTTTCCAGGTATCACTTGGCTTCCTGATGTCCAGTTTCTGAAAACTACGTTTCATATCTCTTGTTTGTTTCAGGGAAAAATATAAATTGGTTCCCCTTTACTTCACCTTGTTCTGAGCAGACAATACCAAATTATTACATTTTAAATATTTTAAAAATAATACTTTGCTTGATACCTAAAATTGGAATTATCCTTGGTATGTGAGACCATGTTGAGCATATCACTGCTACTGATGTACCAGTAAGTGCAGTTAAAGCTGTTAAAGAAAGACCCAGGGAACTATACTCAATATCCTGTGATAAACCATAATGGAAAAGAATATGAAAAATAATATAAATATATGTATAACTGAATCACTTTGCTGTATAGCAGAAACTAACACAACATTGTAAATAAGCTATACTTTAATAAAAAAAAAAAAACCAAAAAACAAACCCAAAAGCTGTTAAGGAAGTAAAGAATGACAACTGGAGAAATTCTGCATTTAGTTCAACATTGATCAAACTCTACATTTGAAATTTCTACTGTATTCACCTATAAGTTCCTGAGGTTTCTTATAGGAAAAAAAAAAAAATAATTTCTGCTTGTTTCTTGGTTGGAGAGAAATTCTTCCCTTTTTGTAGGCCCATAGGCGTACTTGAGAGTGGTGCCAGATGTGAAATGGATCCAAAGTTGTAGAGATATAAAGGATAAAAGTCACATTCAGTAAGTTATAGAAAGGCAAGAGTACTCAGCTTGGAAATAGTCCTAGTGATGATTCTTAAATCTATAAAACAGTTGAGTCATTATAGGCTGTATTCCCTTCCAAGGAAAGATGAAGTACTCATTTATTACATTCTACTATATATATATTTACATAACTTATGAAACAAACATTTTAAAATTTATTGAAGCAAAATGAACATTTACCCAAATAAAAAGCCTTTAAATATATGAAAAGTATTATTATCATGCAAATATATCACTAAAGAAACCTACTTAAAGAACTGACATGAGAAATTACATTGATGGTTACTAATTTTTATGTATTAGTAGCAATAGTTCATTTAGTAATTAAAACACTTCAGAGTGATGCTTCAGAAAATTATAAATCAAATCATCTGTATATGTTGGTTGTTCGGTGATTCTCTATACTCTATGATAATCATAAAATCTCTTATATTACAGATAAAAGTGATCAAATGATCTCTAATGTTCTATGATATTTCATTTAAAGAAAATAAAATACAATTTTATCAAAACTGTGAAGGCTTCATTTACTAAAGTTACTTCTAAGCTTTAAATGGCCTCAACTTATAAAACTAAACATACTCCAACTATGTGACCCCGCAATCATACTCCTTGATATTTACCTGCAGAAGCTGAAAATTTATGTCCACACAAAACCTGTATGCGGATGTTTACAGCAGCTTTATTCATAATTGCTAAAACTTGGAAGGAACCAAGATATCCTTCAGTAGGTGAGGTGATAAACTGTGTTACATCTAGACAATGGAATATTACTAAGCACTGAAAAGAAATGAGCTATTGAGTTATGAAAAGACATGGAATAACCTTAAATGCATATTATTAACTGAAAGAAATCTATCTGAAAAGGTGACCTACTGTATCATTGCAACTATCAGACTTTCTGGAAAAGGCAAAACTACGGAAAAAGTAAAAAAATGTTTTCAGTGGTTGCCAGGGGTTGGGGTGGGACAGGAGGGATTAATAGGTGGAACAGAGAGGAATAAGGACAGTGAAAATAGTCTGCAAGATACAGTAATGATGGATATGTGTCATTATACATTTGTCCAAACCCAGTGAATGTACAACACTGAGAGTGAACTCTAATGTAAAGTATATAGACTTTGGGTGATTAAGATTTGTCAATTAAGATTCATCAGGTTTTTTTTTTTTTTTTTTCTTTAGGGCCACACCCTTGGCATATGGAAGTTCCCAGGCTAGGGGTCAAATCAGAGCTACAGTTGCCAGCCTATGCCACAGCCACAGCAACGCGGGATCCGAGCTGCGTCTGAGACCTACACCATAGCTCATGGCAATGCCAGATCCTTAAACCACTGAGCAAAGCCAGGGATCAAGCCCACATCCTCATGGATCCTAGTCGGGATCATTAGTGGCTGAGCCATGAAGGGAACTTCCATCAGTTATTAACAAATGCACCATTCATGTGATGAGGCTCAGAGTTAACTTCCTGAAGTTACATTAAGGTAGAAATCTAACATCAAAACCAAAATCAAATCAAAGCATCTCAATATATCACCCATTCCATGAAAATTCCATCTGAATATAAATGTGGTTCTGGTGCTCATGGGGAATAAGATTTTAATCACATGCAAAACTAATAAGTTATTTAGTAAACTCTATAATGCAAAAAGAATTATATTTGCATTGTATTGACTATCCTGCCATAACAAAATTCCTTTCAGCTAATTCCTTTCAGCCTACCCCACTATTCTTTTTTTTTTTTTTTTTTTGTCTTTTGTTGTTGCTGTTGTTGCTATTTCTTGGGCCGCTCCCGCGGCATATGGAGGTTCCCAGGCTAGGGGTTGAATTGGAGCTGTAGCCACCGGCCTACGCCAGAGCCACAGCAAAGCAGGATCCGAGCCGTGTCTGTGACCTACACCACAGCTCACGGCAACGCCGGATCGTTAACCCACTGAGCAAGGGCAGGGACCGAACCTGAAACCTCATGGTTCCTAGTCGGATTCGTTAACCACTGCGCCACGACGGGAACTCCCTACCCCACTATTCTTAATATTTAAGAAAAGTTAGATGAATGAATGAAGAAAGTCCTAAATTCTGCCAAGCTGAGCTTGTCTAACTGTTGTTTGATTTAACTTTGAGGAAAAAAGGATTCACTCTACAAAATGTCAAAGAAGGAGCTGGTAGATGCTTTCATTTTGAAAGCATAGGGTGCTGCTATTTGAGTCAGCCTCATCATCAGCATGCCTGGTAAGACCAATATGGATAATCAAGCCATGAGTACTGTACTATGTTTATGACCCCCTAAAACTAGCTAAATGGGCAACTACTTGTGAAGAAATACAATAATTAAATGTACACTGAATTTGGCTATAAAAAATTGAATAAAACTTCTGCTTAATTTCTTACTATTAACTCACATAAAGGGATGTTCAACTTTTGATACAACCATCATTTTGGATGTAGACAAAGTGATAGAGCTGACTGTATCTGGAAGAGTTATATCTGTGGATCTATCATTATTCTCATCTATTTTTGTCCAAAAAAAAGAATGGAATATGCATTTGCATATATTCTTAATTTGAGACAGACAATTTTTTAATTACAGCATATAAAGAGATCCTTTTTCATTATGTCAAATAAGCAGTTTTTAAGGACTGAATTCAAGAGTAAAAAAGCAAAGGCAAACGTCAACAGGCACACCAGCTGCAATGCACATGTGTATTTTAAAAAAGTGTGATTTTTCTCTTGTCATGTGATCTTTCAAATAGGTGTATCTCATTTGTCATGTTTCAGTGTTAGCCCTTAAAATCCTGCCATGTTTAGGCCTCTCTGTCTGCTCATCTGTGTCTCTAGCTTTGGGCCCAACATCAACTATACCAGAATATGGTAGAGGAAGGCAGACTGTGGAGGGATTAAGAGCATAAATTTTTTTTTTTGTCTTTTTGCCTTTTCTAGGGCTGCACCTGCGGCATATGGAGGTTCCCAGGCTAGGGTTCTAATCGGAACTGTAGCTGCCGGCCTATGCCAGAGCCACAGCAGCGTGGGATCCCAGATGCGTCTGTGACCTACACCGCAGCTCATGGCAACGCCACATCCTTAACCCACTGAGCAAGGCCAGGGATCGAACGTGCAACCTCATGGTTCCTAGTAGGATTTGTTAACTACTGAGCCACGACGGGAACTCCTAAGAGCATAAATTCTAAAGTCAACTTTTATTTTGTGTTCTAATCTTGATTCTGCCACAATTCAGCTGTGTGATCTTAAAAAAGTTACCTAACCTTTCTGAGTCTCAGTTTCCATATCTGTGAAATTAATGTAAAGAGACGGACAGCCTTATAGGTGTGAAGATTAAGTGAAATAATTTTTGTAAAGATTTTAGCAAAAAATAAAAATCACTAACAAAAAGATTTCAGCAAAAGCTTGGTTCACAATAAGTGCTTAATAATACATAGTAGTGATGGCTGGTACGATTACTATTGAGATAGCTATTATTAGGTCTTAGTCATATCATATATTCCTCTCAAGATTCTTTCTTCTTTCAGTTTTCTAGCAGAGTAAAGCATAAGCATTAAATATAAATAGAGGATATGAATGATGTAATTTAGTGTGTAACAAGGGTCTTCCTCAGTGAAATTTAACTTACAATAAGATGGCATTTCTGGAATTCTGTAAGATCCAGAGCGGCTAAGCCTTGAGTGTGGTTAAATTTCTGTAACAGTACTTTCACAGGCAAAAGTTAGGATGTTAATTTAAAAGTTAAATACGGAGTTCCCATAGTGGCGCAGTGGTTAACGAATCCGACTAGGAACCATGAGGTTTCGGGTTCGGTCCCTGCCCTTGCTCAGTGGGTTAACGATCCAGCGTTGCCGTGAGCTGTGGTGTAGGTTGCAGATGCGGCTTGGATCCCGCGTTGCTGTGGCTCTGGCGTAGGCCAGTGGCTGCAGCTCCAATTCGACCCCTAGCCTGGGAACCTCCATATGCCACGGGAGTGGCCCAAGAAATAGCAAAAAGACAAAAAAAAAAAAGTTAAATAGTGTGGTTCTAGATAGGTTCCAACATACAAAGGAACATTTATTTCAGAGAATAAATCACACAGATGGTCAGAACCTATGGCACATTCAACATATTATTCACAGAAATGTGTTTTAAGGTTAAGTTTTGAGAAGGAGAATCCAAGACTAAAAGCAAGGTGTATGTATGAGAGATTACATTTTCCAACATGGATTTTCCCCTGTGTCTATCATCACGTCAAGTTCTATGAAATTAGATCTTTTCTAAGACATAGAGAAATTGTCATGTATATGTATTTAGATTTTAAAAGACATTATATTCCATGAAAACCGCTTTCCTGCAGAGTGGGATTAGCATTATCATTTTTGAAAGTAATATAATTTAACAGTATCTTGCATTATTAAATGTATTTGAAGTCTTATTATCTTTTAAAAACCAAAGATATAAGGCCAGTTCCAAAATATTCTCAGCACTCAAAATGCTGAGCTCCTAAACAAGCTTTTGTAAATAATGGGATTCAAGCCAATGAATATATATTGTACCTGCTATGAGCTATGAATACAAAGGTGTATATGGGGTGTGTGTGTCGGGGGGAGGAGGGTGGTGGGCAGAGGAAAAGGATGACAGACATAGATGAGTAAGTCATTAGTCATGCCTATTTCAGGAGACAGGTCTATGCACAACTAACCATAATACAGTATGGTTAGTGCATCACAACAGTGGTAGAAAATGCCAGAAAGAGTGCAAGGAAGGAAGTAGATTTGTTGAAATTCTAAAATTCTAAAATTCTATCTCTTAGAAAAAGAAAAAGTTAAAAATTAGAACAAGGAGTTCCCACTGTGGCACAGAGGGTTAAGAATCTGACTGCACTAACTCAGGTTGCTGGGGGTATGGGTTTGGTCCCCAGCCCATTGCAAGGGGTTAAAGGATCTGGAATTGCTGTAGCTGCACTACAGGTCTCAGCTGTGGCTTGGATTCAGTCCCTGGCCTGGGAACTTCTATATGCCATGGGTGCAGCCATAAAAAATTTAACAAATATGTGCATTTAGCTTAAGAATTTATTATAGCTGAATGAAGGAGGGGGTAGAACCTTATATTACTAGGGTTTGGAAGACCTCTTAGAAATGGTCCAGGGAGTCATGGAAACCAAAATAGCCCAAATGTTCTATCTGCTTTGACTTAGAAATAAGTGCAGAAAATTATCCAGAGCCCATAAGGCTGTTTAACTTACTGGACTTTTGTACAGACTGAAACTTAAAAGGCTCAGAATCCCAAAGTCCAATAATGAAGATTTGTATAGATGCCCGGCAAGGTGGTCAAGCCTAGACTGGGAGTTTTAACAACTTTGGTTCCACTGTTTGCACCTCTCCAAGCTTGTTTGTATACAACTGTAAAATGGGGGAAATGCTATTGCTGCTGTCTTCATAGTAAAAGAGCCATGAAAACTGACATGCACCTACTTATTAAGTTATTGAACAAATAATGTGGATTAAACAAAGATGGATCAAACTAATATGTTTGGATTAAAGAGCTATTAAACACTCAACAACAAAAAAACAAACAACCCAATTGAAAAATGGGCAGAAGAGCTTAACAGACATTTCTACAAAGAAGACATATGGATGTCCAACAGGCATATGCAAAAATGCTCAATATCACTAATTATTAGAGAAATGCAAATCAAAACTACAATGAGGTACCACCTCACACCAGTCAGAATAGCCATCGTTAACAAGTCCATAAATAACAAATGCTGGAGAGGGTGTGGAGAAAAAGGTACCCTCCTCCACTGTTGGTCAGAATGTAAATTGGTACAACCACTATGGAAAATAGTATGGAGATACTTCAGAAAATTAAATATAGAACTATCATATGACCCAGCAATCCCACTACTAGGCATATATCTAGACAAAACTTTCATTCAAAAAGATACAGTGTGGAGAAAAAGGTACCCTCCTTCACTGTTGGTGGGAATGTAAATTGGTACAACCACTTTGGAAAACAAAGTGGCGATATCTCAGAAATGGCGATATCTCAGAAAACTAAATATAGAACTATAATACGACCTAGAAATTCCACTACTGGGCATATATCTAGACAAAACTTTCACTCAAAAAGATACATGCATCCCTATATTCATAGCAGCACTATTTACAATATCTAAGACATAGAAACAACCTAAATATCCATTGACAGATGAATGGATTAAGAAGATGTGATATATATACACAATGGAATATTACTCAGTCATAAAAAAGACAAACTAACACTGTTTGCAGCAATGTGGATGGATCTAGAGACTTTCATACTAACTGAAGTAAGCCAGAAACAAAAAGACAAATATCATATGATATCACTTATTTGTGGAATCTACAATATGGAACAGATGATCCTATCTAAAAATAACAAACAAACAAGCAAGCAAACAAAAAAAGAAACAGATCATGGCCAAGAAGAGCAGGCTTGGAGTTCCTGGAGGCAGGAGGAAGGGGAGCGAGGGGGATGGATGGGCATTTTGGGGGCTTGGGGGATGCAAACTGTTATGTTAGGAATGGATGGGCAATGGGATCCTACTGCACGGCATAGGGAAATGTGTGTGATTGGGTAACTTTGTTGTACAACAGAACTTGATGAAACACTGTAAATCAACTATACTTAAAAAAAAAAGCTATTAAACAGATGAAGGAAGGGATGCATGAGGAGTCCCTGTGCCCCACTCATTTCTCCCTGGGCCAGGAGAGACAGACAGTCTTCCAGAAGCACACAAAGCACTTGCTTAGGGTAGAGGGGAACATCTCTTCCTGTGGCTTCGCCATAGTGATCTATGGACAGAACTGCCAATGGCCAATGTATATTCTTCCATCATGTGCTGATCTTGGCAAAGCTGCCAGAGATATTTTCAACAAAGGATTTGGTTTGGAGTTGGTGAAACTGTATGTGAGAACAAAGTGATGAAGTGGAGTGGAATTCTCAACATCTGGCTCATCCGATACAGACACTGGTAAAGTTTCTGGGACCTTGGAGACCAAATATAAATGGTGTGAATGTGGTCTGACTTTCACAGAAAAGTGGAACACTGATTTCTGGGAGAAGAAATTACTATTGAAGACTAGATTTGTCAAGTTTTTTTTGTTTTTTGTTTTTTGTTTTGTCTTTTTCTCCCATTTTTTTTAGGGCTGTACCCACAGCATATGGAAATTCCCAGGCTAGGAGTCAAATCAGAGCTATAGCTGCCAGCCTTCACCACAGCCACAGCAACACAGGATCTGATCCCCATCTGTGACCTACACCACAGGTCAGAGCAAAGCTGGATCACCAAGCCACTGGGCGAGGCTAGGGATCGAACCTACATCCTCATGGATACTAGTCAGATTCATTTCTGCTGCATCACAGTGGGAACTCAGATTTGTCAAGGTTTGAAACTGATACTTGATAACACATTTTCACCGAACAATGGAAAGAAAAGTGGTAAAGTTAAGTCTTCTTATAAAAGGGAGTATATAAACCTTGGATGGGATGTTGACTTGTATTTTGCTGGACCTGCAATTCATGGTTCAGGGGTCTTTGGTTATGAGGGCTTGCTTGCTGGGTACCAGTTGACCTTTGACAGTGCCTAATCAAAGCTCACAAAGAGTAAGTCTGCAGTGGGCTATGGGACTGGGGACTTCAAGCTGCACACTAATGTCATTGATAGGACAGAATTCAGAGGATCAATTTATCAGAAAGTATGTGACAATCTTGACACATCAGTAAACCTTGCTTGGACATCCAGAACCAACTGCTCTTGCTTTGTATTGCAGCCAAAGAGTTGGATCCCACTGTTTCCATTTCTGCAAAAGTCAACAATTCTAGTTTAAGTAGAGTGGGATATACTCAGACTCTGAGGCCTGGTGTGAAGCTTACATTATCTGTGCTGGTAGATGGGAAGAACATTCATGCTGGAGGGTACAAACTTGGGTTTTCCCTGGAGTTGGAGGCTTAACGCAGCTGAAAGAAACCTCTGGGAATGGATGTCAGATTTGCCCTTAATGTATTTCCAGTGTGACCAGCAGGCTTCCCCTCCCCCTCCAAGAAGGTGATCATCACCCAAAGGATGATCTAAACAAGAGCTGTATTTTAAATATTTGGACAATTATTTGTTAGCTGGTTTCTAGGTGAATTGGCTATCTATCTAGTTACCAGTGCTGCAGTTGTGCAGTCATCTATACATTATTTCAGTGTATTTAACTGCTAAAGGCGCCATCCACCAATAATGAAATAGATTTTTATCAAAACTGTGGGGAAAAAAGAGCTATTGAACTAAGAAAAGGATAACAGCAAAACAAAAAGACTATACAAGTATTTTGAGTAAATACACAAGATTTTAAGTATATATGGAGAGGGAGAAAAAGAAAGAGAGAATATGAAAGGATTTCCTGAGAAAGATATAAAAAATATAAAATCTTAGAACTTATGGGGAAAACTCGTATAAATTTGACCCCCATAAGAAAATTATGCAAGACAACATACAGCAAGACTAGGAGAAAATATTTACTCTATCCATTTGTCTATATGATACAGATTATACATAAAGATATATGTAAGAGATTGTAATATATCATAAAGATTCAGATTTGAATATATATAGTGCTCCCACACCAGGAGGAAAACACATAAAAATCACTGAAAAAACAGAACAAAGAATAGAATAAAGAATATAATGATCAGGATTGGTCATGTTGGTAAAGAGGCAGATTCAAACTATTAGCAGTATTGTAGACTAGTTAAGCCTTGCACTTTAACAGCATCCATAATGGAATATAAAATGATCTTATTACTTATCTCATACAAGTCACTTCTTGGAATGTATCTTAAAGAAATATTTTCACTGTGCATAAATGTGCCTACAAAAATATTTGTTACAATAATATTTATAATTTTTAAAATTGGAAAAAAACCTTAAATAAACATGTAGGAACTGGACAAATAAATTATAGAACTCATAGTGCGAAAAACGACATAACAATTAAAAGAATGAAAAAAATCCATATGCACTAAAATATGGTAGACATTATCACGGACCCAAAGAAGATTCCATATTCTAGCCTTGGGACTCCAAACACACCATGCAACATGGCAAAGGAACTCTGCAGATGTAGTTAGAATTACTAATCACTATTACCTTAAAATACAGAGATTTCCTGTATTATCCAAATGGGCCCAATATAATTGTATAAGCCTTTAAAAGCAGCAGCAGAAGGCAGAGAATCAGTGAAATAGATTCAAACCATGAGAAGGACTGGATGCTCCAGGCAGGTGTGAAGATGGAGAAGGCCAAGTGTGAAGGGAACCACAAGGAACTAAGTTCTGCCAACAAACTGAATAAGCTTGGAAGCGGATTCTTCCCCAGACCCTCTAGAGAAAAGTGCAGCCTGGCTGCCTGGCTGATGCCTTGATCTTGGAATTAGTCATGTTGTGCCTAACATTTGACCTACAAAGCTGTAAGATAATACATGGTGTTGTTTTAAATGTTAGGTTTGTGGTAACTTGTGATGCAGCAATAGAGAACTAATACATGAGTGAAACAAATTTCCAAAGCATATTATTAAGGGAAAAGATAAGATAGAGAGCAACATAAAAAAAAAAAAAAACAAATGTATGTAAGTCGGGAGTTCCCGTCATGGTGCAGTGGAAAAGAATCCAACTAGGAACCATGAGGTCTCGGGTTCGATCCCTGGCCTCACTCAGTGGGTTAAGGATCTGGCGTTGCCGTGAACTGTGGTGTAGGTGGCAGACTCAGCTTGGATCTGGCGTTGCTGTGGTTGTGGTGTAGGCTGGCAGCTGTAGCTCTGATTAGACCCCTAGCCTAGGAAACTCCACATGCCGTGGGTGTGGCCCTAAAAAGAAAAAAGACAAACAAAAAACAAATGTATGTAAGTATATTGCATATTTATATAATTTTTGCCAATATGCCCCACATAGCTTCAGCCACAGCCATCGTTTCTTTTTGATCACTGATCTGTGTTTCAGCTTGTTTTCTAGGATATTGCAAATAGTTTTGAAAACCTTTGAAAATACTTGTGGTTAATGTTCTGAAGTAGCAGAACTGATTTCCTAACGTATTAAAAAAAGAAAAAAAAAAGAAAGGAGGGAGTTTCCATTGTGCTGCAGCAGAAATGAACTGGACTAGTATCCATGGGGATGCGGATTCAATCCCTGGCATCACCTGTTGGGTTAAGGATCTGGAATTGCCATGAGCTGTGGTGTAGGTCATAGAGGCAGCTAGGATCTGATGTTGCTGTAGCTGTGGCGTAGGTCGGGAGCTACAGCTCCAATTTGACCTATAACCCGAAAACTTTCATATGTTGCAGGTGCGGCCCTAAAAAGCAAAAAATCAAAACAAACAAACAAAAAACACAGGAGAGAAGAGCATGAGAACACAAGTGCTACAACATTAGAAAACAAACTAACCAAACGCTTGTCAGTGAGTGTCTTTGAAAAGCCTGAAAACCAATGACATTCAAGTTTATTCTTGTGTTTGTGTCAAACTTTGTATTTCTAATTTACTTCCCTCTAGAATCTACATTTTGAATTAACTTGAATACATCATGTTAGAAAACCAATGCATCACACCTTGATTAGTAAGAGTAGATTGGTCTGGCTGTAAGAGGCAGAATTCTATGAAGGACTCCTGTATGAAGTTAGCTCTTATATTAAGTGCCCTCCCCTTTGAGTGTAGGTGGAATATATGAATATGATGAGGCAGCATTCCTAGGATATTAATTTATGTGACAACCAGAGATTATTCAGATAGGTTTAATCAAATCACATGTACCCTTGAAAAGCAGAGAGTTTTCTCTGGCTGGTGTCAGAAAAGGAAGTCAGGGATTTGAAGTACTTTAGTTTTGAAGGTAGAGGGAGGCATGTGCCAAGGAATGATGTAGCCTTTAGGAGCTGAAAGCGGCACACCCACTGACAAGCAGGGAAGGAACAGGTCAGTTGGACAACCACATCCAAGTAAATTTTTTCTTTTTTTTTGCTTTTAGGGCAGCACCCACGGCGTATGGAGGTTCCCAGGCTAGGGGTCAAATCAGAGCTACAGCTGCCGGCCTACGCCACAGCCACAGCAACACAGGATCCAAGCTGCATATGTGGGCTACACCACAGCTCATGGCAACGCTAGATCCTTAACCTACTATTCAAGGCCAGGGATTGAACCTGCAACCTCATGGTTCCTAGTCTGATTTGTTTCTGCTGCGCCACGGTGGGAACTTCCCCACCCCGTTTTTTTCCTCACGTAAGTAAATCTAACCAATGAACTTGGAGGGTCAACAAGCTTGGAAGCAGATTCTTCCCCAGAACCCTCAGATAGGCACCTGGACAACCAACTTCTTGGTGTCCACTTTGTGAAACTAAGTAGAGAACCCAGTAAAGCCCCTTGGATTTTAGAACTATAGATCTGAGCAATAATGAGCTGTTTTAAGCTGCTAAATTTGTGGTAATCTGTTAGTCACGATTAGAAAACTACCATACTGGGTATTCTGCAGTCAGCAAATAGTGAACTACAGAAAATAAATATCAGCTCTTGGCACACAAGTGCCATGTACTCTCTTATTGTCTTCACAGTGTGTTGGGGTCTAAATATATGCTCGATAAATATCTTCAGTTTGGGTAGGTGGTGAGTAAATGCATGAATGAATAAATGAATGAAGCAATAAATAATCTTTGGTCAGTCAAGTCAGCCAACAAATATTTATGGAATGCCCAGTATGTATTATGAGTCATCTGAGTGTTGGACACAATAGAAAGATGTCCAAGACCTCAGGGAATTTATATTCCACTTTCAAATAAGAGCTCAAAATCCCAGGGACTAGAGCTTCTCATGCCGGAGGAACAGAAGATCATTGGAATGAGGTGAATGAAGGCCCATGGAGAGAGAGGGTCATAAAGTCAGCAAGGAGCCTTTTCAGGCAGGACTTTGAAGGCCACACAGAGGCGGTGAATGTGATGAGGAGACACTGGAGAGTTAAGGGGGGAAATGGTGTGATATGACGTATGCTTTTATCTTATAAAACAACAAGGATACTAAACATCTGAAGAAAGTCTTTTAAATAATATAAATCTGAAGAAAACTGATCACTACAGAGATGCCAACACAATAATCCCCAACTTGCAGGTGTGCTGTATCAAATTTAAAGTTGAAAGCTATACAATGCCCCACTGATTTTCAGAGGATACATTCCAAGACTCCAGTAGATGCCTGAAAACCATAAATGGAACTCCACCCTATATATATTCTGTTTTTCCTATGCATATACCTATGAAAAAATTTAATTTCTAAATTAAGCAAAATAAGAGTTTAATAACAATAGCTAACAATAAATAGGATGATTATAATAATATACTGGAAATCTCTTGTGGTGCAGCAGGTTAAGGATCCAGCATTGTCACGGTAGTGGCTTGGGCTGCTGTTGTGGCATGGGTTCAATTCCTGGCCCAGGAACTTCCATATGCTGGTGTGTGGGGGGTGGCCAAGTTAAAATAAATAAATAACAATATACTGTAACAAAAGTTATATGAGTGTGGTTTCTCGAAAAAGTATATATATTTTTTAGTGCATAGAAATGCTACTTTTTAATCACTTTATTCTCTCAAGTGATTTGACTAAAAATTTTTGACTGTAAAAATATTTGACTGTAAAAATTTAATGCCCTCTCCAGAGTTTCCGCCTTGGCCTCAGTGGAAATGAACCTGACTACCATCCATGAGGATGCAGGTTCAATCTTTGGTATTGCTCATTAGGTTAAGGATCTGATGTTGCCGTGAGCTGTGGTACAGGTCATAGAGGAGGCAGGATCTGGCATTGCTGTGGCTGTGGTGCAGGCCAGCAGCTACAGCTCCGATTCGACCCCTAGCCTGGGAACTTCCATGTGCTGTAGGTACGGCCCTAAAAAGACAAAAAAAAAAAAAAAAAAAAAGAATGCCTTTTCCATTTCAAGCACTTACCACACACACTGTGGCTATAACTTCTGCAGTTTGAGGGATACAGCAAAAGTAACAAGAATTTCTTTTTTCCTTTTTCACGATTTCATGCATACAAGATTCATTCCTACTATAGATCTTAGTAACCTCGGAATGCGATTTTTTTCTTTCTTATTAAGTACTTTTCACTTTACGGTTCTCTTTGGCAAATCCCAATTGCTGGTATCATTGTTCTTGAATGTGAGGCCATTACTAAGTAAAATAAGGGTTACTTGAACACAAATACTGCAATACTGCAATAGTTGATCTGATAACCTAGATGCAACTAAGCGACCAGTGGGATATGCTGCACAGAGGGATGGTTTATATCCATTGTGGGATGGGGCTGGACAGTGCAGAATTTCATCATACTGCTCAGAATGATGTGCGATTTAAATCTATAAATTGTTCTGATGGTGTAAGATGGTACCTCATTGTAGTTTTGATTTGCATTTCTTTCTTTTCTTTTTTTTGGCTTTTTGCCATTTCTTGGGCCACTCCCGTGGCATATGGAGGTTCCCAGGCTAGGGGTAGAATTGGAGCTGTAGCCACTGGCCTATGCCAGAACCACAGAACCTCAGGATCTGAGCCGTGTCTGCGACCTACACCACAGCTCACAGCAACGCCGGATCCTTAACCCACTGAGCAAGGCCAGGGATGGAACCCGAAACCTCATGGTTCCTAGTTGGATTCGTTAACCACTGAGCCACGACGGGAACTCCTTGATTTGCATTTCTCTAATAATTAGTGATGTTGCCTAATTTCACTAATGATTTCTTCATGTGCCTACTGGCCATCCATACGTCTTCTTTGGAGAAATGTCTACTTAGGTCTTCTACCCATTTTTTGATTAGGTTGTTTGTTTTTTTGTTGTTGAGTTGTATGAGTTTGCATAATTTGGCAACTATTAAGCCCTTGTCAGTTGCATTGTTTGCAACTATTTTCTCCCATTCTGTAGGGTTTTTTTTTTTTTTCATTTGTTTATGGTTTCCTTTGCTGTGCAAAAGTTTGTAAGTTTGATTAGGTCCCATTTGTTCATTTTATTTTATTTCCCATTGCCTTGGGAGACTGACCTAAGAAAACATCTGTATGGTTTATGTCAGAGAATGTTTCACCTATGTTTTCTTCCAAGAGTTTTATGGTGTCTTATGTTTCAATCTTTAAGCCATTTTGAGTTTACTTTTGTGCATGGTGTGAGGGGTGTGTTTTAGGTCAGAATGGCCACTGTTAATAAGTCTACAAATAACAAATGATGGAGAGAGTGTGGAGAAAAGGGAACCCTCCTACACTGTTGGTGGCACTGTAAATTGGTACAACCACTATGGAAAACAGTACAGAGATATCTCAGAAAACTAAATATAGAACTACCATATGATCCAGCAATTCCACTCCTGGGCATGTATCTGGACAAAACTTTCATTAAAAAAGATACATGCACCCCTATGTTCACTGCAGCACTTGGCTATTCACGATAGCCAAGACATGGAAACCTAAATGTCCATTAACAGATGAATGGATTAAGAAGATGTGGTACATACATACAATGGAATACTATTCAGCCACATATGGAGGTACCTTAGAAATCTATACATAAAATTAGCATATGACCCAATAATCCCACTCTTGGGCATATACCCAGACAAAACTTTCCTTAAAAAAGACACATGTACCCGCATGTTCACTGCAGCTCTATTCACAATAGCCAAGATGTGGAAACAACCCAAATGTCCACTAACAGATGACTGGATCAGGAAGATGTGGTATATATACACAATGGAATACTACTCAGCCATAAAAAATAACAAAATAATGCCACTTGCAGCAACATGGATGGAACTAGAGACTCTCATACTGAGTGAAGTAAACCCGAAAGAGAAAGACAAATACCATATGATATCACTTGTATGTGGAATTTAAAATATGGTACAAGTTAACCTATCTACAAAATAGAAACAGACTCACAGACATAGAGAACAGACTTGTGGTTGCCAAGGGGAAGGGGGGATGGAGTAGGATGGACTAGGATTTGGGGATTGATAGGTACAAACTATTACATTTAGAATGGATAAGTAATGACGTTCTACTGTACAGCACAGGGAATATACCTAGTCTCTTGGGATAGACCATGATGGAAGATAATGTAAGAAAAGGAATATATATATATATATATATATATATATATGAAAATGACTGGGTCACTTCGCTATACAGCAGAAATTTGCACATTGTAAATCAAATATACTTTAATTTTTAAAAAGTAAAAAAAAAAAAACCCTATAAATTGTTTATTTCTGGAATCTTACACTTAATATTCTCAGACCATAGCTGACTGCAAGTAAAAGAAACGAAGGAAGGCAAGGCCTAAAGTAAAAGGGAAATACTATACTTTGGGTTTAATATATACTGCTACACAAAGAAAATGAAGTTAATTGTGACTTACCCTTGTCATTCCACATTATGTACATATACTACTCATTTTCCTGGTGGTCATCATTTGCCAATACAATCATGTGACTTATACATATTTTTTAAAACACCTGGAATGTTCTACTAATAAAATCTGAGTTTCAACTACTTTTAAGTGTCCAAAGCCCTGGTAAGAACTTATCTATTTAATTAAACAATTAACTCTACTTACAACCTAGTAGGCAGAATTTGGACCCTTCAGCAAAATTTTATGGACTGATGATATGTGGGGAACCATTTCTTTTGGGAAAAAAAAAAAAGTAGAGCAGGCTCTGCTACTTTAAGTGAAATAAATGGGAGGAATACTGAGGTCAGAAATCATGGAAGATTAATATTAAATATATAACATGTAAAATGCATTAGAATTACTTCACAGTTCTTTCATGAGCTAAAAATAGAGGATATTGTACAAAGGGGCCTTAAGTTACACTTAGAAAAGACTGAAAGACAAGTGCGACACTGAAATGAGCAAAGGGTATTCTTGTCTTCTCTTAGGTCAAGAAAACATTTTGAAATCTCTGGTGATTGCTGAATTTTTTCTTTAAACTAGGCAAAAAAGTTAACAATGTCTAATACTGCATATATTACAATGGTGTTTCCATTTCTTTAGAACTCTGGATGGTGATGATTCTCTGGAATTTACAAAGTAAAGAGAGAAGAAAGAAGGAAGGAGGAAAGGAGAGAGGGTGAACATAAGAGAGATGGGAAGGGAGAGAGGGAAAGAGAGAGACAGGGAGACATAAAGAGATGGGAGGGCGCGGAGAGAACACAGAGATTAATGGGACGGTTTCACTTAGACACTTTGGAAACCGTGAAAGTATTTTTTCCTGTTGTAGTCACAGTATCTGGACCTCCTATTGGCATTCAGTGTATTGAGGCTAGTGCTATGGACTGAATGTTTGTGTCCCCCCAGAATCCATATGTTAAAACTCTAATTCCCACTGTGATGGTATTTGGAGGTGAAACCTTTTGAGGGAATTAGATTTAGATGAGGTCTTAGATGAGGGCAAAGCCCCTGTAATGAGATTAGTGCCCTTATAGAAGACAAAGTGACCAGAGCTTGCTCGCTCTCTCTTCCTTGTGAGGACACAGCAAGAAGATGGCAGTCTATAAACAAGGACAGAGCCTCACTAAGAATTTAACCATACTGGCACCCTGTTCTAGGCCTTTTGACCTTCAGAACTGTCAGAAGTAAATGTTTTTTGTTGTTGTCAATGTTTTTGTTTAAGTCACCCAATCTGTGGTATTCAGATTAATACAGCTGGCACAGGTTAATACAGCTAGAGATGCTAAACATCTACAAAAAATTGCCCTGCCCAAATGAACCTAGTATTCCTATTGCTTCCATTGAGAAACTCTGAATCTTAGCCAAGTGAGTAAGTTGGATTTTTTTTGTGTGAGCACTCTTCATTCAGGAGCTACACCCTTGAGATGGAACCAAAGGCAATGACTAAACCAAGAAAACCAAGTTAACCTTCTATGTCCACAAGTGGTGCAATGTACAGACCTAGGTCTATGCCTGTTTGTTGATTTGACATCTTCATTGAATTATATTTTTCTCATTTATGAGGCAGGCAAAATACTCTGTAAAAATTTTGCAGAATTTGTTCTTGAATTATTTAATAATATTAAAATCAAAACTCATTGTTCAAGGAATGAAGTTAACAGAGTATTTATTATAATATTGCCTGAAAGCTCTTTTTCTGACCCAGAGAGTAAAAAAAAAAAAAAAAAAAAATTCTCTTTCAGGGAATTGTTCATTTTTTCCACACTACTTCTGAAGTAACCATTCCCAAAATAAAAATTTATTTTTCATGGGTCAGAGACATCATAAGCAGAGGATGCACATCAATCCATATAATACAAAATAGGACTTCATTCCCACAAGACAAATAATACTTTAGTTTTGGGGCAGGCAAACTCTTACCTGAGAGCAAGGAAATAAATTTCATGGTCCCAAATCTATGCTCCAATAAATAATCAATGAATGAACAACATAGAAATAGTTAGCTACAGTGTAACCTTAGTTATTCTACCATCCTTGGAGAAAAGCACCCATAAACAAAGAAAGGATCACTGTTCACCTTCAGACCACAATACTTTGATATTTCCCATCCAAGCAGTTTTTCTTAAAAGGGGGGTCATCCTCAAAAGAATCTTTCCAGCTGAACAGTCCTTCCCTCGTGGCCTGTAGGTAGAGGCTGTCACACAAAAACTATATTGACCTAAAGAAGAGACTTTCCTCCTAGAGAGCCCATTGTGGGTGGTAGAATTCTTTGCTCAGCTTTTTCTGAATTTTAGCTTTTCAGAGCATTCAGGTTCAGAGGAACAGTATAGGTAGGTATGCGATACAATGTCACAGGAACAGAAAAGAGGCCAAATTTCCAACTTAATCTAAAGTTCATTTAAAATAGAAAAGGTATTGTGGTAATATAATAAGATCCTTCCTCTCACAGCTGATACGCACCTGCTTGGAATAAAGATTTTAGATGTAATTAAGACTTATTACCTTATTTAAAACCATATTGCCTTATAGCTTGAATCCTCATCTTTTTTCTTTCTCCTTATTCACATTAATTTCTGTAGGTCATCCATAGAGACAGAAACAATACATGCCTTTTCTGACCTCATAAGGACACTGTGGGTAGTTCTCTATTATTACATTTTGTTTCCTTTTTTAATGCTTTTCTTTTACATTTGCCACCATTAACTAGAAACTTTTTTTTTTTTTTTTTTTTTACCCTTTGAGGTTATCCAATTTTCCTGCTCCAAAGTCAGGGATTCTGTGAATCTCATTCCTTGAGCAACTGAAAACCTGACTAAACAGCTGCGCATGAACTTCTGGAGACTGTAATGCAAGGATGGCAAATAAGAATCAGGTCACAGCTACTCAGAAACGTTATATCCATGACATTTCACGGGGCTTCTGCAATAGTGAAAACAATCATCTCAATCCTGAGGTGTTTCTTTTCAAGAAAGATAACTCAGATGTTATTTTTTAATACTCTTTTTCTTGTTAAATTCTTCCAGGCAGGGACTGTGCCTCATGTATACTTCCTGTAGCTCTCCTCAGGACCTACAGTGCATGCTATGTGTAAGAACATGGGTCATCCTGGGCTAGAGGCTTTGGTTCATCTCTTGAAACATTTGTTTTTTGCTGCTGTTTTATTTATCACTTATTCTTGGCTAGAGGAGAGGCAAAAGTGGAGTATAAAAAGAAAAAAAGGTAGACTGGAAAAGGAATCAAAGAAAAAGGTCCTTAGAGGGACTGTGCAACTGAATGGAAAAGAATGGAGTAAAGCCTCAGAGAGCAAGTGGGCAGAGATGTGAGAAGCAGTGTAATGAAAATAAAGGTGGGAAAAAAAAATTTTTTTGTTTTGTTTTTAGGGCAGCAACTGCAGCATATGGAGGTTCCCAGACTAGGGGCTGAAGTGGAGCTTCATCACACACACCACAGCCATAGCAACACAGGACCTGAGCTGAGACTGTGATCTACACCACAGCTCATGACAACAGCAGATTCTTAACCCACTGGGTGAGGCCAGGGATTGATCCGGAAACCTCATGCTTCCTAGCTGGATTCATTTCTGCTGCACCATGACGGGAACTCCTTTTTTAAAAAAATTAGTTTTTTTTATTTAATGATTTTAATTTTTTCCATTATTGCTGGTTTACAATGTTCTATCAATTTTCTACTGTACAGCAAGATGACCCAGTCACACATACACACGTGCATTCTTTTTTCTCACATTATCATGCTCCATCACAAGTGACTAGACATAGTTCTCAGCACCATACAGCAGGATCTCATTGCTTATACATTCCAAAGGAAATAGTTTGCATATGAACCCCAAATTTCAAGTCCACTCCATTCCCTCCTCCTCTCCCTTGGCAACCACAAGTCTGTTCTCCAAGTCCATGATTTTCTTTTCTGTGGAAAGGTTCATTTGTGCCATATATGAGATTCCAGATGTAAGTGACATCATATGGTATTTGTCTTTCTCTTTCTGACTTCACTTAGTATGAGCGTCTCTAGTTCCATCCATGTTGTTGCAAATGGCATTACTTTGTTCTTTTTCATGGCTGGGTAATATTCCATCGGGTATATATACCACCTCTTCTTAATCCAATCATCTGTCGATGGACATTTAGGTTGTTTCCATGTCTTGGCCATTGTGAACAGTGTTGCAATGAACATATGGGTGCATGTTATCTTTTTCAAGGAAAGTTTTGTCCAGATATATGCCCAGTAGTGGAATTGCCAGGTCCTATGGTAGTTCTATGTATAGTTTTCTAAGCTATCTCCATACTATTTTCCATAGTGGTTATACCACTTGACATTTCCACCAACAATGAGGGAGGGCTCCCTTTTCTCCACACCCCCTCCAGCATTTGTTATTTGTGGACTTATTAATGATGGCCATTCTGACTAGTACCTCATACTAGTTTTGATTTGTACTTCTCTAATAATCAGGGATGTTGAGCATTTCTTCATGTGCTTGTTGGCCATCTGCATATCTTCTCTGGAGAAATGTCTAATCAGGTCTTTTGCCCATTTTTCAATTGGGTTGTTGGCTTTTTTTGCTTTGAGTTGTATAAGTTGCTTGTATATTTTAGAGATTAAGTCCTTGTCAGTTGCATCATTTGAAACTATTTTCTTCCATTATATAAGTTGTCTTTTGGTGTTTTTTTATGGTTTCCTTTGCTGTGCAAAAGCTTGTTAGTTTGATTAGGTCCCATTTGTTTATTTTTGCTTTTGTTTCTGTTGCCTTGGGAGACTGACCAGAAAAAACATTCGTAAGGTTGATGTCAGAGAATGTTTTGCCTATGTTCTCTTCTAGGAGTTTGATGGTGTCTTGTCTTACATTTAAGTCTTTAAGCCATTTTGAGTTTATTTTTGTGCATGCTATGAGGATGTGTTCCAGTTTCACTGATTTACATGTGGCTGTCCAGTTTTCCCAGCACCACCTACTGAAAAGACTGTCTTTCCCCCATTTTATGTTCTTGCCTCCTTTGTCAAAGATTAACTGACCATAGGAATCCGGGTTTATTCGTGGGTTCCCTGTTCTGTTCCATTGGTCTGTATGTCTGTTTTGATACCAGGACCACACTGTCTTGATGACTGTGGCTTTGTAATAGTGCCTGAAGTCTGGGAGAGTTATGCTTCCTGCTTGGTTTTTGTCTCTTAGGATTGCTTTGGCAATTCTGGGTCCATATAAATTTTTGGATTGTTTGTTGTAGTTCTTTAAAAAAACATCATGGGTGATTCGATAGGGATTGCACTGAATCTGTAGATTGCTTTGTATAGTATGGCCATTTTTACAATATTAATTTTTCCAACCCAGGAGCATGGAATACCTTTCCATTTCTTTCAATCTTCTTTAATTTCCTTGACTAATGTTCTTCTATTCTTTTTATAAATCAAAATACTGGAACATTAACAGAACTGTTTGTTATTTCTTCTCTGGTGACTGTAATCTCTCAGTTTAGTGAGAATACATAACTAGTTTAAATTTTTATTAGTAAAATTATCATTGTAGTGTTTCATTGTCTTGAATTTCGCATTAAAATCCATCCTTCAGAGATCAATGTTCAAAATGAAAGTAACAACAGTCAAAATTTCTTCAGGGAAAAAAAAAGTAAATACCATAGGAACCAACAAACTTAAACAACAAAACCACCACATTTTCTGTTCTTGTTTCTTATTGCTTAATTAAGTCCTCAAAAGAATCATTTTATTAACACTAAGTGGATTCAAGCAGGACAAATATTCACAAAAACAAAGAACAAGTGTCAGAAGCAAACTTATTGTTAATAACCTCAAACCTCATTCCCCTTCGAGTCATACTTAATCCTGATTTATCAGTGTGTGGGTGTTACATTCAATGAAATTAAATTTTAATTAATTTATTTTTAATTTTTTAATTAAAAAAATTTTTAGGGCCACGCCCATGGCATATGGACGTTCCCAGGCTAGAGGTCTAATCACAGCTACAGCTGCTGGCCTACGCCATAGCCATAGCAATGTAGGATCCGAGCCGTGTCTGCCACCTACTCCACAGCTCACGGCAACACCAGATCCTTAACCCACTGAGTGAGGCCGGGGATCAAACCCTCAACCTCACGGTTCCTAGTCAGATTTGTTTCCACTGTGCCACGACGGGGACTCCATAATTAAATTTTTAGAAATGTGCAGGACCAGAATCTTTTTTATCTTGGAGTATGCCCTTTAGGCTATGTTTAGAAGGATGGAAAATTACACAACTTGCTCTGAACACAGAACCATCATTAACATATACTCAAAATTTATTCAAGAAGTTCGGTATCTTATTGCTTCAAGTAACAAGATATACAATTTAAAGTGGCAGAAATATTGAGAAACTTATTGTCCTCTATGAAATACCAAGAGGGGAATTTCAATGGTGTCTACTTTTTTCTCAGACTTCTTCAATATAGTTATGTTTCTCTTCATAATTACCAGACAGCAAAAGCAGTTCTTCGCATCATATACAAACCCCAAATATGACAGTGAAAAGAGAAATGACCTTTCCTTCCAGGGTATTCCTTTCATTAAAGGGAAACTTCTCCAATAACTCATAAGTAGATTGCCCATCAGAACTCCTGGGTGAGGATCAGGTCACCCTCCCTGTCTATCTGCAAGGGAGGGTGGTGTGAATGAAAAATGTTGCCTGCCGTAAGGTAAACAAAGTATGTTGCAACTGTCAAGCCACTACAGGCATGCTCAACGGTGAGCCCCAAGGGAACTCGGGATGGAGACGAAGAGACCCCCTGCCAAGCCCTCAGCCAACTGCAGCCACTCCCAACTGTGTACCCTAATGGGATTCAGGATGGAGAAAAAAGCAGGATACCAGACAGTTAAGGTGTATATCAAAGGAATGATTTCAGAGATCCCAGACGCTTGCATCTTCCCAAACATAGAAAAGTACTAAATTCACTACTTGAGATATCTTTAGTAGTAATCCTTTAAAGTAGTAATCCTTTAAAGTTTCTGACTTTGGTCTTTGTTGAAAAACTGCTATATATCCTTGCTCCTCCCCTATTTCTTCAGAGCAGTCCCTCAGGCTTAAGTCCTCAGTTTTGTCTACCAAATAAAACATAATTCTCAATTTTTAGGTTGTGCATTTTTTAGCCAACAGTGGGAAAAGAAGTTCTGACCTTTTCTGTCTTTATAAAAGTAGATAGGTTCTGTCAACGTAAGCAGCTTTTGGCAGGAAGGAGCTCTCCGCTGGAGGCTCCTTTGTCTTGTTAGTAAGCTTAAACCAGGTAGCCCCATGTCCTTCTTATCTCCAGCCCTAGCACATCTTTCAAATCTTTTGATTGCATAATACCTTGCCTAAATTGTTGGTTCTTTCCATAGATCCAAGAAGTAGAAATGAATAATGGGTAATTAACAGATGACCAGATCTCTTCCCTAGCTTCCCCCTCAGTAAACTCTAGAATTGTGTAAACAAGATAGCACCTAAAGAAAAATCACAAGTTGACAACCCTGCATACAGTAGGGAATGACTAGACTCTGACCCTTTATCTCAATGATTAACTGAGATTACTTCCATTTTTCCCTTTAAAAACATCCATGGCTGAGCAGTATCTTTGGAGGTGGTTTTCAGGGGACACAAAGTCCACCATTTCCCCAGACTGTCAGTATTCTGACTAAAAGCAATTTTCCTCTCTATCAACACTGTCTCTTTCAAGTATGGATTTTTGAGTGGCAAGCAGTGGACCTGATTTGGCAACATCAAGGAATAAGAGGTCAGGCAGAAGAAGGTTTAAACACGTCATATAATGCAAAGCTGAATAACATATATATTTCCTGTTAAACCTATAAATGTTATCAAGTATAGAAAATGTAGACAGTATTTTTTTTTAACTCTGCTGCACTTGTTTTGATTTCACTGACTTCTAGAACCATTTCATGCACATTAATAAAGACTATGAAGAGTTTAAAAGAGTCTATGAATAGAAACAAAACTATGAGAATTTGTTTTCAAAGAAATTCCAGTACCATTTATTAAGCTATTGTCTCAGTTTTTTTAGAGCCACACCCTAAAAAAGTTCCCAGTCTAGGAAATGAATCAGAGCTACAGCTGTCAGCTTACACCATAGCCATAGGATCGAGGGATCTGAGCTGCATCTACAACTTACACCACAGCTCACAACACTGGATCTCCAACCCACTGAGCGAGGCCAGGGATTGAACCTACATTGTCATGTATACCAGTTGGGTTCATTACCACTGAGCCACAACAGGAACGCCTGTCTTTTAGCTTTAAATCGACCCTTTGATAGTCTACTTTGTGAAGATGGGACTTGAGTTATAAGTCATTCTTTCCCTTCTTCTGCTAGCCTCCTGATTGGTTCTGCTCCTGGAGGACATTAGGGAGACAATGGGTGGCTTTAAAAGGATGAATGAACTTGCTCCCTTTCTGAGACTGTTTTTCTGTTTATTCTTCCCATGCACCCTATCAATACTTTTTAACTCTGCAATGGCAGATCATTCCGACAGCAGCCTCTAATTCCAATTTGCAGTTTTTCCAATGATCACAGCACCAACCAATCCCAGGGTCCCTCTTCAGTGACACCAGCAATCTGGCTAGAACACCATTCTCAAAGGTCTGTGTGCCAGCTTCAGAGGCAATTCTTCTGAGCTTAGAAGTGAGATACCAGCCAGGCCAAGCATTAAGCCTTCATGCAGGTCTATAGAGCACCTCCTTTACATGTCTAAATTCTAATCATCTCAACCTCTTTATTTGGTTTTTCCAGTCCAAGAGGAGGCCGTTTCCTGAAGTTGCTACCTCTGTAATACCTTAGCTTAGTGTTCCCCTTTTGCTTTCCCAGTTATTTAATATCTAGTCATCAATTCTTCACTGACTGCTTCTCTAATGGGCTGAATCTGTTCTTCTTAAGGGGAGATTATAGGTTTTTAAAAACTTACCAAAACAAGCTTCTACTGTCTCATCTTTCTATGCATCCTTATAATCATGTCTATTTCCTGTTATTCTTCTATGTTCAAATGCCATATTGGCTTCCATAACTTTAAAGGGTTAGATGCTTTTGTTTGCAACTCTTCACGCCCATCACTATAATATTTAAAACAATCCAAATGAAAAAATCTATGTGCTGGGATAGCAGACATATTTAATATTTCTTAAATCTCTTCCTTTTATTTTAATAAATTCAGTGTATACTCTATAGATCAAGTTATTCCAGGCTCCAAGTTCATGGCTTTGCAATTAAGACATGCCCAAGAGAACTGTGGCTAGCAAAAGAAGGAAGGCAGCATCAGGGGTGGAAAAAAGAGGAGAGTGATTTTGTTGAAAATAAAGGAACAGTGAGATATCAGTGGTGACAAGGAAAGAGGTGGTGGTAACAGTGAGCTCCCAGAGAAGGTGAAATATTATCTCCTGGTCATCTCTATAAGTAAATGGAAAAGGAGGGCTTTAACGTGTGGCATCATGCTTTATGACAGATGATGCAATGACCCTTCCCAAATGTCCATATGACTAGGTTATTTAGCTTGGACCTACCTAGAATTCGTTTCAAGAAGATGGACTACTCAGGAAGGCTTAAGGATCTGCACCTAAAGAGTAACTGAATGAATGCAAACGCAAAGGCAGAAACATTTTTCATATTCACTTTAAAAGCTTTAAAAAATGCTATTTATTTATTTATTTATTTATTTTTAAAGTTTCAAAGTGAATTTTGATCTTTTTTTTCCCTTTTTTTTTTTTTTTAATTTTCCCACTGTACAGCAAGGGGGTCAGGTTATCCTTACATGTATACATTACAATTACATTTTTCCCCCAGTCTTTCTTCTGTTGCAACATGAGTATCTAGACAAAGTTCTCAATGCTATTCAGCAGGATCTCCTTGTAAATCTATTCTAAGTTGTGTCTGATAAGCCCAGGCTCCCGATCCCTCCCACTCCCTCCCACTCCCTCCCCCTCCCATCAGGCAGCCACAAGTCTCTTCTCTAAGTCCATGATTTTCTTTTCCGAGGAGATGTTCATTTGTGCTGGATATTAGATTCCAGTTATAAGTGATATCATATGGTATTTATCTTTGGCTTTCTGGCTCATTTCACTCAGTATGAGATTCTCTAGCTCCATCCATGTTGCTGCAAATGGCATTATGTCATTCTTTTTTATGGCTGAGTAGTATTCCATTGTGTATATAGACCACCTCTTCCGAATCCAATCCTCTGTCGATGGACATTTGGGTTGTTTCCATGTCCTGGCTATTGTGAATAGTGCTGCAATGAACATGCGGGTGCACGTGTCTCTTTTAAGTAGAGTTTTGTCCGGATAGATGCCCAAGAGTGGGATTGCGGGGTCATATGGAAGTTCTATGTGTAGATTTCTAAGGTATCTCCAAACTGTTCTCCATAGTGGCTGTACCAGTTTACATTCCCACCAACAGTGTAGGAGGGTTCCCTTTTCTCCACAGCCCCTCCAGCACTTGTTATTTGTGGATTTATTAATGATGGCCATTCTGACTGGTGTGAGGTGATATCTCATGGTAGTTTTGATTTGCATTTCTCTTATAACCAGCGATGTTGAACATTTTTTCATGTGTTTGTTGGCCATCTGTATATCTTCTTTGGAGAACAGTCTATTCAGGTCTTTTGCCCATTTTTCCATTGATTGATTGGTTTTTTTGCTGTTGGGTTGTATAAGTTGTTTATATATTCTAGAGATTAAGCCCTTGTCGGTTGCATCATTAAAAAATGCTATTTAAAGCTAAAACACAGAAGCCAAGACTACACTCAGACAAATACTCTGAAATATTTAGGGCAAGAATTGGGATGAAGTGGGGAGGAAGGGAAGGATTGTAAGATTTGTTGCCTAAGGGGTATAATTATGCCTGCAACATATTTCCCAAGAACTTTTTAATCTTTTTAAAGTTTTCTACCTCTGTGCTTTCAAAAGCCAGCCTAGATACATTCTTAAAAGTGTGTGTGGGAGTTCCCATTGAGACACAGTGGAAACAAAGCCAACTAGTGTCCATGAGGATGAGGGTTTGATCCCTGGCCTCGCTCAGTGGGTCCGAGATCTGGTGTGGTGCAGGTCACAGATGCAGCTCAGATCTCCCGTTGCTGTGGCTGTGGTGTCGGCTGGCAGCTATAGCTCCGATTTGACCCCCTAGCTTGGGAACTTCCATATGCCATGGCTGTGGCCCTTAAAAAAAGCAAAAAAAAAAAAAAGGTGTGGGATCCAGAGGAAATGTGAGATATATCACTGATTACTTTGAATTCCCAAATGTCCTTTTTTTTTTTTTTTGGTCTTTTTGCCATTTCTTGGGCTGCTCCCTCGGCATATGGAAGTTCCCAGGCTAGGAGTCTAATTGGAGCTGAAGCCGCTGGCCTACGCCACAGCCACAGCAACGCAGGATCCGAGCCGCGTCTGCGACCTATACCACAGCTCACGGCAACGCCAGATCGTTAACCCACTGAGCAAGGCCAGGGATCGAACCCACAACCTCATGGTTCCAAGTCGGATTCGTTAACCACTGCGCCACGACGGCTCCCAAATGTCCTATTTTTTATAGCTACCTATAGCTATGTAGTTGGAAATAAACTGTTTCATAAATGTCAGCTACTTCTCACAAGCTTTAAATTGTTTGCTTTGTACCTGTGAAACACTGAGAGAAATTATTTTTTTTCTTTAAGTTAAGCCTTAGTTGAAACAATCAGATAAAATTTGCTTTTTATAAAACATTCTTTCAAAGAATGTTTAACTTGAATATGGTAACCTACTTCTTCAACTGGAGCTTTGTGAGTAGGTAAAATAGCAAAGTTCTTGTTTTAAATTTAGGACTAGCAGTGGTCTAATCAATTCATCTTTGTAGGCCTGGAATAAAGTTCTAAGAACTTTAGTCCCTCAATTCTTTGTGGGGCACCTCCAGCAGTAGCATCTCCATTGGCGGCCCTTTGATTCCTTAATTGATGTAATTCCAAAAGGTGGAAGATTCTGATGCTGAAAACATCCATTTCTCATTTACTGAATGACAATAAATTTTTCCAGTCAGCTACCTGAACTATTACCAAATTGGATGCCCACTGTGACAAGCAAAAGAGTCAAGAGCTGACTTAAGTGCATGGAAGCAACCAGAAAAAACATACTGAAGGAAGTGAGTTTTGAATGAAAGGAAAATAATTAAACGATAGTAAGGGAGCATAAAAGAATCTCACGAATGGAAGCAAATTACATAGCTTTGTTGCAGAGGAATTGAATAGAAAAATGATAATAATAATGTTTTAGTAAATGTAGTATCATGCAGAAAGACAAAATATAGAATAGTGGTTATTTATAACTATTTTGATAAATTTTCATCTATTTATTCAGTAAATATTTATTGAGCAGCCACTATTGTCATTTTCTTTTTATTATAGTACTTAGCTGTAGAGTAGATCTGTATATATAGATTTATAACGGGTAATACACTGTGTATTAATACACAGTGTATTTATCTTTAAATAAATACACTGACTCTGGAGTTGTTTATTTTCTTTTCCCTCTTTTTTGAACAGTACTCTGATATCCATATCTTCTCTCACTTAGTCTTTTCCACAACCCTGCTACATTGAATGTTCTGCCTTTTTTACATGAAGAAACTGAGGCTCAGAGGTGTTTAGAAATAGACCCAAACTCGCACATCTAGAAACAAAACCTAGCTCTGCTTGGCTCCCAAAGTACTCTGAACTGCTATACCAGTAGGTTTAACTGAATAGATACTCTATGATATATAATAATGAGACATGAAGTTTTAAAATGAGTATTAAGAAGTGCATAAGACTGCCACTATTGAACTCAAAAGTGACAAAATGAAAACAGTGATTGCAAAAGAGGTTGTGGGCATGCTTGGCGATAGGAATTGGAAGCCACTAGAAGATTTTTTGTTTTTTTTTTATTATTATTATTTCTAATCATGCCAGAAACAATCATAGCATGACATAGGGGCAGGATGATGTTCATGGACACTTGCAGATTGAATTGAATTTGGGAAGGTGGATGTGAGGAGAGACAGTAACAGAAAAGTTAAAAACCATCCCCAGGTTGGCAAGCTTAGGAACCCAGGATGATAGATACATTGTATCTGATGAAAAATCTGGACTGGAGTGGTTATTTTAGGGTAGTGAGAAGATGAATATTAGATTCAAAATTCATATAATCAGGAACTGCATTGTGTATTTAGAGTAAAATTCCATGACATCTTCTCTAGCTTTTCTCTATCCCCCAAACTTTTTTATCTCCCACCATAGCAAAAAGACTAAGACACTTTTATAGGCAAGAATAATTTGGAAAGCCTTGGCTATAAAGTCAATTGATAGCTCAATAACAGACTTGGTTGGATCATAGGTTTTTTTATTTCTGGCAGCCATGTGCAAAGACTGTGGAGACTGGTTTTTCTCCTACCACAGTTGGTACATAAGATGGTTAGGTGTTGGAAGTCCTTCATCCTCTCCTTCCTTCATCCCTCCTTCCTGTTTTGATTGTAGGTAAAATTCATAGGACATGTACTTGTGTCATTAAGCTTCTCAAGATATTGAATAATGATTTTAGTTACATAACTGACTCTGATTAATATAATATACCATAGTTGTGGGTATATTTTATAGGTTTGTCTTTTTAACTAATCTTGATAAATAGCTCCCTTTGGGCCCTATCCTGTTTGTCCCAAGAATAATTTGTTCTGGCTTTACAGTCAATAAATGAATCACTGAAGTGTCCCAGGACATAACAGACACTACTAAATAAATGGGAAGGTTTTCACCAGTGCATTCAGTTTTATCTAGGCAAATATTTTCTTATTAATTTGATACAAACAATTTCTTCAAAGTAATATATTTTTGGTAGATGTGTGTGCATGTTTCCATCATTAACTTATAAAACTTTATTCCAGTTTAAAATGTTAATGTATTTCTCTCTTTAAAAAAATAAAATTGTCAGACTTTTTTTCCTCAGGATTCATTCATTTCTCCCCTTGAAAGAAAAACAAACAATAATCTCTATGCTCTAAGGTCTATATTTATCTCACTGAATCTTTTTCCTCTTCCCTAACCAAACAACAAAAACAATACAGAGACAAACTCAAGAAATGGAAAGAACAACTATAGACTCCAAAGTCTGATCTGTTTATAGTAATAGAATTTGAATGATTTTTACAAATTTATGGCATTACATATGGGGACTGCATCTTTCAGAGTTTGAGTAATCAATAGAAAACATAAATTTATTCAACATTTTCTAATAAATATTTCATATTATTTTTCTGCAAATATTATGGCTTGTCATTGACATACACTTCTTAAGTGATCATTCTGTAAAAGGAAGGGATTATCAAGAATGACATGATTGCTGTCACTTCATACTTACAGCAACTGCCTCCAGGATTTGTTTGACAGCATCTGCAGCATCTCGTTCACTATAATATCCCTTTTCCACAATCCTAAAAAGAAACCATGAAATGTTTCTCAGATACATCCATTCAGTTAAAGAAGATTTATTTAAACAAATGCAACAAGCCACCGTAATAGTAGGGGAACAATTTCCATAAGTTGGCACTCTAGAAATTTTTTATTTAGGAAAATGAAAAACATTTATTTTGCCTAGGCCTGAACTATCTATCCTATTGAGGACAAAAAAAATTCTTTTTTTGTCTTTTACGGCCGCATCTGAGGCACATGTAAGTTCCCAGGATAGGGGTCCAATCAGAGCTGTAGCTGGTGGCCTATGCCACAGTCACAGCAACGCCAGATCCGAGCTGCGTCTGTGACCTACACCACAGCTCAAGGCAACACTGGATCCTTAATCCACTGAGTGAGGCCAGGGATCGTACCTGCATCCTCATGGATGCTAGTCAGATTTGTTTCCGCTGGGCCACAACAGGAACTCCCCCCACAAAAAAAATCTCTTTAAACTTTGTGTTGCAAATTGTTTTAAACGTATACCAAGTAGACAATATACCATGAACTCTTCCATTTAATTGTCACACTTCTTCAGCAATTATTAATTCCTGGCCAGTGATGTTTGATCTATCCAATTAATAACTTCTCCTCTTCCTATATTATTTTGAAGCAAATATCTGACATCATATAATTCTGTAACCAAGCAGGACCCAATGGGGCCTTCCCACAACAGATACCCTTGTGTCTTCCACCTGTCTCTTCTCCATAGAAAACATTTAGCCTCCTAGGCCTTCCTGAGTTTCAAAGATTAAATTTAATCAAAGAAGTGAGAGAACTCAGAAACAAAGGAACACTGTTAAGCAAGACAAAATAATAACAGTTTAGCCATTACACAAAGTCAAGGACTTTTATGGAGTTCCCGTCGTGGCGCAGTGGTTAACGAATCCGACTAGGAACCATGAGGTTGTGGGTTCGATCCCAGCCCTTGCTCAGTGGGTTAAAGAGCCGGCATTGCCATGAGCTGTGGTGTAGGTCGCAGACGCGGCTCGGATCCCGAGTTGCTGTGGCTGTGGTGTAGGCTGGTGGCTACAGCTCCGATTCGACCCCTAGCCTGGGAACCTCCATGTGCTGTGGGTGCAGCCCTAGAAAAGGCAAAAAAAAAAAAAAAAAAAAAAAAAGTCAGGACTTTTAGTTCCTCCTCAAGGGGCATAGATAATATTCTGAGCCATGTCCTTTGAGCTGTTTTGCAGACATTGAAACCTCCACCAGGTGAAAGAAATTAACTGTATGTTGTTCACAAGCACGTAGACCCCAGACTGATTAGAACCAGAAGGTTGATGATGTTGACTCCTGATTACCTCAAACCAATCAGAAGAATGTCTGTGAGCTGATCACATTCCCCACAACCCTTCTCTTTCACTCTATCTTTAAAGACTTTTCCCTGAAAGTTTTTGGGGAATTCGGGCCTTTTAAATACTAGCTACCTGAACTCTTTGCTTAGTGCTCTGCAATAAATGCTGCTGATTTCCTTAATCACAACCCAGGGTTAGCAGATTGGCTCTACTGCTTGAGAGCAAGTGGACCCAAGTTAGGTTCAGCAACAATTTCATTCATAGATATTTAAGGAGGTATCTCTGAAAGATAAAAAAAAAAACCTTTTAAAAATGGTAACTCCAATGCCATCATCATACCTATAAATTACAATAATTCCTTAATATTATAAAATATGCAGTGTTTCAAATGTCTAATTGTCTTGGACATGTTAAAATTTGTTTGAATCAGTATCCATGCAATGGATTCGTTGATGTCTCTTATTCTCTTTTAACTTGTTACTCTTCTCTCTCAATCACCCGCTCTCTCTCTCTTTTGCTTTTCTTTTCCAAATAAAGGACTTGCTCTTTTTACATATATCAAATTAAAGTCTTTCTTTTTAAAGAATTTTTCTTGAATTAGAATGTTTCATATACATTTTCTTCCATTGCTTTGGTTTTCTTCTTTGGAGTATGCAATTATACACATATAAGAGTTTTCTATTTTATGGACCCAAATAGATTGTGAGGATGGGGTAATGCTATTCAGTCAATATTTCTGTTTAATGTGAGCCAAGAACTTGCTGGATTTAATAAAGAATAAGATTTGGGTACTGCCCCAGATGAGACCAGAGAGAGCAGAGAAATTACTAATAAAAATTATATATGTAACATGTATTATAATAAGGACTGTATATCCAAGAAATTTATTAACTCTGTTGTCAGAAACATCTCTAGAGCAGATGTGGGGCAGGAACACAAATGCAGGTGCCTTCCCTACCTTATTTCACATGAACTCTGCACACCATAGCTTGGTCCTACCATCAGAACTCAAGTGCTTCTCTTTCAAGCTCCTTCTGCTAAAGGAACTTTGTTCTCAGTTGATTTGTTCATCAGTGTATCACAGGAGAGGTTTCTGGACTTAGACATTCAATTTTAAATATTTTATAAGGTGAGCTACCAGCTAGGCCAACCATGACTGACTGGGAAGAGCAATAGCAGGGAATTTCTCAAGTTGCAAATGCAGGTTTATAACTTAGAGTTCAGACTGTAAGTGAAGATACTGGTGACCAAGAAAAGGAAAGTGAAATACTGCAAGCTTTTTCTCTTCATTTAGGTAGCATGACTATAGTAGATGTGTTTGGTCAATGTCTTCTGATGGGTATTGTGGCAAAATTCTTAGCCTTCTCACTAGACTGCTGCTTTGATCACCCGGGGAGCCTCACTCATAGTATGTGGTCAATAAATGTTTGTGGAATCAATACTAATTGCCAAGTGAATGGATGTCAGAAAAATTTTAGACTGTGGTCACTTGGACAACTCCTCTGTCTATGTTTCTTATCATGGGGAACAAAAGTACTAGACTGGGAAGTGATGCCCACTCATGGCAGGCACATTGGCCATGGATGCAGAGGGAGAACACCATATACATGATTCTCAAAGAAAAATGCAACAGGTGGAAACTGCTGTTCTGAGGAATAAACTTGAGTTGCATGGTTTCTAGATGTTATTGTAATAACATGGATTTTTTTATAATTTGAACAAAATCAAAGTGATTCAATTCAGCAAAATATTTATTTCATGAGGCAACAAAGAGCAATTCCTACAAAAAATTTATCTGGAATTTTAAAAAATGCCAATGAAATTGAACAATGTATATACAGTTGAGAGTTTACAGTTTTATACAAAATGTACTAGTGACCTCAATTTTTAGAAGCAATAAAATATTCAATTACTGTAGGAGTTTTATAGATGTAAAAATAGGAATAAAATTTTAGTGGATATTTTTATCTGTTATATTTAAACATACTTATTGCCATATTTACCTTCAGAGTTAGTAATTTCTTTTTCATGCTTTGTTAAATAATGGGAAGATAGTTATTGCTACCAGCATCTTAAGATCATTTTTGAAAGTCTAGGGCCATATAGTTTGCAGCTATGCTACACAATTTCCTGTTGTTCCACTGTAAGCTGTGCTAAAAATAAAATCTCTCCTAGGATTTTAATCATAGCACCAGCCCCAAAGGCTGCCCTGGGGTCCCATTTCCTACAGGTCTCGCAGTCACTGAAAGGCCTAACTACTTCTGGAGACTTGGGAAGGAAGCACAATGGGGTATGTTTCCCTTGGCTCCCAGGCTGTGAATCTCTGGTTTCCACAGGCCTTCTTACTCCAAGACTGTGCCTTTTACTTCCACTCTTTGCTGTGTCGGCCCATATGCACTTCTCCCCAGTTGGGACTGTTTTTCTTCTCATCATTTTAAAATTGTAGGATGAGAAGACACAGGCAGTGCCTATTTCTTTCCATTGATCTGCTTTGAAATATGACTTTTGTTCATTTGCTTCTGTCACCTTAATTGCTGCAAATTGAATTGAGCTCATCTCCAGCCCAGCAGTCAGTGCAGGCAATGCAGCTGAAGAGCTCTAATTGATCATATCCCGAGGCCCTCAGACTTCCTGGCACAAAGATTAGGAGCCCTACTGCTCATCCTACCAATGGCAGCTTTTTCTTAAATGAAGATGTTATCAGATGACTGTAGGTTTATGTGAGAAAGACAGTGGTCTGGTGAGATTGAGTAACATATAGCATATGGTAAAAGCCCCAAATAATAAGAGTTTCAGGAAGTAAGTCTTAAGGGCTGCTAGTACATCATTATGCTGGTACACACAAAATTATATGTAAATGACCTCTTCTGTACCCTGTGTAAATCCACCACTCCTTTACAAGATTCACTATTTTTCTCTCATATCCTTGATGGCATCTTTATCTGTATTGATGCTTTCTCTAAGAACTTTCCGGAAGAGTATTAAGTTTATACGCTAAAAAAAAAAAAAAAAAATTTCAAAGGGTATATTACTAGCACCTATGAAATTTGAAAGCTAGGGACAGAGTGAGGGAAATGTAGATCAATGTGGGTGTTGGCCAAGGAGTTGACAGTGGAGGAGAAAGGGGAGGCCAAATGAAATTGGACACCTGGAAATGGGCCTAAGGGATTCCTACTCCATTTCTCTCATACTATAAATGAAAAGCCTGGCCCCAAAATGATATATGCACTGCCCAAGAGCACAGAGTTTATTCATTCATTCATCTGACAAGTAGCCAGCACCTGCTTGCTTCCTCTCTAGAACAGCTTCTAAGACGGTCACCAAGATCATCCTATCTAACCCCTGCCAGTGTGCTCTGCCTTGGACGGCACTTTGCCCTTCCCTCAACTCTTCACCTGCCAATTTCCTATTTCCCATCTAAGATTCAGCTCAAAAGGGTCTATTAGCTCTGTGAAGTCATTTCTGACTCAAAAGACCTCCTTAATTTGTGACCAATGTACTGTGTTTATGCCCTAATTACAGCATTTATCTTCCCCACATGAATCCTTCCAGGTAAATTTGTGACCAACCTCCAGCAAATGCAAAGTAGATTATGATATGTTTTTTTGTGTACTACTGATTATTCTTTATTTTTTTTAGTCCCTGTCCCCCTTTATTTTTTTAATCTTGTGATATTACGATTATCTCTATTAGCTCTAATATAATTTTTTTGAGGTAACGGTAGTATTAAAAGTATATTTGGGTCCATAATAAAGTTTTACTTTCCTTTTTCTAGACCATGAGCTCCTTGAGGGTAAAGACACTGAACTCTGGTTAACATGGTGGTGAAAGAGAATAACGTGGGTGGAAAATCTGGAATGCATATATCCAGACTGACCTTGTGTACATGCTGCTATGAGAATTAAATGAGATCATGTTTAATAAAACGCCCTGCCACTGCCAGGACCCCAAAAGGCACTCAAAAATGACCCTCATTGCAGTGACTAATTATCCTTCCAGACAATAAGATTTTATAGATCTTCACTTTAGACATTATGTTAATGACTATTTTTTGACACTATAGTCTTTGCAAATACAGATGTGTTCTGGGTTTGGTTAACCGGAACACTAATCCTGACACAACTCCATGGAAACTGGAGAAAAGCCCTAAGTTCTAATTCTAAATATGACAATGTCCTGAAAATTCCTTACTTTCACCAAGAGTAAGAGATCTAGGAATGTTGAAGTACAAATGACTATTAAGGCTAGTATACTAGGACTTTGTCAAGTAAACTAATGGGCTCAGTGCATAACCCCTAAATGTAACCACTACTTTCCCTGCATACTGATAATTTATTATAGTTTAAAAGAGAGTATTTTCAGTTTTGGAAAAAAAAAATGTATAGTCAGACAGACACGAGTTTCAAGCCTGACTTTATGACTTACTAATTGTTAGAGTTTGTGATCTTGGAAAAGTGTAGATAATAATACTTCAAAAAAACACTTGAAGGGTGATTGAGCAGGTTAGATACATATATAGCTTTGCATAGGACCAATCAATGTATCAGGGATTCTCCTTAAACAAAGTAAATAATAGTTTATTCTTTTGAAATGACTTGAAAGGGGCTAACTGCATTTAATAAGAAAGACAGTGAGGCCATATGAGGAGGAAGAGTTGGGCCAGAAGACAGCTGGGTTGTCTATGTGGGGAAAATCATTTACATTGACTCATTCTCAGTTTCCACATCTGTGTAATGGGGACAATGCTTTTCATCCTACTGCCCCAAATGGTTGACGTGAAAGAGGAAAACTCAGTAGTATCTATGAAAACTTATAAAACCATATGTAGTGAATTTTTCTCTCAGTAATAGTGGGTAGACAAGCCTACAGATAAGAACAATAAAAACATGCTAAATAAAATATATTTTAAAGTACATTTGAAGACATCAGAGAGTTACAAAGAAGTGAAGTCTTTAGGAGCCAAGTCCTAGAAGAGAAGAAAAACCTGAAAAGCAAACCTGACATCTGATGCCTATGCTTTCCCTTTAAAGGCATTTACTGATTCGAAATTAGCAGCTGACAGGCCATCATCCAGGGTGGACAGAACAGAAGTTGGCATTTAGGGTCTGTCAAGGAAGGAGAGCCTTGGCAAAATCCCCTGGCTTAACCTGGGCCCCTTAAAGAGCAAAACCCTATGAGTAAGAGTTGACAAGAAATAGATTCACCCTCAGGAAGCCCCAGCTTTGAATCAGTCCAATGCCTAATTAGATTAAAGTGATCTGTTCCTTACCTTAACTGCGTGCTGGAGCAAAATAAAATCTGCTCTTTTGGAAGGCAACAACATTTAAAGCCCCAAAGTCTAAAATCTTCTATACATAATGTTTGGCATTTGAATAATCCAGCAAGCAGAAATACAAGAAGAAAACAGAAAACAAAACAAAACAAGACAATTAAAAAATTTACAAGATATTCTGATACTGGAGTTAGACAAAAATCGGAAAAAAAAAACTTAAAAAAAATTTAATTAGAAGACCAGAAGGATATTGCTAATAGTTGCCTTAAAATACAATCATTTTCCATAAAAAAACTTGAATATTTATTATTAAGCAAATAACCTCATACCTTGTCCACCTAAAAAGTTCAATAAATTGATAAGAGTTGTGACTAGACTGAGAAAGATGAAACAGAAAACCTCTGGAGCTTTCTTTTTACATGACATAATTTTGTAGAGACTTTGGAGGGGGGAGATTTTGTTGGACACAAAATATCACTTATTTTATTCCAAAAATTGTAATCAGTTACCCTATTCAATGTACTATTCATATTCTACATGAAACAGCAGATTCCACTTGGATTTACTATGTTTAAATTTTTAGGATCACTGTGGAACATATCTTCTGCTAATAAAATACAACTATTTTGACTATAATGGACTAATATAATTATCTCTCTATTAGCTGCTCCATTAGTTCATTAATTAGATACTATTAGAGTCATCATTAGACTAGGAATAAATTTCTATCATCACAATTAAATAAATTTGGTTGTTGACCTAAGTACAGGAAAGAGACCATAATATGATTTTTAGCTCTCAAGAAAGAAAGCAACACATGGATAATAATGCAGGATATATTTTCAGTTTGATACAGCCTTAGAGATAACTATAGAATTAAGTAACTTAATGGAGAAATCAAATTCATCTTACATATGGCAACAGATAGGTGGACAGCAACACTCAGGGGAAAAAGTCTATCGTCTAAGACCACCAAGAGTTTACAGAGTAGTTGAGTGCTTTACTGGCTGTCTGCCATTCTTTGGCTGTCCCCTGTTAAATCTGAATATTTCATCCATTTATCATTAAATGAAATTTATAAACAGCATCTAGTTTTTCATTTTTATCTATAGCTGAATTAACTCTATACCATCAAAATCAACTAGATTATAAGATGAGAGAACAAGAATTTTTTTGTGAAAGAAAAGCTAAGGAGAAGGGAAGGAAAAAGACTCATTATTCAAATGCAACAGATTCAAATAATAGAGGTAAGAAGCTATAAATAGTAAGTTCTATTGGTAGATGATAACTGTAGAATTTCTATTCTGCAATTATCTGCAAAGAACAGGAGATTTCTCTCTGGTAGACCATAATTAGCAGAGAAATATCTAAGTCTTCCTTAGGGATACCTCATGGCTCCAAAGCCAGCAGGATCTAACTATAATTTGACTCTATTAATGTACCTACAGAAGGAGTATGTCCATGAATGAGACAGCTAAAGAGGTGTTGAAAAAGGAGCCATTATTGGCAAATTTAGGTAACATTCAAATAAGCTGGTCCAGAGGAGCCTTGATTAAGCATATGGGAACATGATGGTTTTAGGACAAGGCTCTTATAGTGGATGGGAGTGTCTAAGCTTCCTTAGCCACATATCACAGCTTCAGATTTATTCTGAGGTTCAGAGAAGTTAAGCAAACCACTCTGTGGAATTATTTACTCCTTAAGTCAGGATTTAGAACCATGAGTCCAACTATGAACCAAATGCCTCTAGAAGTGTATGTCTAGGCTACTATCGCCTCCTTCCCTTAGGTGATACATTTATTTGTAAAGAGTGAATATAGTTTAAATGCTACAATTTATAAAATCTGATAATTCACATAACTTGTTCTGAGGAAATTTCAACATATATATGAACAAAATTATATATCTGTTAAAGATACATATGTAGCTCCAGTCAAGGCCATTTTGCTCCTTCCTATCTGAATATCCAAATCCATACTGGGTAACATTAAAAACAGACAAAACTTTTGAAAACCAATATGAATACTTTTGGAGGCTCTTGAAGAGGCAGCAAATATAACTGGGTGGAGTTGGTGGGGAGGGAGGGGTGGCATGCTCTTCTTCCAACACATTCTAAACCTCACCCCTTAAGGTAGTTTTCTCTTCAGAGTCCATTCACTGTAGCAGTGGCTCACTCACTCATTCATGCAGCAAGTATTTATTGAGAATTTACTGTGCTCCAGGCATTCAGGCTTTAGCAGTGGTTTCTTCAATCTCTTTTCTTTCTGTCTACAGCCTACTTGTCTCTAGGGGTCAAATCAGACCTGCAGCTGCTGGCCTACGCCACAGCCAGAGCAACACCAGATTGGAGCCACATCTGCGATGGCAACACTGGCGCCTTAACCCACTGAGTAGGCAAGGGATCACACCTGTATCCTCATGGATACCAGTCAGAGTCATTTCCACTGAGGCACAACAGGAACTCCTTAACCCATTCTTCAACCAATAAGACCTTTATATCAGTGTACAGTTTATTATCTCCAACATATACCTATTCAGTCTTTTTGTTTTCCAATTCCATTCTTGTTTGATTACCCTGATGAGGACAGTAAAGAGCTCCCAGGAGCCCATCAGGGTGAACAGGGAATTCTGAGAAGATGAGAAAGGTGGGAAAGCTACGGAGACTTAAAGCATGTTTCTCTTGTACAAAGAGTTTGCCTATCGTCTACCAGATTTCCAGGCATACTCCCTGCCATCCTCAAACCCTTGACTTGAGTGATGAACATATGAACAGACAATTAAAACTGGCTATAATTGGATATAACAGAACATTTTTTTTTCTCTGCAACTTGGAACTCTTTACACATCCTAATAGAGAAAGTAGGCCTACAAATAATCATTTGGAGAGAATAGATCTTTATGAGCTTTTGGAACATAATAAAGAATACTATTACAGTACATGTTTAACTTTCCACAATTTTCATCAAATATTTTCTCACAAAACATTACCATAAATCTTTTTTAGTTTAGATTTATTATGACTTTAGAAATTCAGCTTCTTATTGAGGAGGTAAATGTTTGCAAAAAGCAAATAGTATAATGTTTCTCTTTTTACTCACTAAACATATCAAATTCTCACCTACTTACTTTTTTTTTTTGTCTTTTTGTTGTTGTTGTTGTTGTTGCTATTTCTTGGGCCGCTCCCGCGGCATATGGAGGTTCCCAGGCTAGGGGTTGAATCGGAGCTGTAGCCACCAGCCTACGCCAGAGCCACAGCAATGCGGGATCCGAGCGGCGTCTGCAACCTACACCACAGCTCACGGCAACGCAGGATCGTTAACCCACTGAGCAAGGGCAGGGACCCAACCCGCAACCTCATGGTTCCTAGTCAGATTCGTTAACCACTGCGCCACGACGGGAACTCCTACTTACATCTTTTTAAATATCACTCTCCTTCGATTCTTTACTCTTTCTAAGATTTATTTTAGTAGAAGTTATCGACTGCCATAACAAGTAATTATGAAAAAATTTAGGAGAAATTTCCCTTTTTTTTTTTTTTTTTTTTTTGTTAACTGGAAGCAAAACCTTTCTGTGATTGGATTTCTAGGACCCACTTACCTGTCAAACAGCTCTCCTCCTGTGACAAGTTCTAGGACCAGACTGATTTCTGTAGGGGTTTCGAATATCTCTTTCAGTTTTATCTGGGAAAAGACATAAAAAAAAAAACCCCACGAATTCTTTATTTTCGTCTTTCTGGGAAACAACTATAACCATGGCTACAACAGCATTCTCTATAATAGCAAGATGTTGGATTATGGTTAATAAGGGTTCCTTATTCTAGTAAAAGGGAGTCATTTGTCACTCTCTGGTTGTTTTGATCAGTTACCTTATTTCTTCAAAGCTCCTTTTAGGTTTGTATATTTTTCCTTTTGATGGCTGAAAAATACTTTCCTTAGAAACACTTCCTAATTTTGCCAAACCATCCCAATTTCTGAATGTCAACAGAATTAAATTAAAAAAACAGAAGCAAACATGCAAAACTTCCGAAACCATTTGAAAGCACTGTGGTTAGTAGAGAAACAAAAGCCCCTTTGTCCTTGAAAAAGAACTTCAGTTAGGGGTCTGAGACAGATTAGGACCAGATTAAAGCCTGTGTGTATGGAAAGGAAATCCCTCAATAGCTAAAGAGTTGTGGTAGATGAAAAATTACTCAGAAAAGTAATAGTGACAGCGATTAGACTGACCATAACAAGGTTTTCATCACATGCAGATAATCCAACCAATTATGGATACTTTCTTTCTGAAAAGCTAGTGGCCAGGACTCATCTATATTTGAGGAAAATTCCACATTGACTTCTCTTTGAAAGAAAAAAATGTGGATAATGTAAAAGTGGTGATTGTATACGGCAAATTTTGTTAACTGCTTATCCAAAGCCCTTCTCCCCCTGTTTTACTGCAAACAGAACTCTGGTTTGTTTAGGGAAGCAAGATGCCTAGTCTCAAATTAAGGATTATGATTGGACACCATGCAGTTTAGGGTGATCTTGTAACTAGCTCTGGTCAATAAAATCTGAAGAGAATTCTGCTGCAGCTGAAAATTCTGGAAAAGCTTTTTCTCTTCTCATCAGACTCTACTAGTGAGGTCTTTGCATTCCTTTTGTCTTGAATATAGACTTGAAGACTTGTAAAGACTGTGGGGCAGCTGTGAGGGAAACCATGGAGGGAACAATGAGGGTAAAGCATGGAGGTGAAAGCCAGTGCAACTGAAGATGGTAGAACCAGTGGATGGAAGGCATCTGGATCTTCAATGGCATCATTGAGGAGCTGAACCAGTGCCAACGACTGCCTATCTTCCGATTTCTTACAACAGAAGGAAAATATTTGTTTAAATCACCATATTTGAGTTTTCTGTTATTTATAGCTGAATACATTGCTAGCTAATATAGAAGTTTTAAGTACTTTGCCTTGAGCCTAAGCATTGCAGGTCATCCTCCTGAACTCTGCAACTTTCACAAAGAAATGAGAAAAGTATTTTAAGTGGCTCAATTCATAAAAACAAGTTATGGCCTGGAAAATGATTTTGTTCTTTTCATTTCATTGGCTCTAGAAAGCTTTCCCCCAGCCCTTCTTTTTTCTCTCAGTGCCTTTGTCTGGACATAGCCTAGAGCAGAGCTTCGGAGGATGTTTTATTTTCTCCATTCAACTACATCATTTATTTGAATCTTCACATTGTTTCGGAAGCAAATACTCTCTCATAGGAGATGGAAATGACTTTGGAAAGAAATGCATTTTTTTTTCCACAGGCATTTCAGCAATGGCATATTAATAAGATAGGCACACAAAAGGAAAAAGCCAGTGTTTTATTAGAGAGAGAAAAAAAAAACCTCCAGGTTTTTTTGTGTGAAAAATAAAGATGCATGAAAATCCATTTATGCATGAAAATAAAGATGGTATATACTACTTATCTGCCCATTTGGAAACTCTTTCAAGGGATAGTATTCTTAAGATTTATTCAGTTAAAGAATTAAAAAACAAGATCAGATAGGAAAAAGAGCTGGAGGAAGAATCTCCTCATTATCAGAATGGAAAGTAAAAAACAAAAATCTCGTTCCGTAACTCTGGACATTAATTGAAACAGTAGGTTAAAAACCACTTACAATGTTTGGATGTGAGAGGCGAAGAAGAACTCCTATCTCAGTTCTTACGATTTTTTTGTCCACCTAAAAGGCAAAAATGAGAGAAACTGAAAGATATTCCCACCTTAGAAATGTCTTCATTGGAGTAGAGAATCAGAAATAGCAATAACAATCTAGATGAATCAGGTCAATTGTAGAGATTAATTCCTAAACGTTTTGTCCTGTGTTCCTTCCTCCCTTTTTTGTCCAGCTGCAGGGTCTTTCCCTTCTGCTTCAGATATAAAAATATGGGTCACAACGTATCAGACCCCTTGCATGGCCCCTTTGCTATCAAAAGTCATTGCTATTACCACTAAGGCACAACCTACTCCTCCTCATCTTCCTTTCTTATATAGATCCCTGTCCCAAGCCCAATGGAGCTGTCCATGACTTCACCTGTCTTCCTTCCACAGAAGACAGCCTAACCCAGCCTAACCAATCAGAGTACTCAGTTCTCTGGCCATAGTGATTTCATCAGAGACATCCACCAGATCGAAATCACCACAATCAGGGAACTCCCTCCAAATTTTGCTCAAATAACCAAGAAAAAAATATTCTCTTTTTCTCTGAAACTGTGACAGCAGAAGAGGACAGGGTCTGCACCTTGAGAAACATCGACAGATGGCTTTAACAAAACATTACAGTAATACTGAAACCCCAAACACCATACCTTTACTATCTATGAAATACCTTGAAGAATGGTAGTTTTTAATTACTAAGAATTTTCAATTATAAAAAATATACTTTGCTAAAATTCTAACTTAGGTTTCCCAGAAAACAAACCTAAGGTGGACTATCAACATTTAGGTGTTTTATTTGGAAAGTGCAAACCCAAGGCAGTGAGAGTAAGAAAAGGGGAAGTGAGGCCAGGTAAGAGATGAACAATGCAGTGAGCCCACCGCTTACACTGAGCTGTAAAGACACAGAAGGTCATGTGGGCAGTTGTATCCAACTGGTGGGTAGTTCTCCAGAAGAGCTATATAAGGCCACCATGCCTTTAAGAAGTTCATGGGCAGGAGGAAAGAAAGAGAGTTTACTGCTGAGGAAACTCTTCTTCTTTCCCATTGGTGAATTCTGGCCCCACAGTGCTAACTTTTCCATACTTTTTTTTTTTTTTTTCTTCTTAGGGCCACACCTGCAGCATATGGAGGTTCCCAGGCTAGGGGTCGAATCAGAGCTATAGCTGCCGGCCTACACCACAGCCACATCAATGAAGGATCTGAGCTGTGTCTGTGATCTACACCACAGCTCACAGCAACGCCAGATTCTTAACCCACTGAGCAAGGCCAAGGATTGAACATGCGTCCTCATGGATGCTAGTCAGATTTGTTAACCACTGAGCCACGATGGGAACTCCCATCCTTTCCATACTTCTGACTGCATATCTAATCTCTTGGGCTATTATTTGTGATGCCATATCCCTCCTCCTAGGATGTCATATCTCACTCAAATTTAAAGAGACTTAAGGTACATGTTTGGTTGGCCTGGTAGTATGAAATGGCCAGTGGGTGGTCCAGCCCTCCCTGGTCTGGAAGATAGGCAGGTGGAAGGAATCTGAGGAGGCCCATAGGAATTTTGCCCAAACAGGATTCAGTCTTGAGTTTTTAATCTGTCACAGGTAAACCAGATTGACAGCAGTGGGACCACAGTTCTGCTTTTCTAATTTATTGTATTTTATTGCCTCTCAGAAAGAGCTTCGTCTCCCACTTACATTCTTTGTGCCATTGTTCTAGTTGCCAATATGAAATGGATAATTATAAAATGGCTTGGACACACGGGGTTTTTCTGTAAAGTTTCATTTTACCTCCCTTATTTAAACTGCCCTAAATATTCAAAGAAATATATCCTTTCATCCTCATAAAGTCATTTAAGAAAAAAATAATTTCATAAGAGTGATTACACAGATTTGTCCAGTTTTAAAACTCTGTAGAAATCCAGGTTCCTTAATATTGAAAGAAATCCCAAATTTGCTGTCTCCATGGGGAAGAAAGAAATGGATAAAAGGTATAATTCTAGAGTAATATCAGAGAAAAAGGCTCCACCATTGGAACAGAGTTGATCAAATACGAGCCCTTCATTGAGATATGCAGCAAATTTACTCCTATGCTGGGCTTGGGAAGGTTGAGGGAGGAAAAAAGAAGGGAGAATTGAAAAATATGTGAATAAGAAAGTAATGAGGAATTAATGAGGGGGTGGGGAGGAAGACCAGCTTCTGCATGTGAGAATGATGGTTAGAGACAGAGGTGGTGAATGAACTAGAGAAAAAGAGACGGACTGCAACATGGATTTCTGGCAGCCTCAATCCTCTTGGCTGCCTCATATATGTTCTACATCTAGACTCTGAAACTTCAAATACTCTTGGCAAGTTGGGGTGACCTAAATGGATAGAGATTACTGCTCTAGTTCTTCCATGATTCAGTCAAATAAAATGGCATTTCCACATAAAATTCTCAGCCTCATCTCATGTTCTTTGCAGAGATTGAGACCGTATGTCTTATTTTGTCTCTGTTATCCCTCTGGCTCCTTGGGCTCCTTTTTGGTTTTAACAAAGAGAACATGATGTGAAGTAAAGAAGTACAGAGCTGTGCTCCTCAAATCTTTGGTGGAAAGAAGCAAAATATAAATTATTAATGGGTAAACAGACAAATGTCTTTAACTTTTCACAACTCTTTATGCACAGATTCTGCTTAATTTAGCATTCTGTTTTCTGACATATCAACAAGTACATGTTGGCACTAACATATTTGGTGAAAAGACTTGACAACTAGAGCTTTGTTAAATTTAAGAATGACAGTTTTAGCCTACAAAGATTTGAAACCTAAGAACTGCTGTTTGAACACGCAAAAATCAAATGTGGGACACAGATACAAATATTGAGGTTTTCCTATATGAGGCTCATATGTCCAATAACTACAGAATTTTAACCAAGTCTGATTATACCCTTTATCTTCCAGTCCTAACAGAAACCTGGCTATCTTGTGTCTTCCATTCATCCTGTTACTACAGTACAGTACAGTACAACACTGATCATCTAATTGATCTTTGAAGAAGTAAAGGGCATTTCCACTTCTGAACCTCTCCACTTTGTACTGGATAGTCTTTTGTCTTGAATGTTATTCTCCCAGTGTGACTTTGGATCTGATGGAGAGGAGAATGGAAGGAGGTGATGGTTCAAAGGTGGAGGTGGTGATAAGCACTGGACTTGGTGGGGTGGGAACAGGAAGAACATGGAAATTGTAGAGAAACCAATATCCTCTGTTACATTTACCAATTCTAGCATAATGCCAATCTGGTTCTGATCAGTATGGGAAGACAAACTAACGAAGCATTTCACTCAAATAGGCTTGGTGTTGAATATTATGAAACATATTTTGGTAGTTCTATAATAGCCATCTCCTACTCCCTGGAAATTCTAAAACATTTGGGAGGGCAAAAAGGAGAAAAGAAAGCTTTCTAGTGGAGGAGGAGCTCAGGGGTTAGAATAGAATTTAGGCAAGACAAAAATTCTCTGAGAAGCTCAACCCAGAAAGAAAGATACTTGTCTTTCAGACCCTGAAACTTTTCTAAGTGAGGTAGGTTCAGAAGAGAGCAGCTTCCTCCAGGGAGGTTACCTCTGCTCCTTCATTCTTATATTCTAAAATATAAGCCTCCTGCTTACAGATGCTAGAAATTCTTTCACAGAAAACAGTCTTTGACTTTAAAGTGAATGAAGTAGGCTTAAAATATTCCTGGGAGAGGAGTCCCCACTGAAGGGCAGCAGGCTAAGGAGCTGGCATTGCTGCACCTGTGGCCTAGACTGCCACTGCAGCTTGGCTTTTGATCCCTGGCCCGGGGAACTTCCATACGCTGTGGGTGCAGACAGAAAAGAAAAAAAAAAATTCCTGGGAGAGATAACAAGCTGAACAAAGTTTATGCAGAAGATGTGGCTGATGCCAGACTCTCTTTAGAAGCAGGTCTGGCTTAACAGAGGGAGAGAAAAGAAGGAAGAGAACATGGTATATAAAGTAGAAAGGACTTTACATTTTTACACACCTCTTTCTCTTGTTTCATCTCTGGCATTGAGAATATATGGTGGCAATCCTCACTTACTATCTCTTATTTTTAAAAAGACCTCATCTTGTTCTTTACCCCTTTTCCTGCTTCCAAAGCCGGTCTCCACCCCGCTTAGTGGAAAACCTCTCCAGAGCTGTCTCTGCATTCTTTATCCACTTCCTCCTCACTTCTCCCATATGTTTGTCAGTGCAATTTAATCTGGCTTCATCCCAAGAACCCCTCCCAAACTGCCTTTAGAAGAAATCAGTGGTCTCCTTGTAGAAGACTAGCTTCTTTTCTGATCTTATTCCATCAGCAGCATTTAATATAATATTTGATCACTCTCTTCCTCACACAAAACGGATCACTCCTTGTCACCATTCTGGTCTGACTTTTCTTTTACTTTAAAGGCTATAGTTACTGTAACACTTCCTGACTAGTCTCCCTGCTTTGATTCTTAGCCTTTGCAATCATTCCCTCTGCATACAGCAGCCAGAGTGAGACCTTTACAATGTCAATCAGATTATGTCTCTCTTCAACTTAAATGCCTTTGTTGGCATTCCATTGTGTTTAAAATAAATGCAAACTTGATCAAGGTCTTAAAACTCAGGATGGCTTGGTCTCACCCTTTTGATCATAAGTCATTTTTTCTCCCTACACAGGCCCCTCAAGTCCCAGACCAGGCTCCAAGGCCTTTCTTTGCACATGCCACCCCTTCTTCCACCAGATCATCTCACTTCACTCAGAGAGTAACTGAGAGGACTTCCCTGGCCACTGCATCAAAAATAGCTACACACCCAGACACATACACACACCCTAATCATCACTCTAATCCCTTTATAACAGTTACACAAATCTATCTTACCACTGAGTCATGAATTCATTGTTTCTTCCACCAGAACAGAAGCTCTATGAGAGTAAGAGCTTGTCTATTTTTTATACATCAGTATCTGCAGTGTTATTTACCAACCCCTAGTATACATTAATTTATTGAATGAATAAATGAGGGATGGTGCTGTTTGACTACAAAAGGTTAGTGGTTTAAAGGGAAATATGCCTGGTTTAACAGCTTTGGTTAGATGAGACTGGACTTGGTTAGTATTTCTCCTTCCACCATTCAAATTTATATAACATTTTTGTCATGTTATCAACACCAATGGAGTAGAGAATGCCTGCCTGTCTCACAGTCTGAGCTAAGTACCCAGATCTCCTACAGCTTACAAAGATAATAGCTTGTGATTTCCAAACTGTGAGCCACAAACAGCCACTTTCTCCCACAGAAAACGGGGGATTCTCCATGAAATGTAATTAATTCTGGTGTTCTGGTGAAGGTACTGACTAGAATTCTAAACTCATCGCAGCAGGTACTGATACTCCATATCTGCTCCTCTACCCCATTATAGGACAAAGAGCTTTCATAGTCTTTCTTTCAAACAGCACCCCTTGACTTTAACTGGTGTGATCCATGCTTTGGGTCAAACAAAACCACAGAAGAGATTAAATGAGAGTGAAATGATGAAAATTAGAAAAGAGAACAGTGAGAATTGGAATGTACCATGCACTCCTAAAGAAGAAGAAGTGAGATCCTTGGTAAGCAGAGAATTCTTGAGACGGGACACAACTGTTTTTTTGTTTTTGTTGTTTTTTGTTTTTGCTTTGTTTCTGTGCCTACCAGGGGACAGTTTCAAAGAAAAGTTTTGCTGGGTCCCTGCTTCTATATTGAGGTGGCTTCAATACCCACATGGTCGGATTCATGCAAAAAAGAAATGGCTACCTGGTGATTTTAAAAAGGGAAAATAATATTAGCTTCCTCAATTCTCTTTTATGTTCATATTGCCAGGGCTGGAGGGCAATACATATTATAAATGTCTATAGAAGTATCATAGCCACTTTAAAAAAAATGTAAAATATAAAAAATAAGAGAAACATATCTACCATTATAACATAATCATTATCATTAAACTCAAAGGTTCATTTCCTTTCAGTTTTTAAAACCATGCATATTTCTCTATATAAATATGGAAATACAACTTTGTTTCTTATAATGGTCACTGAAAATACAACAAAGTTTTAAGAATACCTAATGTTCACAAAGAGAATGTTGAGAGGCATAACACTATTCTTTCAGAAGCCCTGAGGTCTCCCTTTGATCTTAAAAGTAAGCAATCATCTATGAGATCTAAAACTGAGAAATTAGGTATTCAAGAAGCTTGTGACTTTGTAACTTGTCAAATAATGAAAACAAAAAGTACTCCTGGATATATTAGCATTTAGACCCCATCAATTACATCTTAGGGTTGAATCCCTTACTGAGGATACTTTGAATAGGGGAACATCTGGACACTCTTAGAAGCTTTAGCTCCTTGACTGTTCTTTCTAACACAATTAAGACCTTCAGATACCCTGGTTAATAGTCTTCAAAAATACTAAAGATACTTCCTTAAAAAAAGAAAAAGAACAGGCTATAGACAAGAAAGGCATTTAAATAACACCAAAAGTAATATAATAATGCTATGAGGCTGGAATAGGAAAAAGGTATTAGAAGTCTTAATGACTCAAAGTTTGAAAAAAATTCCATTCTAGATGTTGCTCCACAGTAGTATTCCTTCTTGTCTGGATTTGCCTTAACATAAACCCCAGAGCTTCATTTTTCTGGGAAGAGACCAGATATTTCCGAAATCAGAACTAAAGCATACCAGCTCAGCCCTCCTCAAAGTCTTTTTCTTTACTGTGGTATGTACAACCTCAAGGTACTCCATCAGCGTGTCCTTAAATCTCCTCTGGATTAAATGGCTCAGAGCTTAAAAGTCCCATGTGTGAGTAATTGGGTAGATATGTATACATCTCATGCTAGCGCCCTAGCATTGCTTCCTCTCTGATAGTTTCCAGGAATGACAGGCTTCAGAGAAGGCAGTAGAAAGGGGCAGGTACGGGGCTATTCTGTCTTTGAATGGCTGACCATTATTCAACCCCATGATGTGTCCCCCAGCTATCTACAGTTGCTGGTCTTCTCACCTAGTCAGGTCTCTAGGGTAGTCAGCCTCTGATGATGGCTGTGGGCTGTGCTGCATGGCTGTGCTGCTTCAGCCTCACTCTAGGGACCATGCTCCCATGGGTAACTTAGTTGCCCTTGATCCCTGAAGCCAGTGTGGGAAGAACGGGATGAGGGAGAGAGCTCTGAAAGAGACCTGAATTTACACTGAATGTTTACCCTAAAGAAATTCTTTTAAATTAAAAGAGACTCTTAAACTGAAAAAAACTAAGATATCTTTGACAGAAAACTTTAACTATTTCCCCCCATATATTCAGTTGGTACTAGATTCAGGAAGAATTTTAATTATCATAAAAAATAGAGGATACTTAAATTTCTTTTTTTGCAGATATAAATATGGCAGGTAAATACTGATACTCAAACACATCCCCCCTCATAAAAATATGTCAAAATTTGGAGTTCCCATTAAGAATCCAACTAGTATCCTTGAGGATGTAGGTTCGATCCCGGACTCACTCAGTGGGTTAAGGATCTGGTGTTGTTGCAAGCTGTGGCGTAGGTTGCAGATGTGGCTTGGATCCCATGTTACTATGGCTGTGTTGTAGGCTGGCAGCTGCAGCTCCAATTAGACCCCAAGTTCCCAAGCTTGGGAACTTCCACATGCTGCAGGTGCAGCTGTGAAAAAGAAACATCAAAATTTAAAAGATGAGGATGGTACTCTTGGATCCACTTTGATTAATCAATAAAAGAAATCATTCATAGCCTATAGTACTTGATTATTTAGGTCATAAACTGAAACTGATCATGACACCCAAATTATTTCCTGATGCTATGATGGAAAAACAGTTCTAGATTATTCTGCTCTCAAAATTTCAAAGTAAAATCCTCCCAGTGATAGCCTGATATGCTGTGGGGGAAAAAAGCATTGTAGATATAACTATCCATTTTATACATTTTTCAGAATTCTAGGATAGAGATAAGTATGAGCAGCTTTAATTGAATTTATCCTGTGATACTGACAAAGCAGAAAGCAAACTGGAACTCCATATACACAGCCACAACCTCTTGTGGCTTCACCCCATCTACCAATAAGACAAAAGGCAGGAGTTCCCATTGTGCTTCAGTGGGTTAAGGACCCAACTTTGTCTCCCTGAGGATGCAAGTTTGATCTCTGGCCTCACTCAGTGGGTTAAGGATCCAGAGTTGCCACAAGCTGTGCTGTAGGTCACAGATACAGCTGGGATCAGGTGATGCTGTGGCTGTGGGCCTGCAGCTGCAGCTCAGATTCAACTCCTAGCCTGTGAACTTCCAAATGCTGCAGGTGTGGCTGTAAAAAGGAAAGGAAAAAAAAAAATGGCAAAAGGCAAACAGAGCCACACCAAGCAACGTTTTGTATATAACTCTCTCGTTATTTTTCTTTCATTTGTTAGTAGATATTGTATGCTGAAATTCATTAAACTGAGGTTTTAACAGCATTTGGAAAAGAAATATGTTGCTTATATTCTCTGTACAAAGGAAACTCTTGTTTTAGAGTGTGACATGAATTTCACTCAGCTTCTCTGTGCCTGTGTGTCAACAAAGGCTTTTTCATCCTTTATCAGTTTCGTAAGGAGCAACATCTAGTTTCAGTCCCAGATCTGGGCCACAGTCATTCCTTACTTTTTTTTTTTGGTCTTTTTTCTCTTTCAGGACCTGGCTGGTATCAATAGAAGGGACTCAGATTTTGGAAAGCCCTGGGTTCCACTTCTCCATGCTACTGTGTCCTTCAGGGAAACATCCCTTTTTTTAAAAAAACTCCCCTAAGCAAAACACTCCTTTGAGGCACTTGTTATTAACATATGAAATGGGTTGCTACATATCGTGGAAAAATTATGTATGGGCTCCATTCATATCAGTATTATGTGTCTTTACTGTTACAACAACTGAAGCATATGGTGATTTGAGAGTGCTTACTTTTATTTATTTATTTATTATTATTATTTTTTGTCTTTTTGCTATTTCTTGGGCCGCTCCCACGGCATATGGAGATTCCCAGGTTAGGGGTCTAATCGGAGCTGTAGCTACCAGCCTACACCACAGCTCACAGCAACGCCGGATCCTTAATCCACTGAGCAAGGCCAGGGACCGAACCCGCAACCTCATGGTTCCTAGTCGGATTCGTTAACCACTGCACCATGATGGGAACTCCAATTTATTTATTTTTATTATTTATTTATTTATTTTGTCTTTTTAGGCTCACACCCACGGCATATGGAAGTTCCCAGGCTAGGGGTACAGCTGCTGGCCTCCTCACAGCCATAGCAACGTCTGCAACCTATATCACAGCTCACGTCGGCAATGCTGGATCCCTCACCTTTTGAGCAAGGTCAGGGACCGAATCCGCATCCTCGTGGATCCTAGTCAGGTTCATTACCGACTGGGCCTCAGCAGGAACTTTGTGACTGCTTACTTTTAAAAGAGCAGATGTAAGCTGATTCAATATTGAAAATTATTTTGATCTCGTCTAATCAATATCTTTTGCATAGACTCATTCATTTCCTTTCTTTTAGCAAGTTAATGGTTTGGAGTTTCACAACTTGATCTTTTCTTAGCCTTCTTTCTCCTCTTCTTAAATTGTCTGGATAAAGATTTGACCACCATTCAACTTTGTATCATAAAGAAATACAAAAATCAAAACTTATTAAAGTGTTTTTCCTGGTTTTCCCTTCTAAGATAGGAATCCTAAGTTTGCTTCGAGGCTGATCAGCTATGTTCCTTCAGGCTCTCTCAGCTTTCCTGGTTGTGGTCCATCAGGCACCACTCCCCAGCTCTGCCCTTCTGACCTTGGGCTTCTCTCAACTCTCCTAATGTCCAGTATCTCTCTTTTGGTTACAAGGCCTTTTCCACCCACCTCACTTAGAGTTTCTGGTCTCTTTCTTGTATTAGGGTATAGTAACATAAGCTCTCCCTCTGGTATGGGCTAGTTAGTTATCTCCTTTTTCTTTTCCATAGATTCATAGTAAAGGTCAAGATCACTAGAGTTCTAACCACACACTCCTTATAAAAGAGGGTTCTGGGTTCTAGAGGTTTACCTTTAATAACTTAAGCGGTCTGTGTAACTGCGAAGTATTTCTTTTTGGTCAGTAGCATATAGGCACCAGCTCTCCATCTCTTAATTTCTCTCTCCTTACCTGCCTTGCCTCACCTTGCCTCTGAATTAGGGTGTTTATTTTTTTAAAGGCAACAAAATACCTGTGAAAGATCAATATAATGAGAGAATAGATAAGTGAGCGGAATTGTGAAAGATTCCAAAAGCATTTCTATCAAGAAAGAAAACAAACCAAACTGCAACAACTAATTCTCTTCGAGAATGTTCAGACTTCCAAGTGGATCTTTAACGGTAAAGCATACAAATCAGGCAAAAATTTTAACATTCCACCCTGCTACCTCTCTTCTCTTGTAGACATTTACTGGTCATAAACTGAATAGAAATATCCCTGTTCCTATTCCAGGAAACCCAGCTTAATAGTCCCTATGAAAATCAATAGGTTCCAACTGACAGAATGAATGAAGTTTCACTTCACTTGACACGGCTTGTTATCTGCAAGCCACTTTCCTTAATGTGTTCTGAGACCTCAATTGGGCTGAAAAAGTCTATTTGAGCCAGTGATTTATTATTCTCTTCTCTGTCACTGACCAAGGGCGACCTTGACTGCACTTCTAGAGCATAACCATGAGTGGTTAAAAGTAGCTGTGGCAATGCTTAATAGATGCACATCTTTAACTGAGATTAACCTAGCCATCTATTACATACATCACAGAAACTGAAAAATGAATGGTCCATGGTCAGTTTTCTATGTTACCAAAGGTTAGACCGAAGGAGACAAAAAACAGGTAATCCTCAGTTTACACAGCCGTTTAAATGGAATTATCTCTATTTTAGAACTGAGGAACCTGAAAACTCCTCTAATGGAGATCTTCTGGAGATTTAACTACCAAGAATTTGAAGGCGGCCTGAGTACATTCTGCATTTTAATGCAGAGCAATCTTTCAAAGTCTCCTGCAGCATCATATGTATATACTCATGGAGGTAATTCATAAAAATATGAGGAAAAATGAATGCAAGTTAAGAACTCATAAAATTATTAGCAAGTCACAATGCGTGGCTCTTCAACTAACTGAAGAGGATAAAAGGTCTCTTTTACACTTTAGCACTTATAAAATTTTATAAAAGTTAGGAACATTTACTAGGCGAATGTTAATTAAATTATTCAAGAAAAGCCTTTCCTGAAATCTGCAGGTAATTTTATATTATAACTAAAATATGACAAAATTTAGATCTGAAACAGCTTTCACACTATGCATCAACTCACATTGCTCCAACGACAAGAACAAGAATAGAGCAGTAGGGCTGAAAGTGTTCCAAATCTAGAAATCACAGGCATCCAAGACTGGTTTAAGTATGAGGTCCTATGATCAGAAATCTTTTAAAATATCATATTAAATTTTATTCATAATAGTAACACATATAGCTATTTTTAGCAGATATATAATTAATTTATTCATACAGAAGTATACAACATGTCTGGTGCTGCTCATTGCTTATGGGTTTTTTTTTGATATATACATAAGAAGAAATTTATTATAGGAATTGGCTCACATGGTTATGGAAGCTGGGAAGTCTGACAATCTGCCATCTGGAGAACTGGGGGAGCCAGTGGTGTAATTCAGTTCCCAGTCCAAAGGCCTGAGCATCAGCGAGATGATAATATAAAGTCCTGAGCTGAGTCTGAAAGCCTTAAAATCAGGAGTGCTGATTTCTGAGGACAGGAGAAGATGATGTCCCAGCTCAAGAAGAGAGAGTAAATTCATTATTCCTTTGCCATTTTGTTCTAGGCTCCCAGAGGATTGGACGGTACCCACTAATATTACTCAGTCTACTGATTCTAAAACTAATCTCTTCGGGAAATACCCTCACAGACACATTAAGAAATGATGTTTTACCAGTTATCTGGGTGGTGCTTACCCTAGTCAAGCTGATATATAACATTAACCATTTCACCACACATTCACAACTCCCTAAGAAAGCGACATCTGTCCTTCCTCTATTCTTTGATTTGCTTTGAAATGACAGCAAAAAAGTTATTGAAAACCATTTACTAAGTCCTAATGGTATATCATCTTTACGCTCTGTGTAATAGAAGCTATCCTCTGCCTGCAGAGAGATTAAAATCTTTTAAGATGAATGGGATATTACATAAATAACTAGAAAACAAGAAGGAATGTGATAGTTAAAGAGGTACTTAGTATATGAGCATCAGAAAAAGACAAGTAGTAACAACAATAATATCCGACATTTAAGAAGCACTTAATACATGCCAAATGCTCCTCTAAGTAGCATATCTGTTACTTAATTTAATATTCATAATAACCCACTAAGATAGTTACTATTATTCTAATTTTTTTCAGTGAGCATACTGAGGCAGGTTTAGTTACATGCCCAAAGTCACAGAGCTAAAAACTGTCAGAGCAGAAGAACAGAACAATAAGAATTCACTATGTAAAAAGGAAAAACTCATGAACTTTGAAATTTAATTAGACATAATAAAGGGCTGGTTCCATTAACCTCTAAGTCTCCCTCAGCTTTTCATTTTTCATAGATCAAACATAAAATTTCTCAAATACAGCTGATCCAGATTATGTACAATTTCTTATTCAATTTTATTTTTCCATACTTTCATCATTATTTTTGCAGTGGTTTTATTTTTACTTTGTTCTTTATAATCAAAAGTATTACAGACAACGGGCAAAGCAGATTTTATAGGCTAGCCTGGAAATATAATCAGATTTCTAAAAGCCAATTTACAAATGCATATTTGAAATACTACTTCCTTGTGAATTGAGAATGTCTGAATAGATAGATAGACGTGTGTCAATTAGTACCTGCTGGGCACTGGGCAGGGTACTAAAGTGTACAAAGTATACGAAGATGAAGTCCCTGATTTCAGATGCTACTACAAAGCTACAGTCATCAAAACAGTATGGTACTGGCATAAAAACAGATATATGCATATCATTGAACAGATAGGAACCCCTGAAATAAACTCACATATTGATGTCAACTAATCTATTACAAAGGAGGCAAGAATATACAATGGAGAAAAAGTCTCTTCAGTAAGTGCTGCTGGGAAAACTGGACTATTATAAGTAAAACAATGAAATTAGGAGTTCCCTCGTGACTCAGCAGGTTAAGGACTCAGCGCTGTCCCTGCTGTAGCTTGAGTTATTGCTGTGGCCCGTGTTCAATCCCTGGCCAAGGAACTTGCGCATGTTGTGGGCATGCCCCCCCGCCAAAAAAAAGGGAACTAAAAAGAATGAAATTAGAATATTCTGCAATACCATATACAAAAATAAACTCAGATTAAAGACCTAAATGTAAGACTGGATACTATAAAACTATAAAACTTCCAGAGGAAAACATAAGCAGAATACTCTTTGCCGTACTTCGCAGCAATATTTTTTTGGATCTGTCTCCTAGAGTAAAGGAAATAAAAACAAAAATAAATAAATGGTAAATAATTAAACTTAAAAGCTTTTGCACAGCACAAAACAAAAAGTCAGCCTACAGAGTGGGAGCAAATACTTGCAAATGATACTAATGGCAAGGGATTGATTTTCAAAATATACAAATAGGTCATATGACTCAATATAAAAAAATTTTAAAAATGGGCAGAAGACCTAAAAAGACATTTCCCCAAAGAAAATATATAAATGGCCAACAAGCACATGAAAAACTACTCAGTATTGCTAATTATTAGAGAACTGTAATCAAAACTATGAGGTATCCCCTTACACCAGTTAGAATGGCTATTACCATTAAAGTCTAGAAATTAAAAGGTTACAAATAAATGCTGTAGAGGATACGGAGAAAAAGGAATCCTTCTACACTGTTGGTGGAAATGTAAATTTGTGCAGCCATTCTACAGAAAAGTACAGAAATTTCTTAAACAAGTAAAAACAGAGTTACCCATGATCCAGCAATCTCACTCCTGGGCACATATCTGGAGAAAGCTCTAATTCAAAAAGCTACACGAACCTCAATATTTCAAAGCAACACTATTTACAATAGCCAAGACATGGAAGCAACCTAAATGCCATTGACAGAGGAATCAATACAGAAGATGTGATACATATATACAATGGAATATTACTCAGCCAAAAAAGAATGAAATAGTGCCATTTGCAGCAACATGGACAGATATACAGATTATTCTATGAAGTAAATTAAGTCAAACAGAGAAAGACAAATATCACATAATACCACTTATATGTGGAATCTAAAAAAAATGATACAAATAAACTTATTTACAAAACAAAAATGGACTCAGTCTTTGAAAACAAACTTATGGTTACCAAATGGGAAAGGTAGAGGAGAGGGATAACTTAGGAGTTTGGGATTATTATATATGCAATACTATATATAAAACAGGTAATCAACAAGGACCTACTGTATAGGACAAGGAACTCCAAACAACGTTCTGTAATAACCTACATGGTTAAAGAATCTGAAAACGAATGTATATATGTATAACTGAATCATTTTTCTGTACACCTGAAACTAACACAACACTGTAAATCAACTATGCTACAATATAAAATAATTAAAAGAAAAAAAAGAACCTATATGCCAAAGTTTATAGGAGCTCTATTATAAGTCACCATAAAAATGTAAATAATCTAAATGACCCAATGGTGAATGGATGAATAAAATATGTTATGTTAATACTACACAGCAATAAAAATGAACAAATTATTGATACATCCAATAATAAGGATAAATTTCAAATGTATTATGTTAAGAGAGAGAAACTGGACTCAAAATGCTATGTACTATATCATTCCATTTATATGACATCCTGGAAAATGCAAACCCAGAGGGGTGGAAAACAGATCCGTGGTTTCCAGGGTTGAAGTATGACATGGGCGGGGTATTCATTTAGGATGATGGAAAACTTCTATAACTCTACTGCACTGGTGGTTACACAATTCTCTGCATGTGTCAAAACTGATAGAAATGTATACCCAAAATTAAAGTTTACTGTACGTAAATTTTAAAATAAAAGAAAAAATAATTAAATCTTGGGGGGATATACACATGTATGTGTGCATGTGTATACGTATATATATATATTATATAATTATATACAATAGTGTATAATTATATAATTTATAAAATATTCCATTGTATAAGAATGAAGTAATGTCATTTGCAGCAATGCAGTTGGACCTAGAGGTTATCACATTAAGTGGAGTCAGAGAAAGACAAATACCATATGATATCACATAAATGTGGAATCTAAAAAACATGATACAAGTGAATTTATTTATAAAACAGAAAGTGGCCACAGACATAGAAAACAGACTTATGGTTACCAAGGGGAATAGTGGGGACAGGGATGGGGAGATAATTTAGGAATTTAGGATTAACATATACACACTACTATATATAAAATAAGTAAACAACAAGCACCTACTGTATAGCACAGAAAACTACATTCAATATCTTATAATAACCTATAATGGAAAAGAATCTGAAAAAGAATACATAACCAAATATATAACCAAATCATTTTGCTGTACACTTGAAACTAACACAGCATTGTAAGTTAACTACACTTCAATTTTAAAAAAGAAACAAATGAAATTAAGAAAAAAACCCTCAAAGGCAGCATATCTGCTTAATTCATCTCTGTACACTTCACGGCTTGGTTTTAAATCAAGCTAATGACAACAACAGAATTGCAAAGAATGAGCTGGTACTATTATAAAATATCTGTGTGGACCCATTACAACTACTAATAAGAACAATGTTCACCATCTATTACAGGCTTTCTAGGTGCTGAGAAATATTTTACATAAATTATCTCATTTTAACTGTCACTTATACACCATGAGGTAGATGTTTTTAAACCCATTTCACAGATGAATAAACTGATTGAGAGATTTACATAACTGTTGTAAAGTCACACAAGTAGTAAGCAGCAGAATTAATCCGGAACTTAAGCTGTCCCCATAGCCATGATCTTACCCCATTACTGCACAGCCATTCTTAAGGAAAGTCAAAAGATCTATACATTCCAAATTTATACACTGAGATTGGCTCTCAGACTCACAAATTCTGAATTTACACACAGAGATCAAACTTTATACTCAATACTGGGTATCTCAAGAAAGGATTTTATAGTAAACTGAATGCAATCTTTTTCAAAAGCTGAGCCATATACCATATAGCCAGAAATATTATCAGAATTCTAGAATTTAAATATTTGTCTTCAAAATTCCAGGGACACTATAAGTGAGTGAGCATAATTTTCTTGAATCTCAATCAGTTCTTGAAAAGGAGTCATAATGACAGGGCTAAAGTGTGATTATTTAGATACACTCTAAGGTATATACTCTTTAAGAAAAGAGATAATTATGGCTATAGCTCATTCCTGAAATTGTGACTCCATTATCACCAAAATTCTTCAAAAGTGGTGATTCCATTTAACTCAGTAAATGTCAGTCCAACTGAAGGTTCCATCTGCTTAATCTGTTTAAATTTTGACACTTACTTGAATTTATGTTTTTTTCCTTCTGTTCAGTTTTAAGTTCAGCATATTCAAAAGCCATGTCACATCAGTAAAAAGGTCCTGTCTTATAAGTCACTGATTGTCCCACTAGCCATGTCTATCAGAATCCTGCAATGCCCCAAAATTGTTAATCTGAGGACATAATTTATTAAATCTTTCTACTCTACTCAATTTCTTCTAAATATCACAATAAAAGGAGAGGATGAAAGGGTCACGTGTGAAGGAAAAAAGAGCGAGTCTTGTTTCCCTCACCTTGGATTGTTTTACAAAGTTCAGAGTAAAAGTTCCTCTTGCCAATAAGTTCTTAAATGCAAGGTAATGAGGTATTTGTGAACAACAAAAATGGCACTGTCTGTGAATCTGTAACTGTTTCATAATAAAAAGTTACTAGGAGGTCACCTTTCCCTAGGAGGAGAGTAGATATGCCACTCCTCGTGATTTGATAACTTCTTCAGTCCAAGAATCACTAACACTAAGTGGAAAAAAATTAAATAACAACCGAGAGAACCCCTCAATTCATTTTCATCTGCTTACTCTCACTACCCTCAGAGCATTATCCTCATTAGTGATGCAATGAGACAAATGGATGTTGTTTCTGGAAAAGCCCAGGATTTTCAGCACAGTAAAACACTGGTTTAACTATCATTTTCTGTTTTCTGGCACTTCAATACATCTGCAGTAGAGAGTTATTAGTGTTCATTAGGACATTTAGAAAATGTAAGATCTTCAAATGCTTTCTGAATGGCCAGAGAAATATTATATTGAACAGGGTCTCAATGCTGAAGTATGTTTTAATTCAAACATTTTTTGTGATGAGAATTTTCTTACATATTGAAATTTTTTGAAATACCAGCATGGACACTATTATGCCATCCTAAATCTAATAACTTGATTTTTCCTGTATTTTCTTTCTCTTTCTCTCTCTCCCTATACACACTCACACTTTTTTTGTTGTGAACGATTTGAAAGTTGCAGAAACCTTGATGTTAGTTGAGATGTATTTTAATGTATTCTAATTCTAGAAATTTTAGTTATCTATATACAAAGAACATGCTATTTATCCATATATAAAATATATGCTAATTTTAAATATTTTGTCATAATTACATGTTAATTTCCCACAAGGATATTTTATTAGCCAAAATACTCAACTCTCTGAACATGACAATTTACGTTTATTGTCAACATTAACTCTGTCCTTTTACCTGACAGCTAATGGAACATAGATTTCTCCACAGCAGTGGATGCTTTAGTCTGTCTTCCTATGGATAAATTAGAGTCGTTGCCTATCACTCAGACATATGAGTGCTTAATGTATTGCCAGTGATAATCAGGGTGTTTAATGGGGGGAAAACATCCCTCCTTGCTAATATAAACTAAATCCTTCCTAAAATATTAACCTATAAGAAAGGAATATTATACTGTCACAAAATAGAATTGGGGTAAACTGTTTTGAAAAGGCATTTAAACAGATCCTGGGAAAGAGGATTAACTTGTTGAAGAGATAGGAAACATTCTTGGACTTGAAAACGTTTTTAGGAGTTCCCGTTATGGCGCGGTGGTTAACGAATCCGACTAGAAACCATGAGGTTTCGGGTTCAATCCCTGGCCTTGCTCAGTGGGTTACTTGCATTGCCGTAAGCTGTGGTGTAGGCTGGCAGCTATAGCTCTGATTTGACCCCTAGCCTGGGAACCTCCATATGCAGCGGGAGCGGTCCTAGAAAAAGTAAAAATAAAAAAAAAGCCAAAAAAAAATATATATATAAATGAATAAAAATGTTTTTATGTGAATCTAATCTCTCATAAAATAGATGGGTTTTCTTATGCTTATTACTTTCTTAAATGTGATAAAACTTTTACTCAACTTCAGATAGATTATTGAAGGGAATATTTTGAAATTCACCTTAGAGTTCTTCTCTTACAGATCATATTATGGGTGGAACTGTGTTCCTCTCAAAAGCTATGTTGAAGTCCTAAAGCCCCAGTACTTAAAGATGTGACCTTACTGAGAATGACTGGTTTTTGTAAATATAAGCAGTTAATTTAAGGTGCGGTCACAATGGAGTAGGGTGGGCCTCTAATCCAACAGGGTATCCTTATAAAAAAAGGAAAATTTGAACACAGACATGCAACAAGGGAAGATGATATGAAGACATGCAGGAAGAAGACTGCCATGTGACAAAGAAGACAGATCAGAGCGATGCAATGACAAGTCAAGGGAACACTGTAAACCAAGTCAAGGAATCAAGCATTGCTGATGGTTACCAGAAGCTAGGACAGTGGCAACAAATTCTCCCTCAGTGCCCTCAGAAGGAATCAACCCTGCTGTCCCCTTAATTTCAGGTTTCTAGCCTTTAAAACTGTAATAAAATAAACGTTAACTGTTTTAAGCCATCCAGGTTATTACACCAGCCCTAGGAAATTCTCAGAGATAGCTGGCAGATCATAGGTAGATACAGACAGAATACAGATAATTCTTCAGATCTTTGAGGTTCAGGTCTTGTCATAAAATGAGGATCCAAGGACCTATCCAGGGAGGTGGTTTAGTGATCTCAAGGTTATCTGAGACACACAAAATTGTCACTTTTATAGTTCGAAAATGGCATAATAGATGCAATTTTATGTAGGTCAATCTAATAAATAGATTATATAAATCATTCAAGTATTCTAAAGCTCCTTTTCTCCCTCAAGAAAAGATCTTTTTCTGAATTGGCTAGAAAAATACTTCATTTTCCCTGCATCACTTTTTCTCCATAAATAGATTCTTTGGCTTCATTCACTTCATTTGGATGAGGAAGTTCTGTCTTCATGACCTACATGGAATTAAATGCTGGAGGCAATTGCTCTTTGAGGTTTTGCCTATATTTCCTCTCGTTTACACATTTCTGGGCATGGCTGATTCTAGGAGACAATGCTGGGAATTCCATCTAATTCATGCTCAAAACTGAGGTTTCTCTGGGGCTTTTCTCTCATTCTATTTGGTACAACATTAACTGTGTTTGACAACATCTGCCTTACAGCATTGTTCTGCAGCTCCATCTGACACTTGGTTCCTATCCATGTTTTCTTCCTGCCTGTCTTCTGAGGAAGATGTTTTCACCACAGAGGTGTAGAGGACATGCAGGGCAAATCAGAGCTTTACTATCCCAAAGAATAAGAGCCATGAACCTACCAGATGTCTTCACTTATTTCTTATTCCATTTCATCCAAAGATTTTTGACATAAACCATTACTTTCTAAACCAGCCCTTTGTTCTTGGGGATTCTGAGCATTCACAAGTCATTTCTGAATACTTATTTTTCTAGATGTTTATATAGCTAGTGCCTTTCAAAGTTCCTCAGCTATGAAAATAAAATAACCACACACAAGTTTTACTATTTTTTTAACCAGCAAGAAAGGAAACAACCAAGTCCAAAAACATCTCTTGAGTGACTACTGCTAAAGTATGCCAATATATCTGCATAAAAAGTAGACACTTAACAAAAGATTCTTCTACATCCTGGAGTAGCTTAAATCATTGCCTACACCGAAAAGGAAATCCAGAATAAAGAGTTTATTAAGAGCAACTGCCATTTATATTATTACCCTCTTCAATTAAACTGTTCTAGTTAGCTGAATGCCCTTAAATTCTAACAGTGTTTCAAAATGTCAATCTATTTCTACTTGACTGAAAATCTTGTGCCATTATTCTCTTCTTCTTACATGAGAGTCTAAAATTTCCCTGTGCCAGACAATATATAAACAGCTGGTGGTATTAAGCTGCCTTTAGAAAAAAATCCCTTTGACTCAAAGAGGTATTATTTGACTTCAAAAGTAATGATACTTCTCTCCTCAGAATATGTTACAGCTAGGTTTTTCACAAACTTAGCTGTATATATTTCAGAAATATATACATATTTATATACATTTATATTTATATATATGAAATATACGTATATAAAAATCACATATAAATATATATGAAATATATGTATTTCATATATTTATTCACATAAAATTTAAGAAAGGAAGAATTTGCTCTAAAAGAATATGTTATTATTTTGTGGTTTTCTAAGGAGGAAACATCTAAAAACAGAAAGTTTAAGTAGAGAATTACAATGACAAATACTTTTTAGGGATCAGGGAGTATTAAAATGCCACTATACATTGTATTTTGAACTCTCACCATAGGATTTCTTACTTATTGGTGATGAGCCTAAGTAACTTTTGCCTCCTCAGCTCACCTACAAGTATAGGGCAAAAAAGAAGCAATCCGAAAATAAAATCCTTTCTTCTCATTCAAATACAAACTTCTTAGATGAGCAGACTCAGTCCCAGATACATTAGCATTTGTCCGGTTGTACGTTACTGACACAAACCCACCATGTGAAAATCAACTTAGAAGCTGATGACTTCCTTAACAAATGCATCTATTTGTGTTTCATTTAGGTATTTTTAAATAGCAAGCTTTTCTAGTACATTAAACTGTGATTAGACATTACATATATGTACATAAATGTCTGAAAACATGATTTGTATACAAACCAAAGTCTACCTGCCAGCTCTAAATGTTTTTCCATTCCATACTTCTCTTCCCCACAACCATATCTAATTTGAGATCCAGTTGTTTTCAAAGAATCTCACAATTTCCATCAGAAAATAACCCACTGGGCTCCACTCTCATAATCGCAATTCAAATGAGTTAGCTGCACATAGCAGCTGCCTGGCCCTTTTGTCCTTTGAATCAGGGCTCCTGGCTTCTCCAGGTCACAAATCCCTTAGAGATGCTATTATACAATGAAATAAACTTACTGTTTTCTTTAACACTTTGAGAGCATAAGGCTTCTGGGTCCCCTTCTGTTTGCATCTGTACACAATGGATGTAGCACCCCTTGAGGGGGAAAAAAAAACAAAAAGAAAATGTTATGCTTTGGACAAGAAATCAAGAGGAAAGCTTGAAAATAAGTATCTCTTGCAGTTACCCTCATAACTGACAAGTGTTTATAAGTTCTACTATAAGACTGGCCCAAGTCTTGAGAGGATTTTTTTTCTGAAAACTGAAGAGAGTGTGCTCAGAAAAGTTCTAGGTTTTCCAGTCTACTCTTTTCCTCCTGGCCCATCCCTAAATAAGTAACATGCCTAAGCCTGCTGTATTTGTTCATATCTGGAATAAACCAGTTCCTCAGGTAAACGCAACTTTTGGAGGACCTCTACTCAATTCCAAAGACTGTGAGCTTTTCTAAAGATATGTGACTGGAGTAAAAAAAAAAAAAAAAAAAAACAAGGAGTTCCTGTCGTGGCGCAGTGGTTAACGAATCCGACTAGGAACCATGACGTTGCGGGTTCGGTCCCTGCCCTTGCTCAGTGGGTTAACGATCCTGCGTTGCCGTGAGCTGTGGTGTAGGTTGCAGACGCGGCTCGGATCCCGCATTGCTGTGGCTCTGGCGTAGGCCGGTGGCTACAGCTCCGATTCAACCCCTAGCCTGGGAACCTCCATATGCTGCAGGAGCGGCCCAAGAAATAGCAACAACAACAACAACAACAACAACAAGACAAAACAAAACAAATCAAAACAAAAAAAACCAAGATCTTATGGTTTCAGGGAGAAGGTTTAAGTTCAGTACTAGACCGTATGAGTCAAGAGAGTCTTCATTACTTGGCAAAGGTGCTGGGGACACTTGAGAATTTATACCACCTCAGTTGGTGCCCTGACATCCTCCCAGAGCCAATATTAGCCCCATAGAGATACTGATTCCTTCATCTTGATGAAGGAATGTGCCTGAACAAAAATGACTGTTAAATGTTCAGGAGAAAACACTATAAAATGGTTAAAGACAAACAGAGAAGAAAGTAGATTTTATCCCTCTATAAAAACCCTGGAGAGGTACAGAACGTTTTTCATCTGTAAAGGAGAACGGTAAGAAGAGACACAATAACTACCTTTATATATGTGATATATGTGTGAGGTTACTAAAAAGAGAACATTAAAAGTAGGACAGTATGGTCCTGATGCTCCCTCTCCAGTCATAAAAGCAAGAGAATGAGACAGAGACAAAAAGAGACCAAGCAGGCTTAAGTACAACCTTAGAAAGAGAACTTCAGATAAGTCTTAAAATAAGATCAGTTGAAGTAAATCTGTCAGACTTTGAAGATTAGGCCAAAGGATCCCTTATGGTATATTTAGTCCAATGGTACTGAAATTCTAAGTAAGAACAAAATAATTATAAAAATCAGACACATTCCTAGCTACCCATGCACAACAATTTTTTTTTTGGTCTTTTTTTTTTTTTGCCATTTCTTGGGCCGCTTCCACGGCATACGGAGGTTCCCAGGCTAGGGGTCGAATCGGAGCTGTAGCCACCAGCCTACGCCAGAGCCACAGCAATGCAGGATCAGAGCCGTGTCTGCAACCAACACCACAGCTCACAGCAATGCCAGATCCCCAACCCACTGGGCAAGGCCAGGGATCGAACCCGCAACCTCATGGTTCCTAGTCGCATTTGTTAACCACTGTGCCACGACGGGAACTCCATGCACAACGAATTTTTAACAGAGCCTAGAAGAGTTAGGAACTGGTGGTATAAATGTTAATAGGTAAGAAAAATTTCAACGCTTTTTTTTTTTAAACTTTGGTAAGATATAACATTGTACACAAAGAAATAAAAAGTTGTAATGGAATAAATGGAGGTAAATATAAAATACTACTTTCTTCACCTTTAATTAAAAGATATCTATGTCAAGCAAAAAAATTAGCAAGCAACTGTACTTATAAGAATGTAAAATGTATGACAGCAATAGCACAAAGAATGGGGAAAGAAATTGAGAAAACACTGTTAAATTCTTATATTACATGTTAATTAGTGTGATATTATTTAAAAGTAAACTGATTAATTAAAGATGTATATTGCATTACCTAGGGCAATGAATAAAATAATTTTTAAATGAAAATTTCAATAATGAAGCTAAAATGGAACAATCGAAAATGAAATGCTGGGGGAAAAACAATGTAAGAGGTTAAAAAATAAAACAACAATGTGGATTTTAATTCAATCATACTAAAAATTGCATTAAATGTAAATTTTATAAATATATCAATTTTAAATAAAGATAAGATTATATTGCAAAATGAAGACCACACTATATAACATGTACAATAAATGCATTTTAAATATAAAGGTGTAAATAGGATAAAAATAAAATGCTAGAAGGGCAATATTATGCAAACACGAATCAAAAGAAAGCAAGAACAGCTGTATTAACATCATGTCAGCCAGACTTCAGAACAAGGATAAAGACGGTCACTACTTAATTATTAAGGGTCAATTTCCCAAAATGACATAACAAATATACATGTATATGTACCTAACAACAGGGCTTCAAAATATATACATGAAAATAGAAACAAAAATAAACAAATGGGACCTAATTAAACTTAAAAGTTTTTCCACAGCAAAGGAAACCATAAACAAAACAAAAAGACAACCCACAGAATGGAAGAAAATATTTGCAAATGAAGCAACTGACAAGAGCTTAAACTTCAAAATATCCAAACAACTCACGCCGCTCAACATCAAAAAACCAAACAACCCAATCAAAAAATGGGCAGAAGATCTAAATAGACATTTCTCCAAAGAAGACACGCAGTTTTCTTCAAAAAACACATGAAAAGATGTTCGACATCACTAATTATTAGAGAAATGCAAATCAAAACTACAATGAGGTAGCACCTCATGCCAGTCAGAATGGCCATCATCAAAAAAGTCTACAAACAATAAATGCTGGAGAGGTGAGGAGAAAAGAGAACCTCCTACACTGTTGGGAATGTAAATTGGTACAACCACTGCAGAAAACAGTATGGAGTTCCTCAAAAAATCTAAAAATAGAACTACCATGTGACCCAGCAATCCCACTCCTGGACATATATCTGGACAAAACTATAATTCAAAAAGATACATGCACTGCTATGTTCACTGCAGCACTATTTGCAATAGCCAAGACATGGAAGGAACTTAAATGTCTGTCAACAGAGGAAAGGATAAAGAAGATGTGGTACATACATATGATGGAAAATTAGCCATCAAAAAAAGAATGAAATAATGCCATTTGCAGCAATTTGGATGGACCTAGAGATCATCATACTAAGTGAAGTACGTCAGACAGAGAAAGACAAATATCATACGATATCACTTATCTGAGGAATTTAAAAAAGGACACAAATGAATCTATTTGCCTAACAGAAACAGACTCATAGACTTTGAAAACAAACTTATGGTTATGAAAAGGGACAAGGGGGGTGAGAAATGGATTGGGGGTTTGGGATTGGCATATGCACACTGTGGTATATGGAATGTTTGGCCAATGCAGAACTGCTATTTAGCATAGGAAACTCTACTCAATATTCTGTGATAACTATATGGGAAAAGAATTTGAAGAAGAATGGATGTGTGTACCCTTATAGCTGAATCGCTTTGCTGTACAGCATAAATTATCACAATATTGTAAATCAACTACACTTCAATAAAACTTAAAAAAATTTAAAAAATTCAAAAAAATACATGAAGCAAAAACTGATAAAACTCAAAGGAGAAATAGACAAATCCGCAAATGTAGTTGGAGACATAAACTTACCTTCTCAGCAATTAATAGAGAAAGTAGACAAATTATCATCAAGGATGCAGAAGACAGAACAATTTAACAACTAAATTAAGCTAAATTACATTTAGAGAATACTACACAGAAACAACAGAATACACATACTCTTTAAAGTTAGAAGATTCATATACTGATTTCCTGACTTAATACAAGCTACAGTAATCAAGAAAGTGGTTTTGAAGAAAGAAAAAACATGTAGACAAGTGGAATGGAAAAAAGAATACAGAGATAGGGCAACACATACACAGCTAACTGGTTTCTGATAAAGAGAAATAAGCAAATCGATGGAGAAAGGACAGTCTTTCTAAATATAAATAGCGTGGATACACATGAGCAAAAAACAAAAGCAAAAATAAAAAGTCTTTACCCAAATTCACACTCTACCAAAAAATTATTCAAAATGCAACACAGATATAAATTAAGACCTAGAATTCTAAAACTTAAAAAAAAATTGTGACCTTCAGCAAGGCAGTGATTTCTTACACACAAAACCAAAAGCACAATAATTTAGAGAATACACAGGTAAACTGGACTTCATTTAAAATAAGAATGGCTGCTTTTTGAAGGGCACAGACAGAAAAATTTTAAATTACCTATCTCATAAATGACTTGTATCTAGAATTAGAAACAAACTCAAAGCCCAATAACAAGGAATTATTTTATTTTATTTATTTTATTTATTTTTCGCCTTGCCCACAGCATGTGGAAATTCCTGGACTAGGGATCTAACTGAGCCACAACAGTGACAATGCCAAATCCTTAACTAATAGGCCACAGGGGTACTCCAGCAGTACATTTTATTTTATTTTTATTTTTATTTTTTGTCTTTTTGCTATTTCTTGGGCCGCTCCCGCGGCATATGGAGGTTCCCAGGCTAGGGGTTGAATCCGAGCTGTAGCCACCGGCCTACACCAGAACCACAGCAACGCAGGATCCGAGCCGCGTCTGCAACCTACACCACAGCTCACGGCAACGCCGGATCGTCAACCCACTGAGCAAGGGCAGGGACCGAACCCGCAACCTCATGGTTCCTAGTTGGATTCGTTAACCACTGCGCCACGACGGGAACTCCTCCAGCAATACATTTTAAAGATGGGCTCAAATTTGAACATATACTTCACCAAAGAAAATACATAGATGGCAAAAATCACAAAGAAAGATTAGTCATCATTAGTCATTAGGGAAATGCAAATTAAAACCACAATGCAATACAACTACAAACTAATTGGAATGCCTGAAAAAAGATAGACAAAGATAGTACTATATTCCTTTGCTTTTTTGTTAAAGAATATGTTTTAAATGACTATAAATGAAGAGTGAAGCTTTTTTTTTTCCAATTGATTAACTCCATGAATACAAAATCCTTCCTTTTTATATCTTAGGAAGTTTTATGGTGATTCTCTACTTACTCAATTTATTTTGAAATGTGGATACAACACTATTACAAAAAGTTTTTTATGCATTAAAAATTTACTGCTAATATGCAAAATATTTTTATTTTCATATAAACATACTGAAAATGTGGTTTCTTTCTAAAATAATGTTTACACACATTAAATGATTTAATTGTCTAATTTCAGCAGAGTGTAGATTCAATTACTGAAATGTTATTTTCATATAAGTTTGGGCTGTTCTATTCATTTAATCTTTCCATTCTTTGAAAAGCTATTTCTAAAGTTGTAACTATGTGAGGCGATGGTTGTAATAACTAATCATATGGAGGCATAAATTTTATAATATATATTTATCTTAAATCATTACCTTGTATACTTTAAACTTACACAATGTTATATGTCAATTATATCTCAAATCTGTAATGTATGTGCATTATACACACATGCACCACTGCCACTGTAAAGCTGTCAAGAAGCACTTGATGTTACTACTTGGCACTATGAGCCAAACTTACAGATGTGGTGGAAAAGCTCCAGATATAATATTTATTTGCCTGAAGACATGTCAAGCAAAATCGCTTACTACCACATTTTGGACTACTTAGTACAGAAAAGGGAGCTTTTTATCCTATGCTTCACCTTTACATGCTCCTCATTCCCAGTGCTTAAGGAACAACACCTAAAAATGTTTTTCATCTCTCTTATAACAGAGTTTTTCCTCTATTCTTTTTTTCATAATCTTACCTTTTTACTCCTAAAGAGACGGGTTTCATTTAATTTTTCCCTTAAAAAAAATCAAAGTGTATTGACATAACTGTCTAACCACCAGCTGAGAGACAGATAGATATTCAAATACATTCAATGAGCCAGACAGAGGTTACATCTGATTCGAAATACAACAGGAATTCCGAAGTCTGGATTGACATCAGTGTTTCAGAGCATTAGGATGACCACACAATGTTAAGACAATTTATAATCACTGGCATTCTCCCATTAAGAGAGGCTATAAATCAGAGACTGGCTTTCTGGGGGAGGACCTAGCAGGACATTTGTGACTATTTGTGTTGAAGCAATAGAGCTTGGCTTCTTTTGGCACCAAACCTAAAACTTGCTTTTTGGAAATGCGAGACAACTTGATATACGGAATCTCTTAATATACAAGTCTGGAAAAAGTTGACTACTCTGTTCCTTGGCCCCAACCATATCTCTATAATGACATGCTTCATAGGCATGTAAAACTGTCTTTTCTAAGCGTATTAGGCCTCATTAAAGATTTTAATTTTTCTTAAGTGGGAGGAATCTTGAAATGGAATGAAGGAGTCATCTTTTTCTGATGCTGATGGTGCTTGGTTAAAGAATATAACTTTGTGAAATAGTAATCATTTCTAAATATTTTAATGAATTTATTTCTTGTTTTTGCATTTGATTTTTAAATTTTTTACTTCCAAGGTGTGTATGTGTTTGCAGGAAAGATCTTCCTCATGCTCCTGTGAAAAGGTAAGAACTGTCAATCAGATGATGAAAACCTATGTGCAACACTGCATAGCATGGTTTTTCTTCCACATGATTGACCTGCTATTATTTAACACATCTATTCTTTTCATTGATTTTTTTTTATTAAATGAATTATTAAAGAAGACTCCTCATAACCTCAAAATTGATTCTTCTTGGAGGAGAAAGGAGAGACACATTCAGGAACAAGAGCCTGAAAAGTCAAAATCTCTGAGTGTGTAATGTCACCATACATCTTGCTTCATTCCAGTGACAATTTTTCAGTGTTTCCTTCTCCATCACGGTCAGCTGCAAATCCTCAATGCTCTTTACTACTTAGGTGTTTCAAGATGTTCTTTGATCACCAAAGATTAAACAAACAAACAAACAAAATCTAAATCTTACACCAACAAAGAATGGAAGAAAAAATTACTGAAATGATTTAATTACTGATTTGACATTTTCAACCAACAACTTGAAGAATGGCTAACCTTTAGAATTCAGAAAGTTGTTATTAGACCTGGAGTTTTTCCAAGTCAGTTAAATTTTATAGTCCAAAAGTAAATCTCAAAAGTATCACATTGAGGAATGATACTAAATCTCAGATCTCAAGAATTGCTCAAGGTCCAAAGTTCTAACAAGTTTGTGTTCAGAGTCTGTCCACATCTGCACTCTCCCTTCTCAGGTTCATTTACTTGCTAAATCCTGCAGGGACCAAGGGCAAGCACTCCATTTCAGTATCAAGGTTACATCATGTTCTCTCCTCAGGGACTTACAGTGACTCTTGCAGCTGTTTCTCTGACAGATTCTCACTTGTTTTTTGCCCAATGTCAGCTTTGTCTATATCCACTGTATTTATGTCTAATTCCTTCCTTAGGACCCACATACATTGACCTATACTACCTTCCTTAGGACCTACATACATTGCCAAATGCTTAACTCTTCAACCCTGGTCATAAACTCAGATAATGAACCATCACGTTTCCTACTTAGGGTGCCTCTGGTTTTTTCACAACCTTGCTTGTCTGGTTAACAATTTCCTTCAGCAGTTGCCTGACAGCACCTAGTTGTGACTTTGTTCCTAGTGCCTGAATCTCTAAAAGGACTGGCTGAAATATGACCCCTTTTATTTAAAAAATTTAATAAAACTCCTATTCTAAGATAACCTAAGAACTTAAGAAGCTTTAAAATCCAAATGCTGAAGTTCAGCTACCACAAAGTAAATAAAAAAGAGCTTCAAATTATCAGGTTGCCTTAAGTGTTCATTCTCAATCACAAAGTGACACAACAGTAAAAACTACAGATATAAAAGGTGTTAATAGTCTTGTCAGTCCTTTCCTTTCTCGATTCAAACTACTTAATGCCTCCTATGTTAGCCATTCAACTTCTTGTGGAGATTTTATTTTTCTTATCTCTTTGAATGTGTGTGTTCACATGCATGCAGCACACACAGAACTGAACTTCCAATCAATCGTTTAATGCCACAATACATTATGAAGACAGATGTAATGTATTCTTCTTTTATCACATCTATCCTTCATTGCCAGTCCCATTTTCTCCTATTCCATACCATTTACTAAAATATATTTAATACATATCCATCTAATCCAACTTTTACATTTTCACTTATGCTTATTAACATCAAATGCATTTCTTTAATAATTAAAAACTATTATGAGATACTACCTCACATGAGTCAAAATGGCCCTCATTAACAAGTCAACAAATAAATGCTGGAGAGGGTGTGGAGAAAAGGGTATCCTCCCTCATTATTGGTGGGAATGTAAATTGGTACAACCACTGTGGAGAACAGTATGGAGGTACCTCAGAAAACTAAATATAAAACTACCACATGACTCAGCAATCCCACTCTTGGGCATATATCCGGACAAAACTTTCATTGAAAAAGATACATGAACCCTGGGAGTTCCCTTTGTGGCTCAGTGGTTAATGAACCTGACTAGGATCCACGAGGATGTGGATTCGATCCCTGGCCTTGCTCAGTGGTTAAGGATCCAGTGTTACCATGAGCTGTAGTAGGTCACAGATGTGGCTCAGATCCTGTGGCTGTGGCAGAGGCCAGTAGCTATAGCTCCTATTCAACCCCTAGCCTGGGAACTTCTACATGCCGAGGGTGTGACCTTAAAAAGCAAAAACAAAACAAAACAAAACAAAACAAAGCAAAATACCCATATGTCCATTGCAGCACTATTCACAATAGCCAAGGCATGAAAACAACCTAAATGTCCATTGACCGATGAGTGGATTAAGAAGATATGGTACATATACACAATGGAATAAACTCAGCCTAAAAAAACAAAATAATGCCATTTGTAGCAACATGGATGGAACTAAAGATTCACTTAGTATAAGTGAAGTAAGTCAGAAAGAGAAAGACAAATACCGTATGATGTATCACTTATATCTGGAATCTAATATAGGGCACAAATGAACTTTTCCACAGAAAAGAAACTCATGACTTGGAAAACAGACTTGTGGTTGCCAAGGTGGGGTAGGGTGGGATGGACTGGGAATTTGGGGTTAATAAATGCAAATTATTACATTCGGAGTGGATAAGCAATGAGATTCTGCTGTATAGCACAGGGAACTATATCCAATTACTTGTGATGGGACATGATGAAGGATAATGTGAGGAAAAGAATATATATATATATGTATATATACACATACACACACACACACACACATGTATGACTGGGTCACTTTGCTATACAGTAGAAATGGATAGAACACTGTAAATCAACTGTAACGGAAAAAATAAAAATCATATAAATTAAAAAATATATCATATACAGTATGTACTATTGTTTTTGTACACTATAATAAATTTTACTGATTTTACTGAGAGACAATTAACATATTATATTGTGTAAGTTTAAAGTGTACACTGATGTTGATCTGATACAAGTACATACAGTGAAATGACTATCACAGTTGTGTTAGCTAACACTTCCATCATCACCTCACATAATTATCATTTTTACGGTAAGAACATTCAATATCTACTCTCTCTACAGCAAAATTTGGCACAACATTATAAATCAACTATACGTTAATAAATAAAATTATAAAAAGGATCTGCTTTCTTAGCAACTTGCAAGTATATGGTACAGTATTTATTGTTAACTGTAATCACCATGCTGTGCATTAAATCTCCAGAACTTACTGACCTCGTTAACTGGAAGTTTATAACCTCTGACGACAATCTCCCTATAACCCCTATCCCCCGACCTCTGACAACCACCGTTCTACTCTCTATTTCTACAGGTTTGGCTTTTTCATATTTCACATAAAATTGCTATCATAGTATTTGTCTTCCTCGGCCTGACTTATTTCACTTAGCATAACTCCCTCAAGGTCCATTCATGTTGTCACAAACAATAGGCTGTCCTTTTCCATTGCTGAATTTTATATATATCATATATTATAAAGAAGATGTGATACATATATCTTTTGACAGACATTTAGCTTGTTTCCATACCTTGTATATTGTGAATAATGCTACATTGAACATGGGAGTGAAGATATTTCTTTGGTATCCTGGTTTTGTTTCTTTTGATATATACACAAAAGTGGGACTGCCGGATAATACAGTCCTATTTTTAACTTTTAGAGGAACCCTGATACTGGTTCCTATAAGGACTACATCAATTTACATCCCTATCAACATAAGGGTTTCCTTTTCTCCATACCCTTGCCAGCATATCTCTTATCTTCTTGATGATAGCCATTCTAACAGGTGTGAGGTGATATCTCACTGAGATTTTGATTTCCATTTCCCAGATGGTTAGCAATGTTAAGCTTAGAAGTTAAATGTTCCTATTGGTCATCTGGACGCCTCCTTTGGAAAAATGTCTATTCAGTTCCTCTGTGCACTTTTTAATCATGTGTTTTGCCTTCTGATTGCAGTATTTAGTTCATTTGCATTTAATATTATTAGTGATAAAGTTGGGTTTAAATCATCCACATTTCTATTTCTTTTTTATTCGTTTCATCTGTTCTTTGTTCCTTTGTTCCCACTATCTTTAAGTATTTTAGTGTGTCAGTATTCTATTTTATCACCTCTCTTGGCCTCTAAGGTATATCTCATGGTTCTATTTTGCTACTGGTTGTTCTAAGGATCACAGTATATATCCTTAGCTTATCACAGTCTGCTCGTAGCTAATACTATAAAATATAAGAACCTCAAAACAGGGAGTTCCCTGATAGTCTAGTGGTTAGTAATGGTGTTTTCACTGCTTCAGCCTGGGTTCAATTCCTGTTCTGGGAAATGAAACCCCACATCAAGGCACCGAATATCACAGCAAACAAACAAACAAACTACCCTCTCCCCCAAAAAACTACATATACACAAAAACAAAGAACCTCAAAATGTAATTCCATTAACCATCTTTCCTTCTTTGTCTATTCTTTGGTTATTATTTTCATGTATTTTAATTCTGCAGTGATTTTATTTTGCTTCAAATGACTAGTTTTTTTTTTTTTTTGCTATTTCTTTGGGCCACTCCCGCGGCATATGGAGGTTCCCAGGCTAGGGGTCGAATCGGAGCTGTAGCCGCCAGCCTACGCCAGAGCCACAGCAACGCGGGATCTGAGCTGCATCTGCAACCTACACCACAGCTCACAGCAACGCCGGATCGTCAACCCACTGAGCAAGGGCAGGGACCGAACCCGCAACCTCATGGTTCCTAGTCGGATTCGTTAACCACTGCGCCACGACGGGAACTCCCCAAATGACTAGTTTTTAAAAGATATTAAGGAAAGACTGAAAAAGTCCTTTATATTACCTATATTCTTTTATTTACAATCTGAATTTCTATCTGGTATTATTTCCCTTCAGCCCAAAGAACTTCCTTTAGCATTTCCTGCAGTTCATGTGCACTGATAATAGATTTGCCCAGTGTTCATTTATTTTAAAATGTCTTTATTTTACTCTAATTTTTGAGAGACATTTTTTACTAGATATAGAATTCTGCAGTGCTAAGATTTTTTTCTTCAGAACTTGAAAGCTGTTGTTCCACTATCTTCTGACTGCCATTTTTTTCTGATGAGGTTATTAGCCATAATCTATATCATTGTTCCATGTATATATCTTCTTTGGTTGCTTTAAGGATTTTCCCCTTTACCTTTGGTTTCTGGCTTTGGCCTATCTGTCTAGGTTTGGTTTTCTGTTGATTTATTTATTTTTTACAATGATTTTTATTTCTTCCATTAAGTTGATTTACAGTGTTTCATCAGTTTCTACTGTACAGCAAAGTGACCCAGTCATATATGTACATATATATATATATATATACATATATATTCTTTTTCTCACATTATCCTCCATCATGTTCCATCACAGGTGACTAGATATAGTTCCCTGTGCTATATTATTACACCTGCTGCTCACTGATTTTTTTTTTGTCTTTTTTGCCTTTTCTAGGGCCACTCTACGGCATATGGAGGTACCAGGCTAGGGGTCGAATTGGAGCTGTAGCCACTGGCCTACACCAGAGCCACAGCAACGCGGGATCCGAGCCGTGTCTGCAACCTACACCACAGCTCATGACAACGCCGGATCTTTAACCCATTGAGCAGGGGTAGGGATCGGACCCGCAACCTCATGGTTCCTAGTTGGATTTGTTAACCACTGAGCCATGACGGGAACTCTTCATTGAGCTCTTTGAATCTGCAATGTTCTTAACAACATTTGAAAAGCAGTTGCCTGTTATTTCTTTAAACATTTGTTCCCCTCCTAATTCTTTTTTTTAATTTATTTTTTATTACTCAAATGAATTTATCACATCTGTAGTTGTATAATGATCATAACAATCCAATTTCACAGGATTTCCATCCCACAGCCCAAGCACATTCCCCCACCCCCCAAACTGTCTCCTCCAGAGACCATAAGTTTTTCAATGTCTGTGAGTCAGCATCTGTTCTGCAAAGAAGTTCAGTCTGTCCTTTTTTCAAATTCCACATGTCAGTGAAAGCATTTGATGTTGGTGTCTCATTGTATGGCTGACTTCACTTAGCATGATAGTTTCTGGGTCCATCCATGTTGCAAAAAATGCTGGTAGTTTGCTCCTTTTAATGGCTGAGTAATATTCCATTGTGTATATGTACCACCTCTTCTTGATCCACTCTTCTGTCAATGGACATTTAGGTTGTTTCCATGTCTTGGCTATTGCAAATAGTGCTGCAATGAACACTGGAGTACATGTGTCTTTGCGAGTCATGGTTTTCTCTGGATAGATGCCCAGGAGTGGGATTGCTGGATCAAATGGTAGTTCTATGCTTAGTTTTCTGAGGAATCTCCATACTGTTTTCCACAGTGGTGCACCAATTTACAATCCCACCAACAGTGTACTAGGGTTCCTTTTTCTCCACACCCTCTCCAGCACTTATTGTTTGTAGACTTTTGGATGATGGCCATTCTGGCTGGTGTAAGGTGGTACCTCAGAGTGGTTTTGATTTGCATTTCTCTAATAATGAGTGATGTTGAACATCTTTTCATGTGTTTTTTGGCCATCTGTATGTCTTCTTTGGAGAACTGTCTGTTTAGATCTTCCGCCCATTTTTTTATGGGTTTTTTTGTTTTTTTGGTATGGAGCTGCAGAAAGTGTTATCAGTTTTGGAGATGAATCCCTTGTCAGTCGATTCACTTGCAAAGATTTTTTTCCCATTCTGTGGGTTGTCTTTTCATTTTGTTTAGGGTTTCCTTTGCTGTGCAGAAACTTTGAAGTTTGAGTAGGTCCCATTTGTTTATTTTGGTTTTTGTTGTCAATACTCTGAGAGGTGGCTCTGAGAAGATGTTGCTGTCGTTTATGTCAGAGAGTGTTTGGCCTATGTTTTCCTCTAGGAGTTTGATAGTGTCTAGTTTTATATCTAGGTCTTTAATCCATTTGGAGTTTATTTTTGTGTATGGTGTTAGGGAGTGTTCTCATTTCATTCTTTTCCATATGGCTGTCCAGTTTTCCCAGCACCACTTATTGAACAAGCTGTCCTTTCTCCATTGTATATTCTTGCCTCCTTTGTCATAGATGAGTTGGCTGTAGGTGTGTAGGTTTAATTCTGGGCTTTCTATTCTGTTCCACTGATCTATATTTCTGTCTTTGTGCCAGTACCATGCGGTTTTGATGATTGTTGCTTTGTAGCATAGTCTGAAGTCTGGAAGCGTGATTCCTCCAGCTCCATTTTTCTTTTTCAGGATGTCTTTGGCTATTCTGGGTCTGTTGTACTTCCAAACAAAGTTTAATATATTTTGTTCGAGTTCTGTGAAAAATGTCCTTGGTAATTTGATAGGGATTGCATTGCATCTGTAGATTGCCTTGGGTAGTATAGTCATTTTGATAATATTAACTCTTCCAATCCATGAGCATAGTATATCTTTTCATCTATTTGTGTCATCTTTGATTTCTTTCATCAGTGGCTTGTAGTTTTCAGAGTATAGTTCTTTTATCTCTTTAGGTAGGTTTATACATAAGTATTTTATTCTTTTGGATGCGATGGTAAACGGGATTGCTTCCCTAAGTTCCTTTTCTGCTCTTTCATTGTTAGTATATAGAAATGCTGTCGATTTCTGTGTATTGATTTTGTATCCTGCAACTTTGCCAAATTCATTGATGAGCTCTAACAGTTTTCTGGTAGAGTCTTTAGGATTCTCTAGGTATAGTATCATATCATCTGCAAATAGTGATAGTTTTACTTCTTCCTTTCCAATTTGGATTCCTTTTATTTCTTTTACTTCTCTGACTGCCATGGCTAGGACTTCCAGAACTACGTTGAAGAGTAGTGGCGAGAGCGGACATCCTTGTCTTGTTCCTGATCTCAGTGGGAATTCTTTCAGCTTTTCACCATTGAGAATGATGTTCGCTGTGGTCCCCTCCTAATTCTTTCTCTCCTCTCCCTCTGGGCACATATTACTAGTATAGTGGACCTCTTGATATTTTCCCACAAGTGACTAAGTCTCTGCTCCTTTACCAATTATTTTTCTCTCTAATCTTCAAGTCAGATAATTTCTATGGATTGTCTTCATGTTCACTAAGTCTTTCTTCTGCAGCTTCCAATCTACTTCAAGCCTATGAATTTTTAATTTCATGTAATGTAATTTCAATTCTAAAATTTCTAGGAGTTCCCATGGTGGCTCAGTGGTTAACAAATCTGACTAGGAACCATGAGGTTGCAGGTTTGATCTCTGGCCTTGCTCAGTGGGTTAAGGATCTGGCATTGCTGTGAGCTGTGGTGTAGGTTGCAGGTGTGGCTTGGATCCTGCATTGCTGTGGCTCTGGCATAGGCCAGAGGCTACAGCTCCTAGCCTGGGAACCTCCATATGCCACGGGAGCGGACCTAGAAAAGGCAAAAAGACAATAAATAAATAAAATAAAATTTCTGTTAGGCTCTTTTTTACAGTTTGTACTTCTGTGCAAAAACCCAAATAAATCTGTTCTTGCAACAAATAAAATCAAACTTGATAGGATCTTCCCCTTGACAACCACAAGTCTGTTTTTTGTATCTGCTAGTCTGTTTCAGTTTTGTAGATTAGTTTCATTTGTGCCATAGTTTAGAATCCACAAATAATTGATATCATATGGTATCTGTCTTTCTATTTATGACTTACTTCACTTAGTATGAGAATCTCTAGTTGCATCCATGTTGCTACAAATGGCACTATTTTGTTCTTTTTTATGGTTGAGCAGTATTCCACTTATATATGTACCACATCTTCCTTAACCATGCATCTACTGATGGGCATTTAGGTTGTTTCCATGTCTTGGCTATTGTGCATGTTGCTACAATGAACACAGAGGTGCATGCACCTTTTTAACTTATAGTTTTTTTTTTCATATCTAGTATGACTTTTATTTATTTATTTTTTACTTTTTTTTGTTACTCAAATGAATTTATCACAACTGTAGTTGTATAATAATCATAACAATCTGATTTCACAGCATTTCCATCCCACAGTCCAAGCTGACTTATAGTTTTATCTGGATATATGTCCAGGAGTAGGATTGCTGGATCATGTGGTAATTCTATATTTTGTTTTCTGAGGAACCTCCATACTGTTTTCCATAGTGGTTGTATCAACTTACATCCCATCAACAGTGTAGGAGGGTTCCCTTTTCTCCACACCCTCTTCAGCATTTGTTTTTTGTAGAGTTATTAATGAGAGCCATTCTGACTGGTGTGAGGTGTTACCTCATTGTAGTTTTGATTTGCATTTCTCTAATAATTAGTGATGCTGAGCTTTTTTTTTTTTTTTTTTGTCTTTTTAGGGCTGCACCTATAGCATATGGAGGTTCCTAGACTAGGGGAGCAATTGGAGCTGTAGCTGCTGGCATATGCCAGAACCACAGCAATGCGGGATCCAAGCCTTGTCTGTGACCTACATCACAGCTCACAGCAATGCTGGACTCTTAACCCACTGAGTGAGGTCAGGGATTGAATCCGCATCTTCATGGATGCTAGTTGGATTTTTCAACCGCTGAGCCATGACAGGAACTCCATTTGAGCATTTTTCATGTGCCTACTGGCCATATGTATACTTTCTTTGGAGAAATATCTGTTTAGGTCTTTTGCCCATTTTTTGATTTGGTTGGTTTTTGTTATTTGTTCTTTACGCATTTATTAATAGTACATTACAAATTGACAAAGCCTTGATTGATGGAGATTTGCAAGTGATAAATATATAAGAGCAGAGTTAAGAAATTTTCCTTTGACATTTTCAGTAGCTGTTTTAATATCAGTAGCTTCTGTTATTGTTTCTGGAGAAAATAGGAACGTTGAGGCATGAGATTTAATTTTATCATGTCAAAATACCATGCCCAACAGCAAAGGAAACCATAGAAAAAAGAGACAACCTACAGAATGTAAGAAAATAGTTGCAAATGACACAACTGACAAAGGCTTAATCTCCAAAATATACAAACGACTCATACAACTCAACAGCAAAACAAACAAATAAACAAACAAACTGAAAAATGGGTAGAAGACCTAAATAGACATTTCTCCAAAAAAGACAAATGGATGGCCAATAGGCACATGAAAAAATGTCAAACATCACTAATTATTAGAGAAACGCAAATCAAAACTACAGTGAGGCACCACCTCACACTGGTCAGAATGGATCATTAATAAGTCTATAAATAACAAATGTTGGAGAGGGTGTGGAAAAAAGGAACCCTCCTACATTGTTGGTGGGAATGTAACCTGGTATAACCACTGTGAAAAACAGTATGGAGGTACCTTAGAAAACTATATATAGAACTGCCACATGATCCATCAATCTCACTCCTGGGCACATATCTGGAGAAAACTTCCATTGAAAAAGATACATGCATCCTTATGTTCACTGCAGTACCAGGCACAATACCCAAGACATGGAAACATCCTAAACATCCATTAAAAAGTTGTGGTACATATACATAATGGACTACTACTCAGCCGTAAAAGAGAAAAAACAATGCCATTTGTAGCAACATGGATGGAACTAGAGATTTTCATACTAAGTGAAGTAAGTCAGAAAGAGAAAGACAAATACCATATGATTTCACTTATATGTGGAATCTAAAATGGGGCACAAATGAACCTATCTGTACAAGAGAAACAAATTCATTTGTGGTTGCCAAAGGGGAGGGAGAGGGACCAGGAGGGACTGGGTGTTTGAGGTTAGTAGATCCAAACTTGCATTTTGAGTAGAAAAGCAATGAAGTTCTGCTGTATAGCACAGAGAACTATATCCAATCATTTGTGACTGAACATGATTGAAGATAATATGAGAAAAAGAACATATATATTTGTATAACTGGGTCACTTTGCTGTACAGTGGAAATTGACAGAACATTGTAAATCAACTATAATAAAAATATTTAAAAACAAAAACACTGTTCCCAAGAAATTTTTCCTGTTGAATAGATGATCAAACAAGTATATTTTAGGATAAAGTAACTTACCCATTTTAGATCACAGTCCTTAAGTCTAACCCTACTGCTGCTTCTAAAAGATTTATGTGGCTGAGAGCTGTACCAGATGGCTGATACAAACAAGGAAGAGATTTCATCTCTCCTAGCTATCACTTAGTCTTGTCTTTGGCATTTAGCAATGTCTAGTGTTTAATATTATGAAACCGTAAGGAACAGAAATCAGTACAATCACTACTTTGACAAGAGGCTTAGCAGAGACAGATTGGTAGCTTATTTAGCATACGTATATGTTTGGCCTGTACAGGGTTTTTAAAAATGTCGAATGTCTTGCCAACATTTAAATATTGAGAGATTTCATTAAAAAATTCAGAATGCCCGTTTTTCCTGAATCTAGCAGCACTGATTTTTAATTTGGGTCTAGCAGTAGTTGGTACAGCTTGAAAAGCAATTGTCTTTTAGAGAGAGCCTGTTGCTTTGTGATTTATTCACATGAATGCATGTCTGTCTAGACCAGAGCTTGCAAATGGCCATCTCATAAGTTGACTCCACCCTTCACAGATATATTTTGCCTACAAAATGTTTAGACAATTTTTGTAATTAGACGACTACATTAAAGTTGGGATATTTCACATTTTAAGAAAACTAAGCCTAGAAACATGGGACTAGCATTTCTCGATAATCATAACCAGCTGAAGCTGACAAAGGCTGCTCCATCCAGATTAGACAGTTTCTACAGTGTGTCAGGGAACCCTTCACAGTACCCCCCGGTTTTTCATTTGTTTTTTTCTTTTTCTGGCTGCAGCATGCAGCAGCTTGCTGTGTGATTTTAGTTCCCAAACCAGAAATCAAACCCAGGCTGCAGCAGTGCAAATGCTGAATCCTAACCACTAGACCATGAGGAACTCCCTTCCCCTGGTTTTCAGTGTCTTTTTGCTTATTTAAAATACATCCCTGGTCTTTATAAGCATCAGAGTGTGCAACTTTGGGTCCGAACTGTGAACTCCTTGAATTAAGGGAGTACTTTACTGATCTATTACCCTGGTACCAAACTCCTATATAGTTGGAGTTCAAGAAATATTTTATATATTGAGTTGGATAATCTGATGTGATAATCACCACAGTGTAGCAAAGAGGCAAGGTAGGTATTATGACTCACAGTTGATAAAGAAATTAGTCTTGCTCAAAAAGTTCATAAGAGGCAGAGCTGAGGCCAAACCCAAGTCTCTACTCCATATCTTAGGGTTTCTCAAAAAGATACACAATCTCATGTGGCTTTCAATCTGGAGAGGTCACAAAAACTCAATATTTTTTCAATTGATAATTAATCTCACTTCTACTATATCCCCACCACTACAGAACTTATCACATATTGATGTGTATGACAGTTCATTGTGGTCTATGTTCCCTCACAGTGACCTGAGGATGCTTGTGCCCAGCCAATGACTTTCATATATTAGACCTGCAATACTGGCTTAGATAACTTAAAGGGATTGAATGAATAAGTCTCTATTCCCTATTATTCTTATCATAACAATGCCTTACATGCTGTATTAAAGGAGGAAAGGAAAGAAATGAAGAGAATGAGGAAAGAAGGAAGACTATTATTATAAAAGAAGAAAAATAAACATGCAAACAAGAGTCCACTTATACCTAGTTACTGTTTCCCATCTTTACAAACAGTATTTGTTGTGATAAAACTGATAAAATCATATTACTTCAAATTTAGGATTTAAAAGTGTTACTTACATCACGGTCATATTTATTCTTTCAGATGTTTCTATTTGTTTCCACCAGGTCACAGCTACCTTTCTGTTAATGTATCATGTGTTTCTTTCATTAATGCCAGATAATGTGTCCTATCAGTGACATTTCATTACAATTTAAAAGTCAATCTTACAATTGGAAGTGACACTGCTCTTCTGGACAGTGCTGTCTGAGTTGAATTGACTCTGACTGATTGCAGAGCTTGACAAACTTTCCAGTTTGTTGGGATTCCTCTCTAAAAACATAATGTCTTCTTCCCCCTTCCCTTTAGGTGATAAATTTCAGATGGGAATAAAATAACTGTCATTCATAGTTATGTTAAGGCAATCAACACTAAAAGAGTCTTATGCTCCCTAAACAGTATTCAATGAGTCTCACTTACTCGCCCCAGAAAAGAGGAACCATACTTAGAGTTTTACTATCTGACAACCTGGGTTTGGCACAGAGATTCAGCAGTGTGGATCACAGGAATAGTGAATTCAGCTAGCCATAGACTTTGTCAACTTTAAGTTGAAACAGGAAAGCATGATCATTTTTCTCAGAGCTATTACTTAGTAAGCCATTTAGTGTCATGGATAAATATCCTACTTCCTCCTAATGCATTTACTAAATTTAGTAATATACTTATATAAGCCAACCACTACTATTTATAATTATCTTCTTACCATAAATGGAAAGCTGGGGTTTGAAAGGATTAAGTAATTTATACCAACTGAATCAAATGTTTCAGTTCTTTCTGTATATAGTACCAACCTGTCCTTTCTTAGTGACCTAGACTCACGCATTCTACTGAAAAATATCCTTTCAATACTTTCTGTGTGTTTTCACATATTACTCCACTACTTTTAGGATTCTGGATTATGGATTTATTTAAAAGGAAAGTGCAAGTTTGCATTCGGACAACACAGGGCACCTGGTTAAAAAATTGAGACCAGCAAAATGGTGACAGCAGAGCATTAAACCAGGTGCAAAGACCCTGAATAGAGAAAACAAAGAAAGAACGAAGCTAGAAGTATCACACTCCTAGATTTCAAACTATGTTACCAAACTATAGTAATCAAAGTATAATACTGGCATGAAAGAAGACACATAAAACAAAATAGAGAACCCAGAAATAAACCCATGCATTTATAGTGAAGCTAGGACAGAGGAGGCAAAAATATACAGTTTAGAAAAGACAGTATCTTTAAAAAATTGGGTTAGGAAAACTGGACAGATAGATGCAAAAGAACAAAACTGGATCATTATATTATACCACATACAAAAACAAACTCAAAATGGATTAAAGACTTAAAGTAAGATGTGAAACCATAATATTCCTAGAAGAAAGTATAGGCAGTAAGCTTTTTGACATCGGTCTCAGTGATTTTTTTCACATCTGTCTCCTCAGGCAAGGACAGAAAAAGCAAAAGTAAGTAAATGGGACTGCATCAAACCAAACAGCTTTTGCATAGTGAAGGAAACCATCCATAAACCAAAAAGGCAACCCACTGAATGAAGAATGAATTTTCAAATCATGTATCTGAGAAGAGGTTTAATATCCATAATATATATAAGGAACTTATATAATTTATTGTCAAAAGACAAACAACCTGATTTAAAAATCAGCAGAGAACTTGAACAAACATTTTTCCAAAGAAGACATACAGATAGCCAACAGGCATATGAAAAGATGATCAACATTACTAATTATTGAGGCAATACAAATCAAACCCACGAAGAGATAACAACTTACACTTGTCAGAATGGTTATTATCAAAACACAGCAAATAACAGAGTTGATGAGGATGTGGAGGAAAGGGAACCCTAGTACACTGTTGATAGGAATATAAATTTGTACAGCCACTATGGAAAAAAGTATGGAAGGTCCTCAGAAAACTAAAAATTAAACTACCAAATGATCTAGCAATTCCACTTCTGGATATTTATGCCCCCAAAGTGAAAATGGTAACGTGAAAAGATATACGTATCCCAGTATTCACTGCAGCATTATTTATAATGGCCAAGATATGGAAGCAATCTAAGTGTTCTTTGATAGATTAATGGGTAAAGAAGATGTGTTTTGTATATATACATACACATACATATATAATGAAATATTATTCAGCAATGAAAAAGAATGAACTCTTACCATTTGTGACAACATGAATGGGACCTACAGAGCACTATGCTAAGTGAAATAAGTCAGATAAATACAAAAACTGTATGATTACACTTAAATATGAAATTCAAAAAACAAAACAAATGAACAAACACAGCAAAACAGAAACAGACTCAGAGAGAGAATAAACTGCTAGTTGATGATGGCAGGGTTCTTGGGGGCTGGGTGACATAGGGAAGAAGATTAAGAGGCACAAACTTCTGCTGATAAAATAAATAATTCATGGGGAGGTAATGTATAGCATAGGGAATATAGTCAATCACATTGGGATAACTTTGTATGATGACAGATGGTAACCAGACTTATGGTGAGCAAAATGTATATAAATCCTGAATCACTACGATGTACACCTGATACTAATATGATATTGTCTGTCAACTATACTTCAATAAATAAAAGGACAAAAACAGGTGTAGATCTCTTGTTCGTGAGGGAACCTATGTGACTGTAGAGGTCATAGGCTCACGAAGGTGGTCCTGACCAGAAGCAAATCATTTGGGCTCCCTGACCCTCAGATTATTCATCTACAAATGTGGTCTAATCACACCTGTGCCTTGTCCTTCTCATAGACACTGTGAAGATCACATGAGATAAGTTCAAATGCTTTATAGACTCCAAAACACTTTAAAATATACAATTTTGTTTTACAAAGTTACTGGGTGATGCACATTTTTAAAAATTTAATATTATAGAACACTCCCCACAGGCCCAAATTTAAAACAAATGAGTACTGCTTATTCTCCTCTGAAAACCTAAATTTTTTCTTAAAACAACAGGCTTTCCTAATATTTTCCACCAATTAAATACTTGGAAACAATAATATATCCCTTGAAACAGCAGTCTACTGAAACATCTACCTACTACAAACAGATTCTCTGAAACTAACTAAACTGTTTCAAATCACTATGTCATGTAACTGAAATTTTACATTTATTTTCTGACACATCCAGCCCCTGCATCAGTTCTTAGTTTTATAACCCATATGCCCCCAGACTGCCTAGACGCTATGTAGAAATTCTCCTAGCATGTTAACTTACTGAAGGCATTAATAGGCTCTATTTATTCTTTCTTGCTGAAATAAGAATTTATGAAGAAGGAAGCCTGAGGTCTCCTTAATTCTGAGCTTTTGTATCCTTTTGGCAGGACTTCCTATCCTGTGGGAAGAAGCTTCAGTTAATTTTCCTGCATTTTCCTTTTGGGACAAAAGCAAGGGAGACAAATGTAAACTAGCTAGAAATTTCAAAAGGAATTCCCATATGTTCTTGATCCTCAAAACACAGAACCATGATCCAATTACAAAACTGACTCGGTTTTAAGTGTGAAGGTAAAATGTCTTCACTTTTTGTTCTGGTCTTTGTTCTCACTTGGTCTTCCAGGAACATTTAAATAGCTATGAAACACAGAAGAATATTGCTATTCCTATCCCTGAAAACGTAATATTAATTGAAATTATGGATTCCTTTTTCCCAGTGATTTATCAATGCTGCTCAAACACTGAGACACTATAGGCTCTGCACCCTTTTTTCTTGTAATAATACCTCCTAAATGTGACCTAAAAAAACTGTTTTTAAAACAATTAATTTAAGCACATAATGGAGTTTTCTGATTGAACATAATCCTTTCTATGACTGTAGAAGAGGCTTCTCTGCGCATCTTCATGTGCTTACCTCAGCGTCTATTTAGAGCAAAGGGTCTCGCCTCCAAAGCTGGAGGAAGATCAATCACTCAACTAATATCAAAGGCTCAGAGTTAAAAGAAAAGCCACGTTGGTGCCCTAATCTTCAAAGAAAAAGTGAAGGAAAAGGAGGTTACAATTCAAAAGTGTGTTTCCAAATGTCAGAATGGGCCTCCTGGGCAAATATCTGTAGGGTGGGAGTAAATGATTGAGAACAGCAAAGTGGGACAGTGGTGATCACAAAGTATCCTCAACTGAAACCACAAAGGCTGGCTACAGAAAAGGACTGAGCAGATGCTTTATCTTCCCCAGGGGACTGGTGACATCCCCTGCCCGACTCTGTGGAGTGGGAATGGCCAAGGGAGGCTGGGAAGAAGGGATTAGAGCATTAGGCTGCATGCCAGGACATTGATATGATTAGAAATGATTGGAAACCCCCTGGGAGAATGTCAATTTCCTCTTTATTGTTTGTAATGTTTGCTTAGGGTCATAAAGTAATGTGAGTTGTTCTAAAATGCAATCTTTAATGGCCAAAATGTAGTGGTCTATTCTGCTTCCTGCATTAATTAGAAATGGCATCTAATTAATGCTTAATGAGCCAAACAAAATGATAAGCTCCTTGCCCCTCCTCAATTTTAATCCTAGAACACCTGTGTTGCTTTCTGAAAAAGCAGTAAAGCATGTATAATTTACACAGACAAAACAGATTCTGGCTATGGCATTACAGCCCACTGTAATCATTCAGGTGACAATCAAAATTATCTAGCAGCAGAAGTTGCCACTGGCTGCAGATGGAAAAACTGAGAATGAACCCATGGTCATATTGTCTGAACACTGCCAAACAGAAAATCATTGTTTTTTTCCAAGCTACCTTTTATTTAGCTCCTCCTAAGCACCTTGCAGAAAAAGAATTAATGAGTTTAAGAATTAGAGGGAAAGAGATAAGAATGAGGTAAATAGAGTTTCTTCATATGTAAAAAAATGGAGATCATAATCCTCAACAACTAAGGTTGTCATGAGGATTGAATCGGGTATTTTATGTCAAAGACCCTAGCAGTGTCAGGTACATTAAATGGAGCTAAACTGAATTTTAATACCTTCTTTTTTCCTTAATGCATCTGATTTCAAAAGCCCAACTGAAGACTAACCTAGTCAAAAAAGACATAATTTCATTAATAAATGACATTCCCTGTTCTGTTCACCACCTACAATGTTAGTATTTCAAATTAATCTGAACAAATCAATACTCATTAAATTGCACAAGGAAAATAGTCCTTAAATTAAAGTAGCTCACCATTTCTATTCCCAATCAACTGAAAAGCTAATGCTAGCAAAAGTTTCTAATTATCTGGGCAAACAGTGACCTTTCCCTTTGATTACTAATTTTGTGGAAGAAATAAAACCTTTTCACTAACAGCTTTCGTCTGAAAGAACTCTGGCCAAAAGGTTGCACAATGCACATTCATTTCAAATAAGGTATGGAAGAGTTTCCCAGTTGACCCAGCAATAAATAAGGTAATAAAATGTTTATCAGAAAACAAAGTATCTTGAACAGAAATAGCCATGTGGAGTCATGTATGTTATGCATTTGTCATATCATGCTGCTATTGCAATTCTCCATCTTTGATAAAATACTTATTTGATATCACATCCATCTATTTCAGAAATAACATTTTCATCATCTAAACTGACATTATCACCTTATCAAAATGTCAAGACTGAAAAAGCTCTCTCAGTTGTTTGTAGTTGTTTCTGGTTTATTTTAAACACAATAAACTCTTCTATATTGGGAAATATCAACTTTGTCCTCATTTGTATATTGTGCCTAATGAAGATGGAAATGGTAATTTCTACATATCAACAAGACACTTATTTGAAGATTTCAATGGTTTTCAATCATATTCAAGAATAGGAATGAATGCAAAATTATACTGGAGAATATCATTATATTAATAACATTAATTAATTCATTAACTTCTGTAGATTTTTAACCATCAGCTTTTTAAAATTCCCAAATATGAAAATACTCTGAAAAGATAATGGAACATGTTTATTTCTCTTTTTGATTAAAGGCACTATTAAATTTATTGGTCAATTATAAAGCAAACTTTTGAAACATAAGGTGTATATTATGAGCAGTATTCTACATTCACCAGAACAATATAAAACAATTTACATTCTTGTAATTACGTTCTTATAAATACAATGAAGAAAAGAAATACTTTATATTCATTAACAGGCTTCACTGTTACATAACTGGATAATGGTATACTATTTACTAACAAAGGAATGCAGATTTATGATTGTGAAAGAATTTGGACAATATTAGAATGTGACTTTCCATTGTATGGATTTTGATGTACTGTTGGTCAAATCTTATTTGGATTTGGACAAAGATAGTGAAAATGAGTTGTTATGAGTAGTTTTAAAGAGCACCGAAAAATATCACAAACTTTCCCACAAAATTACACAGCCAGATCTTACTAACCAAATCTTACTTTAAAATTCCATTTGTACTAACCATATCTTATGTCTTAAATAGGGGCATTTCCCTAAATACCGTAATTAAAATGGACTGCTTTTCCCATTAATTTTTTAAACTTAAAATAGCAATTATTTATTTATTTGTCTGTGAATAGGCCAGGAGGTTGTCCATTAATTTCTGTTACATTTTATTTACTATTATTATTTCTTTGTCTTTTGTCCTTTTAGGGCCACATCTGTGGCCTATGGAGTTTCCCAGGCTAGGGGTCAATTGGAGCTGCTGCTGCCAGCCTATGCCAGAGCCACAGCAACGCAGGATCTGAGCTGCATCTGCAACCTACACCACAGCTCATGGCAACAACAGATCCTTAACCCACTGAGTGAGGCCAGGGATCGAACCCGCAACCTCATGGTTCCTAGTCGGATTCATTTCGGCTGTGCCATGACGATGGGAACTCCAATTTCTATTACACTTTAGAACAGTGGTTTCTATAGGGGAAAAAATGTCCTATTAAGGAATAAAGACACATATTTAAGAATTCTAATGTTCACTACAAAAAAGACTTTACTATCACTTTTTTTGGCCACACTCACAGCATGTAGAATTTCCCTAGGCCAGGGATTGAACTCGTGCCACAGCTGTAACCAGAGCCACAGTAGTGACATCAGATCCTTAACATGCTGTGCCATGGGGGAACTCCTCTATTCCTGTCACTTTATACACCCACACAATCACTGTAAAAAAATTACTTCAAAGGACAATTTACATCACCTCACACATCACTTCAAAGAGCATACATTAAAGTTAAGTCCCATTTCATTGGCTTTCCCCCTAATTTCTCGACAATAAAGTATCTAAGTAGCAATGGCTATGTCTGTATTATGGGTATTTTGTAGACATCCTTACAGAAGAAACTCACTTAAAGAGTGTGTTTTAGATAGTTCTATGGTAAGGTACAAACGACCAACAGTATTGAGCCTTACATTTGAGGCACTGCATGAACCTCTCTGCACACATGAGCTCAAAACAGTAACCTATTTGAAGAGATGAGACAACCCAGCTTCAGAGACATAAAGTAATATGACCAAGTTCACAAACCTAACATGTAGTGAGGAGGGAAGATCTGATGACTTGCATAATTTATATTTTTAAGAAAAGTTATGTGGCTATTCATATTACTTAAGTATGATGACAAATTAATTGATAACAAAGAGTTTCTAACAGATCTTTAAGCAGAAAGAAAAACACTTCAAATTTTAATTCTGTTAATGAAGAGATCCTATTTCTGTTCATCCACTTAATCTTTCTTGGGTCTCTAATTATGTATGCTGCTAGAAGACCAAGTAGTACAAGGAAGAGGTTCAGAAAAAGGGCAACCACATCTTAAAGTAAAGTGATGGAATCAGGTAAAGCTTCATAAAGGAAGTATCATTTAATTCCCTTTCAAGGGTATGAAGAATTTAGCAGGAAGAGATGAGAGCCATGGCCATTCCATGAAAAGGAAGTGAGAAATGGCTCAGAAGCTGGGATTCAAGACTCACACACAAAGAACAGTGAGAAATGTTAGGTAGGTTAATCCATTGGGTAGAAGAGGGGGCAGTCTAATGTGAGATAAGATGAGACTTGAGTATGGCCAGTTTTACTTGCCAAGATTGGGAATCTGTCATTAACTCCTATGGCAGAGGAAAGTTACTGAGATTTCTGAGTGTGAGAGTAACATGATCAATGCTTTGAGAGGATAAATGACGCAGGATATATTCCAGGGAGAAGGAACAAAATCCAAGAGAGTGATAGAGAAGTCATCAGAAATGGCGAGATGGAGGGCAGCGGTGGAGGGAAAGCAGAAAATAGAAAGTTGTAGGAGAGATTTCAAAAGTCATCTTGGTGAATGATAGAGGTGGGATGGAGACAAAAGACAGATGGACAGAGAGGTCAGAGGTGGTTCAATTTCAGCCTGAGCCATCGGCAGAATGGTGAAGAGAGGAAAAAGAACTTGAAGAAAGGGAGGTTTCTCTGAATAACAGGTTTCTTTTGCGGGGGAGGGGGGGTAAAGGAGAAAAAATAGCTTTATTACTTTGCCAGGCAAAGGAGGGTCACAGCAGTCTAATGCCTTAAAGACTGCACTCCCCCTTAGAAAGAACTGCAAGCGGATTTATAGTAAAAAGGAGAAAAACAGGTTTTCAGACAGGAATCAGGATTGGACAAAGATGAATTATTCTTTCTTTGGGGGACTCTTAGTCACCAAAGCTGGAGTCAGGAGATCTCGGCCTGATCACAATGGTGGTCTTCTGGGTTACTACCTACCGAATAACAGTTTTGATATATGGAGTTCAAAACTAAAAAATCCAGCCAAGATGTCCAGACTAGAAAGACCTGAACATCATATGACCAGAGGTGATGGCTAAAGCCACAGATTAGAATAAGTACAAAGAGAGAAGAGTCTTAATGACCTCCAAAGGACAGAGAGATCAAGGGGAGAAAGCAAAATTGCTCAAAGCAAGAATGTTTGTCATGTAATTAGACCTGCATTAAAATTATCTATGATAAGTAGCTGCACTTAAGACAGTGGCTCTCAATTGGGGGTGATTTTGCCCCATCTCTAGGTGACATTTATCAATCTCTACAGACATTTTTGTTCTCTGAGTGCGACACAACTTGCTACTGTCATCTTGTAAGCAGAGGCTAGTGATGTGGCTAAATATCCCACAAAGGACAAGATGACATTACTCAAAAAAAAAAAAAAAAAGATTAGGAGTTCCCATTGTGTCTCAGTGGGTTAAAAACTCAGCACGGTGTCTTCGAGGATGCGGGTTCAATCCCTGGCATCGCTCAGTGGGTTGAGGATCTGGTGTTGCCTCAAGCTGTGGTGTATGTTGTAAATGTGTCTCAGATCCAATGGTGCTGTGGCTGTGGTGTAGGCCAGCAACTGCAGCTCCTATTCAGCCCCTAAGCCTGAGAATCAGGTGCAGCCTGGGACTAGCAGGTGCAGCCAGGAAAAAAAAAAAAAAAAAAAGACCAAAGAATTACTGGCCCCAAGATGTCAACAGTGCTGATGTTAAGAAACATTAGCTCAAGGTGAGACTCACCTAACTTAGAATTGTAAATTGTTTAGGAAGACAGAATACCCAGAATAGAAGGGACATCTACCTGACGCAGTAAAAATTCTTCATATGTAGCTTTAGTTAAAGTTAAAAGTTTGCAAAGAAGTTAGTTTTAATCATATTTGCCCAATGATGGAAAAAAGGGGCCCCATTACTAATTGAAGTTTCCCAAAAATATATTTTAGTCAAAGTCCTAAAGGTTTCCCCATTGAAGATACCAAGATGAGTTGCAGGAGCCATCCACCAACAAATCACATGAACCAATGGGTTGCTGGCCCTCGGCTCATTCTTACACTGTGTTTTAAACTCAAAGACATCTCTGAGAGTTTCTTGGACTTCTCTAGAATACTTATAAGGCATAGCCTGAAGAATTCTATTTAATCTGTGGTTGAAGTAATATCCATTTGGGTCTTGGAATTTCTGACTACCATGAGAGATTCCATGATATCTAAAAAGGAGAAGTCAAGGATGCATCTGGATATTCTGATTGAGCCTGATGGGATCACAAAAAATGTGAACAAATACAGGTATCTCAGAAAGAACAGTAATGAACACGTAATAAGCAGTTACTCTAGGTTAGGCATTGTGCTATGTTCTTTACATGCATTACCTCCTTTAATTCTCAGAACATATGGGCATAATTCTATTTTATGCCTGTTTTACAGATGAAAAGATTGAAGCCCAGAGAGGTTACTTATCCACTCAAAATCATTCAATTAGCAAGAGGTAAATCTGGAGCTTGATCCAAATTCTCTCTAGCATTAGAGCCACTGCTGGTAAACATCATGATGGCTGGCTTACTTGGCAATTTCTCAAACCTACATCCTCTGGGTGTCCATGAGGAGTCCTCCACTTTGGTCTTAAAGTCCTGGAACCCAGCTTCATGAGAAATATTTGTGTCATCTTGCAGGGTGCATCACCTCGCAAGGATATGAAGTATTTCCTGGAATGATTAAGTTCTTTGTACCAAAACTATTTATAATTAGAAAAACAAGGAATTTGCTTTTCCTTAAAAAGAAAAGGAGTAACATTTCCATAACAGAGATCCATTCCATATTTTCAGTTCTTTGACTTTTCAATCTGGCTTTCTAAATACACCAAGAGAACTGGCAGTGAAGAAATACCAAAGAAAGACAACAACAAAAAACACCAAAAAGCAAAAACAACAGCAACAATAGCACAAACCCACCTCACTGTTACTCAAGACTGAGAAGACTGAAAAATCATACTCTTTGATCCTCTACTGGAATGGGACAAAAGACAACAGCAAACACAGGTGTTTTTATGTAATATTTACAATTACCAGGCTTCGAGAAATTTCTCTAAAAAAGCATGGACTCCTTCAACTTTCTTTTGAATGACAGCTCTGGCATATGAGCAGAGGGTGTGATGCTGGCTCTATAAAATCTGAATATCTCCCTACACATTCCGTGGGAGTCACAGACTGTCCAGCTGGTCTCTGATTCATTATGCAGCCTTTTTACCATCTCCAGCACCTTTTTTCCTTCCACAGAGAAAATAGGTTAACGTATCATTTGTTTAGAGTTTTTCCATACAAGTCCCATTTAATCTCAAAACAGAAATCATAGAGGTACAAGGCATACTATACAGTATGCTAAACCAGCACTCTCTCTCAGCAAGTCTTCTCCAAAGCCAGCAACTGTGCAGGTGGTGGCTGCCACATGGCAGCAGGCAGCCCCTTCCACCAGCCAATTTTAGAAAATATAAGGAAAAAGAACTAGAATAATTTTTTTTTCTTTTTGCCTTGGACTTCATTACAACCTTATGCCAGCTAAACTGATGTCACATCTCCTCGCAACAGCAGAGGGAGATCAGGGGAAGGTGTACAAGGTGGGATTTGAAGTTCCTCTTTCAACCAGGCAATGCTCTGATTACAGAACGATTGATGGCCATCAGCTTTTTAATAATATTCTCTCTGCACATACACTTCACTATTTAAATTCAACTGCATTTTAATGGTATTCTCAGAATAGTAATGTATGAGATCTGTAACATGCCTGTAAGAATAATGCTCACCACTGTGTTCAGGTGAACACAGCTAAGGGGACTCATCACACTAATCACAGCCCAGAACAGTGGACAAGGCTTTCCAAATGAACACAAATAATTGTTTTGTGTGCTAGAGAAGAAGATATATTTACAATGATTTTTTTTTTTTTGCAGTTCAACCAGTTTAAAAAATACTAGTATGCTTTTTGTAATTCACCAGAACTTTAAGTGAATGTGTCATAATATATTCTTAATATTAAAGCGATATTGTGTTCAGTAGGACAGGGATTACTGAAGCATGAAAAGCAATACTAGCTATCAGTGTTGAGAAGATCCTACTAAGTGCCAGGCTTAGCATTTATGTGCATACTCTTCAAGCCATCTTCCACGCTACTGTCAAAATAATCTTGAGCCTCAAAGCTGATATTGTCATACCTTTTTTTAAAACTTTTCAATAATACCCTACTATATTGATGGGTGAAACCCCAATTCCTTAGCATGACATATAAGATCATTCATCAATTGGCTCCTGCCTACCTCTTCTGCTATCAGTGCCTTCACTTAAAGCCTTACTGAAATTCTGAAAACCCTCTGGCATCTCATTCACTAAGCAGCATAGTACCATTTGTATATATTAAAAGCATATTTATACAGAAAACACTGAATTTTATAATGATACTTTCATTCTAAAGATATAGACCAGATACATTAGAGTGGATACTTTCTAGGAGAGGAGGTAGGGAGGCTGGTAAAGAGGAAAACTGGAGATATCACATATAGCCTGGAATATATAGGACGTCATGACTGAGGAGCATGGTTAACTCAACTCTGCACCAATACCAATAAAGCTGAATATTCCATGTTAGGCTAAGTAACATGTACCAACCAGGGAGGGATACTAAAGAAGGGGGCACTAAACACTCTTCAGGTTGTGAAGAACAAATACACAAGATTGAACTCTGTCTTGTACTCATCCTTAATTTAAGAAACTATTTGTCTGTTTATTTCCAAGCATTTAAAAGATGGCACATTTACTTTCCTGCAAGTAAAAGCATCAGTCCAATAAACATTCCTTAATCAACGTCTACACTCACCCTCAAGAGACCAGTGATGGTGCTAGGGATAAAATAAATCCTAAGTCTTGAGTCCCCCTATCCAGCTCACTTCAAACTCACTTTTTAACAATCAGCAAAGTTAAATTTAAAGAGATGGTGGATGTGAAAGAATGGTGGTTAGGGGGCATGCAATGCAGGGAGAGCAAGCTGAAGCTGATAAAACAGCCTACATCCAGTGAGAAGCACGAGGCCACAGTGCCCCCCGTGGAAGAACTACCCCACACTAAGCAGATAGCAAACAGTTCAGAATCAGGGTCAACACCAAGGGGCCAAATGTCAAAGGTCACATCTTGATTTGGCTTTAGCTTAAGAAGATTCAACTTCAATAGTTCCTGATGAGGATGGTTACATGCAGCAAAAAAATGGTTGACACATTCCAACCAAGAGTGGCCAGGGCTGCCAGACAGGGAGTGAGGTGTTGACTCCAGACCTCGAAGAGTTTCACACAAATGCATGTGCTGCCTTCTTTGCCTTTTACCGAGGAGAACTGATGAGACCATTCAGGTGGCAACTGATCTGGTGTGGATGCTTAATGGCAATACAATAGTCTTAGGTTGCAATGTCCTGCAATCATTAACCTGTATAACTCACAATGCACTGAACCAACAGTTGTCACAACCCTCTTCTGTGTGTGTTTGTTTGTCTGAACCCACAAGACTCTTAAGATTTCTAAGCCTAGGGATCAAGTCTTATTCATTCAGGTCTCCAGCACGGATACAGTCCCTGGCACCTGATAGGAATTTAGTACCTGTTAGTTATACAAAGAAGTCAACTAATCAATAAAATTAAACAAATGTAACCACAACACAGATAAACGCCATGTGCCAAGTGGAAGGTTAATTACAACTCAGTGTATTTTTCATCTATAATTAAACAAATGTTACTTTCAAATAATTGGATATTTAATTTTCTTTTTTCTTTCAAATTATTAACTGGGTTTTATTTTGAGATTATAGAAGGCATTTTTAATGAGTTACATATCTAGGGCTAAAGCCCAGATAATTAGCTCTTATTTCCCATTTCATAAATGGAATATTTTACATAACTGACTTTTCCTAAAAGTTGTGTCAACCAAACTGAACATGTCTAGATCACATTGCATTTTTCTACTGCACTAACTAAATTTCAATTCCAGAGATACTCTGCTGTCATTTTGGACTGTCAAAGGCAATGGCTCCCAAAATTGTTTTAAATTTTATTTGCAAACTTCGTGACCTACAGCTAAATATCCATAAATAAATACTGATAAGTACAATACTTTTTTTTTTTTTTGGTCTTTTTAGGGCTACATCTATGGCATATGGAAGTTCCCAGGCTAGAGGTCAAGTCAGAGCTGTAGCTGTTGGCCTATGCTGCAGCCACAGCAATGTGGGATCTGAGCTGCGTGTGTGACCTGCACCACAGCTCACAGCATTGCCGGGTCTTTAACCCACTGAGCAAGGCCAGGGATCAAACCCATGTCCTCATGGATACTAGTTGGGTTCATTAACTGCTCAGCCACGATAGGAAATCCCCCCAAATTATTACCTTTAAAGAGAACTTTATTTTGTAAAACAAAATATTTTTCTGTGATCCTTATCACTTCCTCTCTTATAATTCTACATATGGGATTTTTAAACCCTAGGCTTTTAATAATTAAGGTACAGCTATATTTTGTTAGTAAATAAGTTACATTTTAAAGCAACAAGTGGTTTTGATACTTTACAAGGTAACTTCAGAATCCCGAAAACTTTAGGCAGTTTCCAAAAGTGGTTAATTCACAACCAAGTAGTAGCTGGAAACTGAGAGAACAGAGCCTATAAATATAAAATTCTTTAACATTTCCTTTCAGTCCAAAGTCAATGGCAGTTTAAAAGTATAAAAATTCCAAGGCTTTACAATTTAAGAATATTCACTATTTAGTAAGTATCCTCACCTAATGTAAATGCCGATTAATTACATCAAAAAGTTTTAAAAATAAATGATTCTTTTTTTTTTTTTTTTTGTCTTTTTGCCATTTCTTGGGCCGCTGTTACAGCATATGAAGGTTTCCAGGTTAGGGGTCTAATTGGAGCTGCAGCCGCTGGCCTACGCCACAGCCACAGCAACACGGGATCCGAGCCGCCTCTGTGACCTACACCACAGCTCACGGCAATGCCAGATCCTTAACCCACTGAGCAAAGACAGGGATTGAACCCACAACCTCATGGTTCCTAGTCGGATTCGTTAACCACTGCGCCACGACGGGAACTCCCCAAAATAAATGATTCTTAACTGAACAAAGAGACTTCTCTCTTTATCATATGAAAGCCAAGTAAGTTTTAATCTTTTTCCAAGAAAACAGCAGGAAGAAAAATAAGTGATGGAGTGAATATGCAAAAAACTACAACGGCGTATACCTCAGTCCTGTCTTAAAAATGAATCTAAGTCTGTAAATGGAACCGAGTTTATATAAAGTTAAATTTTGCAGAAGTTCCCATGTGGTGCAGCAGAAACGAAACCAACTAGTCACCGTGAGGTTGTGGGTTCGATCCCTGGCCCCTTTCAGTGGGTTAAGGATCCGGCACTGCCGAGAGCTGTGGTGTAGGTTGAAGACTGGCTTGGATCTGGCATTGCTGTGGCTCTGGTGTAGGCCAGCAGCAACAGCTCCGATTAGACCTCTAGCCTGGGAACCTCCATATGCCGCAGATTTGGTCCCCAAAAGACAAAAAAAAAAAAATTTGCAGAGCTTAGGTAAAACAAAGTCCTCAAAATGTAGTAGGGAGAGGACATAGGAAACTGGACAGAATGGAATTAAGTCTTTCTGAATTGGGAAAATCTAATTCATTTACCTATTTTATGATTTCCAATCCAGATATCCCTATGAAAGCTACCTTTACCAAGAAAAATTCATCTTCCTATCTAGGTCCTTTCCAACACCCCATTCAAAGAAAAATGGCTTTTCTTCGTGGACATTCTAATTCCAGACATGATTGGAATAAAATCAGGATTCCTAGTTCCTTTAGCCACTTGGTTAAGAGTTTCACCAAGTGAAAACCGTTCAGCAGTTACCATCAGTCACTTTGTTAATTCCTATCATTTGAAGTTATTTAAATGTACACATTTATATTCATTGTGACTGTTTAGTATGTAAGCATGAATGTGAATTATTCCATAGAATGAGAAGAGTTATTCTCAAAAAAGTCTTTCATTGCCATTTCCTGGTAAATAATCATTATTATTAGGAAGATATTTTGTCTGAGAAATGCAGAAGCAAAGAGACAACCTAATGGGTGAAGGATGCAAACATACCTTTTATAAATAGTATCTGAAGGGGGTTGGTTAAAAAAAATTAATCATGAAGCTATATTGTTCTTTTCCAGTGTGTGAATATTGATTATGAGTCAGTTCAAATTGCAAATTTGCAAACTGCAAATTTTCCCAAATAAATACAATTTCTTATTTAAAATTATGGTCACTGAGTTCCTGAACACAAAGGACAGAGATGTTTTGAATCCATTTTGGCTCTCAAGAGATTTTTTTTTCCCCTGAAATTAAAGTGGTAATTTTGATGCATACACATTCAACCAAATCTAATGTAAAATGCAGTTCAACAGGAGAGTTCTTAGGACATATTAAAAAGTAATGTTAAGTAACCTAATTTTCACTTCACTCCAACATTTACCATCCCATATTTTTTCATAACCTTTCTCTCGAACTAATTTAAAATAGGTTGCAAGAGTTTAAATGGGTCAACTCCTTAAAGTGATGTGTGGAAGTTTGTCAGTTTCTATGAAATACTACTACTGCTACAAAAAAAAAAAAAAAAAGCTAGCTCATTTATTCAGTGAAAAAGTAAATTATATTCTTTTTAGCAATTTGTCTATGATATCTACCACTATAGTATCAATGGCCAAGAAGTGCTAGTGAATTAAATATTTTTAACAAAAAGGGGGAAATAAGACATTAAATTTTTTTTCTTTGAGAAGAAACCTTGGGCAAAAAGACTCACTGCAAGGATTATCTACAGTTTCATCAATGACTTCATTTTTACTAAAATAGTATATTTCACTAGGTGCTTTCTTCAAAAAGACAATTATAGAATCTCAAAATACTTCAAAAAACTAGAGGAAGTGAAGAGTCATAGTCCCATATAAGGCAAAGTTTCAGACTACCAAGAAGGAAAAACGTAAGCATCTTAACATACAATCAGTGCAGATGTGCTCTTTTGCCCTTGTATTTTTCACTTGTATTAATGGTTGCAACTCTATCCTGTTTCACAAATCTTAGAAGCAAAGCAGGTCCATGACTTAGATATTAGCATACAATTGTCTGTCATTTCTGTGACTTCAGCTAGCTTCATCATCTCATGCTTTGTCTCAGTTCTCATTCTCTTTTCTCATTTGTTTAACCTCTAGGTGAAGTGGTAGATGAAAATGACAAGGAGGCAGGGTGTAAAAGTGCCTAGCTAAGAGTCCAACTTTGATGGCTCCTGGATGGAGCTAGAGGCTGCCTGCAGGCTTGCTTAGTATGTGGACCCCATGAGAAATTCAGTATAGATGAAACTTCATAATACTGTACAAGTCAACTTGGCAACCCAAAGGAAAATCCTACCCTCAGTCACATATGAGGCATATGATTAGGAGTCAAAGAAGGCTTTTAAAATATATGTACATGAGAAGTAATCACATTGTAGAATTCATCTGTTTCCATGCTCTTCTGTTTTTTGAGGGTTTTTATATCTTTTTTTTTTTTAGGGCCACACCCACGGCACATGGAAGTTCCCAGGCTAGGAGGGTGAGTGAAAACTATAGCTGCTGGCCTACACCATAGCCACAGCAATGTGGAATCTGAGCCTTGTCTGCGACCTACACCACAGCTCATGGCAACACCAGATCCTTAGTCCACTGAGCGAGGCCAGGAATCGAACCTGCGTCTTCATGGGTACTAGCTGGGTTTGTTACCACTGTGCCACCATAGGAACTCCCATACTCTTCTATTTTATAGTATTTAGAACAGCACTGTCCAATAGAAGCAAAATGCTAGCTATGAATGCTGACCACATAAGTAATTTAACATCCTATTAGTCACATTTTAAAAAGGAAAAGGAACAAGTAAAATTAATTTTAATGATACACTTGATATAATCAATATATCTAAATTATACCCAATATAAGTTGGATTTTCCAAAAATATTGTCATTTCAATATGTAACCAATATAAAATTGAGATATTTTACATTCTTTTCTGTCCATGTGCTATGTCTTTAAAATCTACCACGTATTTTACACTTAAAATGCATCTCAAGTCAGACCAGCCCATTTCAATTGCTCAGTAGTCATACCAATGGGAGGTGGCTCCTGTACTAGATAATACAGTCTAGAACATTAGGAACTATGTATTTTGCCCTTTACAACCAATTTCTTTGATTTTTTTTTTTCAGGGAATTGCAAAATTAGACATCACCACTATGCCTGGGAGACATGTTCATTACTCAGTTCACGTATTGACTTATGCTGCTGCCCAGAGAAACTTCTTAATTTCCTTTCACCTTTTAAACTTACAGCTATCCTCAGTCACCCCTCAGATTTCTACCCTCCTACCAGCCCCCCACAGACACTCCAGCTCGGGTTTTTTCCCTTTCTCCCAAAGCATTTTCTTTCACTCTGCTCTCCCAGTCCTCAATACAAACCTCTTACCACCTAACATGGTTGCTTGCATTCATTAAACACTCAATGATTTCATATTAAATAAATGAAAAAGTTATTTGTGTGTTTATTTTAGCACTTAATACTGGACTGCCTTATACTGGAAACATACATACACATTTCCCATTCCTAAATTAGGTGCTTTTTTCCATAGAGCAAGGACTGTATCTACATTTCTTGCAATTACTGTAATCTTGTCCTCTTCCAGGAAATGTATGAGACATTTTATAAAAACTTAGGTAAGTACACTAACCCCAAAGCAGAAAAGAGCCATATTTCAAACTTTTCTTTAAGATGGCAATGTTTCTTCAAATGTCCTCTAAATATACTTTTTATCCCTGTCAGGCTCCATGCATTTTCTTCTCATTTTACATTACTTCAACTCAAACCTAGAGCTTCCTTTGTCCTATGTTAAAATATTGCTGGTAGAGAGCAATACAGGAGGTGCACAAAATGAATGGCAGCGACAACATGGAATTATATCTACCACAAGCCTAAACTATTAGCTGAGGTGATGAAAACAAATTCAGTCACAATTATCCCCACAAATATAACATTTATTTTCTCTTTCCAAACAACAGTAAAATCACACACACTTGATCTTAAATCTGGCCACTTATAAGGAGGGTAGGCCTAATGATATTAAGTGCCAGGGACTAAAATTTGCTCATTGGACCAGCTACTTAGAAGGTCGGTACTGATGTGGCCCGTGCTCAGGTTGGAAAAGAATTTCCAGACTCAGAGGAGGGTGAAGAGAAAGACCAGCTTATTGAGGCAAGAAATGCTGCTTAGCATACGGGGTGACTTCCTGATGATCAGGGAGAGCTCGTGCCAAGCATGAATTCTGTCTATTCTTATAGCCCAGGAACAAAGGAGAGAGGTGAAGTCTTACTGCACGTTTGCTGATTGGTTGGAGACATATACTTTCTTACAGGGTTGGGGAAAGGAGTGGCCAAATATCTTTCCTTATATGCAGGAGCAAAGTAGGCCAGTTGTGCAGGAGGGGCTCAAGAAATTTGTAACAGTTGTAATGGGATGGAGGGGCAATAAGGGTCTGGTAATTTTTATCTTGGCAGCACTGACACCGTGAGACTCTGAGTTTATCTCATTGCAGAGGCCATGAAGTCCCACACTTATTTTAGTGAGAGTGGTTTTCTTGGAGGGCTACAGGTAGAAAAAAAGGTTGTGGAGGGATGAGGGTTAAATGGAAGTTAAAAAAGTAAAGACAGGAGTTCCCGTCGTGGCGCAGTGGTTAACGAATCCGACTAGGAACCATGAGGTTGCAGGTTCCATCCCTGCCCTTGCTCAGTGGGTTAACGATCCGGCGTTGCCGTGAGCTGTGGTGTAGGTTGCAGATGCGGCTGGGATCCCGCGTTGCTGTGGCTCTGGCGTAGGCTGGCGGCTACAGCTCCGATTCGACCCCTAGCCTGGGAACCTCCATATGCCGCGGGAGCGGCTCAAAGAAATAGCAAAAAGACAAAAAAAAAAAAAGTAAAGACAAAGAACAAATATGTTTTTTTGCAGTTGTTAAGACTCCCTGTACCCACCACACTCCCAAAGCATAAGGAAATGGCACAGCATCCAAGGGGTGGGGGTGGGGATGGGGCTCCAGCACAATCCTACCCTCTGCTGAGTTATGAATTGCATTCTCCAGTCCTACCATTGATTCCACTTGGCACCAGACCTCTCTACCTACCCATTTTGAGTTCCTTCTCCCATTTTCATCCTGGCCTCAACTTTTAGATTTCTCTTTTGGAAGTATTTTCTTTTCTCTTTTTTGGTTCTTTTTAGGGCCATACCCATGGCACATGGAAGTTCCTAGGCTAGGGGTCGAATTGGAGCTGCAGCCACCAGCCTACACCACAGCTACGGCAATGCTGGATCTGAGCTGCAGCTCATGGCAACACTCCTTAACCCACTGAGCAAGGCCAGGGATTAAACTCACGTCCTCATGGATAATAGTTGGGTTTATTACCACTTAGCCAGGATGGGAACTCTGTCTCTTAGCAGTATTTTCTTAGCTATAGTCTTGGGTTTTTTCATCTGGACAATAATTTGCTTTTTTGTAACCTACTTAACGCTACCTTGGGTTAATTCTGCTTTCATTCTTGGGCTTTAGGACTCCTGTCTGCCACATTTCATCCCATCCTGCTCTCATAGGCAATGCCCACCTGCATAACTAGGGCCTATGAGGGTTACAAGAGAAATGAAAGGAGAAAGACAAGGTAATTCTTTCACTGGATAGAGTATGATCATAGCTGAGTTGCCTAGTTATTTTGAGAACTCTGCAAAAGAGGTCAAAGTTATCCAAATTAAGTGCATTGTGCATTAATTATTTCAGTGAAAAGTATTCTGGTCTTACCAGGAACTATTTCCTTTTACTAGTCTTAATTTTATATGGGATCCAATTTGATAGCATATGTTTATAACGTTTCTTTATTTAGAACTTAGCCATAACAATTTTAAATAGGCAATAAAGAATTCTAAAAATAAAAGATGTTGAAATATATATCATTTTCCAATTGTAAAATGTTCTCATTATAGAGCAGCTTTGAATAATATTCAGCAATATTCCTACTTCTTTGTTTAAGGAGCTTAGAATCAAATTAAGCAATATTTCTACCTTAGGTGCTATGGAGATCACTGTACTTCATCAATTTAGAAGCACCACCAGGAGAGATTTCAAAAATTATAAATGAGTTATTAAGTCACCTATACAATCAGGTACTGAAAATTAATTGCATGGTATACATAAAAGCGTTGAACATGAAAAAGGAAAACAATGTTTCATTTTTTAAGCTAAATTCTAAAGTTTTCTACAAGTAACTCATTTTTACAATAGCATTCTAACTGAGCAAATTTCCAAGAAATCAAAATACTGTTGTGCATTTTAGTCATAAAAGTGAATCTTTTATACCCTAAAGAAACTTAAGAGAAGTTTCCTGGTGGCCCAGTGGTTAAAGACTTTGCATTGTCACTGCTCTGGCTTAGGTTAATGTTGATCCCTGGCCCAGGAACTTCTGCATGCCATGGGCATGGCATCCAAACAACAACAACAAAAAACAAAACAAAACAAAAAAAAGAAAAATTGAAACTCCACCAGTCAAAGGATACAAACGTAATGTATATTTTTGCCATTTTTTTTTTTGCCACACCCATGGCAGGCAAAGTTCTTGGGCCAGGGACTGAACCCAAGCCACAGCAGTGATAATGCCAAATCCTTAACCACTAGGCCACCAGGGAACTCTATTTGCCAATTTTAGGTAATTATGAGAAAGGGTTTATTAGTTTTCCCTTTTAGAACCTAATAAAGGTTCTAATCAATTCCAACTTTGCTACATATATTTACTTGATTTATGCTGTACACGTATCTAAAATATATTGATATAGATCTAAATGCTGATAATGATAATAATCTTTTCAGTATTACAGACAGAACCAGAATTTCTGGTATTGAATCTGAAATGTCTAGCACAGTAGAAATTGGGTCCATCACCCAATAGCATTTCCCAAGGGTTGTAATAATATCATAATGAAGCCAATATTCCAAGGATGTTGTTCTCTCACTCATTTGGTTATCAACACCTTTTCACTCCAGATCAATTTCTTTCAAGCCATAGGTTATGTGTCTACCTAAGCTAATGTATAGAGTTATCATATACGTATGACATAAATGTCATATATATCATAAATGTCTTATATATGTCATAAACATATATATTTGACTATTTTCAATGGAAGATATTTATTTGATAAAACAATCACAATATGCAAATGCAAATTTAAATAAGTGAAAAAAAAAACCTGAAAGCAAAGATTACAGTTAATTACCTTTCCCTTTTAAAAGATTTGCTGAACCAGGAATTCTTGATTAGGAATTCTATATAAAGGCCACCAGTGGAAACTTTCCTGACTGTTTTCCTGAGGGATGGAATGTAGGAGTGATATTAACAGAATTGTCTTCACTAGACTTAAATATTCCCTTACATTTCCTGAGGGGGAAGCTTGATTTCTTTTAGAGGAAGCTTATGTTGAGCTACCAGATGCTTCTTTCTCCAACACAGCCAATGAGCACATATTGATATTTGCCATACCCGCAGGGATGGAAATGGGATATTGAAGGGGTGCCAAAAGAAAAGCTGCTAATTCTCTAGAGGAAGGCATGTACAGTAAATAACTCTTATTTGAAGGAAGTTACTAGGGTCAACAACACAGTAAATGAAGACCAAAAAAGAATCAGGACTCAAAGTTCATTTAAAAACCCTAATTTTGGTTGTATGCTTCAACCTCATTTTTTTAAAACAGTATGACAAGAAAAAAAACCCAAAACTGTCAGTCTGAGTTGTCCTTGCTCTTTTCTCATTTTCTGTTTCTTCTGTTTCCCATACAACAGTTGGGAGAAGAGGGAGGAGCCCAGTATTTAAATATTTTAAAATATTACAGATTTATCCCAGCATGCAATTTCCAAGATAAGCTTTGGAATTAAGGAGTAAATAAAGTATTCTTTCCTATACGTTCCATGAGCCATAATTCCACGATGGCTTTAATAAGTACCTAAATGTATTTGCCTTATTACAGGTAGAGCTTTTACAGATAGGAATCTGAGGTGATTTCTCCTTGCACACTGCCATGAATTATAGTTTTCACATGCTCAAGCTGGAGGCTAAAGGATAAACTGTAACTTTTAGTAACCTTTTTTTAGAGTTCTTGAACTTAACTTGAACTAGAATTCCATGTGCTTCATGTTCAAGTTTAGAGTAATACAATACTGACAATTAATTTCAGATTGGGAAATCAACTGGTGGTGCATCTGAATGAGAAATGTATTGCATATGAAGGGACTTAGAAAACAGTCATACTTTTAAGATATTTATTGTTGGACTCCCCCTTCCCTGCCCCCAACCCCACCACTGCAGCTAACTCCCTTTCACAAAATTCCATTCATTTGCAGATAATCTGGGTTCCTTTTTTATTTTAAAGTCTTAAATAGAAGGATAAAGGGGACAATCAATTTGGGAGAATTATTATAAAGAATTATATTTGAAAGCCAGGACACTGCAAATAAGCCCTACTAAACTATGGCAGCTGGCAATATATTTTTAATTTTAAATTTAGATCTGCAAGTCACAAATTTCTAAAGTGAAGTGGAATTTATCTCAACATTTTATATGGAGTTACTTCCCTGTAATAGATACCAGAACTGTATGAAAATCAGATTTTCATCACTTTGATTTTAAAGTGAAAAACTTAACAGTTTCACACACTAAACAGAGCTTAGCAGCATCTGCAGCAACTTCATAATTAATTATAATAACAATAGCTCAACCTTTTCTCATGAAGAATGCAACCTGCTTTTTTTAAAAAGGAGGAAACATCCCAAGTTTGGACACTTGAAACTCAAGCACCAAGGGATTCTGCCACAGGATATATTCAGTACCACTCAGATGTTCTTCCAAGCCCCCAACTGGGTGCTCTCCAAAACACTAGGAATCAGCAATATTTGCAACATAATACAGAACAATGTGCATCAGTTTTTGTAGCTTAGATAACGCTAGTATTCTTAATGATATCACCATCTTGCTTTTGTACCTTAATAATATATATCTCAGTCATGACTCTGGACACCATAGGATGAAAATAAATGAAGGAAAATGTGGCATTGTGAATCTTTTAAGTTGCTCCTTCTAATTTTTCACATTAATGCTAAAAAAGAATATAAAAAATGTACATGCCCCAATGCAGCTGTTTAAAATCATGCATGTGTATGTATAAAATAACTAGAAGGCGGAGTTCCCGTCGTGGCGCAGTGGTTAACGAATCCGACTAGGAACCATGAGGTTGCGGGTTCGGTCCCTGCCCTTGCTCAGTGGGTTAAGGATCCGGTGTTGCCGTGAGCTTGTGGTGTAGGTTGCAGACGCGGCTCGGATCCCGCGTTGCTGTGGCTCTGGTGTAGGCCGGTGACTACAGCTCCAATTGGACCCCTAGCCTGGGAACCTCCATATGCCGCGGGAGCGGCCCAAGAAATAGCAAAAAGCCAAAATAAATAAATAAATAAAATAAAATAAAATAAAATAAAATAACTAGAAGGCATTGTACAAAGCTACAGGTGATAGAATTAGGGGTGATTTGTTCCTTCCATTCATACAAGCTTAAATTCATGTCATGAGATTTGTAGTTTTAAAACCCATGAGTCACATAGTTCTTTACTTTCCTACTGTAAGAATTAAGGGGCTATTATGTACATTTCATTCATAACAACTGTGAGGTCTCTATGTGCATTTGAATACATTAGTGAATGAAATGGTGAATGAATAAGTAGATAAACCAAAACTAGTGAATGAACTTTCCATTATTTTCAAGAAAACAAACCATTTTTAAAAATTATAAGAACACAAAGACATCACACATAACCTGCTTTTCCATAAGAATAGTATTTTCCTTCAGAAATTTAAATTTAAATATAAGTTTGAGTTAGAAAGTCTAAAAACCTTGAAGTGAATATTTTCCCAGGGAAGCTCACTCAACAATGAACTGAATGTGCTGAGTCAATTATCAAGGATTGGCATCCTAATCCTCTGAGTATCTTAGAATCCAAAACAATGTGTGGCACTTGCCACTTCTTCATATATGTTTGTGGCAGAAAAGACAATGTCAGTGACAATGATGTCTCTTCCACTGCTCTTTAAATACAGAGAAATCACTGGTTATATTCCTCTGAATATCAGTTATGTTAAATTTAACAAAAATCAAATCCTTGTTCTGTCACCTCTTCCAATGCAAAACTATTTCAAATATAGGAAGCCAGCAGGTCATTAATGCCCAATTTTAAAGGTAGCTGTGTTGCTATATTTAAACATGAAAATCCACAAAAATCTATTTAGAAGAGATGATTAAAATACATTTTAATGATCCAAATTCATGAGTATCTAAAGGCTAAGGAAGGATATAGAATTTTCATGGTATGGCTATTAAGGAGAGAAAAAAAAACCTATATATTTCTGAAGCTATTTATCCATTAAAATAATAAGGTAAGCTCTTGCTACACATGTCCTCATTTATACACACCATATCTATCTCTCAAATACAGCAGTATTTTATTTCTGTAATAATCTGTGGTTGATATTGCGTAGTTGTAAAACATAAATTTTAAAGAAACTTGGATAAATTAAAATATGATACAGATAGAGTAACAGAAGGTTACTGAAAGTCAAACTAGTTCACACACACTATAACCTTTGAGGGCGACACCATGGAGGTAACTGAGGAGACACTCCCCCTGGTGCTACTGTAGACTGAATGATCGCACCCACCCAATGTTAGCATGACCTATGGTTTGATGGAAATAAAATTCACTACAAATGGGCATCTTCTTAATTCCCCTGCCAATCACAGATTATGACGCAGGATGTTAGAAACATAAATATATACCCACTGTGGCTTTTTTAATCTTTTAATCTCCTTTTCTTAAGCACCTGCAAGTTATTGTAAGACATGTTTTATGCGATGTTTATAGAAGAGCGGGTTTTCAAGAGAAACCCCAAGATCTCAAACAACTGAGAAGTATTACTTCAAGGGTAGATAAGGAAAAGACCGTGAGAAAAAGCAAAAACACTATGTATAGGCTGAAAAATACAGACTGATTAAAATCTTAATAGAGGTTTCAGATATTGTACGGTATGCAAAGAAGATATGCAAAGACATACGATTGAGTAGAAATTTCCACCTGCTTTGATTAACTTCAAAGAAAAGTGATACAGTGTGTCTACAGGTCTCAAGAAAGAAACTGATTTACATGGGAAAAAAATCAGCATTTCTCAGCCCTTCTGCCATTACTCATTTTAAAACATTCATTTTTTTTCTGATCATAAATATATTTCTTATTGAATGTTCGAAGAATACACAAAAGCATAAAGAAGAAAATAATTTAAGTACCAAAGATAACCACTGTTAACTCTGAGAGTCTTTAAACTGTCAATTTTTGACCACATAATGAAAAGAGCTCCGATATGCAATCACTAAATCCAGTGCATATCTACATTAGATGATTTGACATAAAGGTAAATGATTCTTTAAAATTTTTGTGCTGATTTCACTTATTTTCAATTTCATGTATATACGCACCCCAGGAACATGGATTCTGAGATTCCTCCCTTAGAATTCCATGGAGTTCCTGTCATGGCTCAGTGGTTAACGAATCCGACTAGGAACCATGAGGTTGCGGGTTCGATCCCTGGCCTTGCTCAGTGGATTGAGGATCCGGCGTTGCCGTGAGCTGTGGTGTAGGTTGCAGACGTGGCTCGGATCCTGCTTGCTGTGGCTCTGGCATAGGCCGGCATCTACAGCTCCGATTAGACCCTAGCCTGGGGACTTCCAAATGCCGCAGGAAGCGGCCCTGGAAAAGGCAAAAAGAGAAAAAAAAAAAAAAAAAGAATTCCTCAGGATAACATAAGGAGCCATGCAACATTTTCATAATTTAAATGACATTTGAACTACAAGCACAAGTTTAATGATAGAATCCAAATCTGCACAACTGGTTCTTCAAGTTTTAGATATTCACTTTTAAAACTATAAGAGAAGTGCAATTTTAGACCCTACGGACAATAGTGTGGAACTTCTGGCACCTTACCTAATGCCTGAGCAATCTCTCTCCCACCTCTTACCATGGACTTTCCCTGCTGGTACTACACTGGAGCCCCTTGGCACCCATAAATGTGCAACTCACAAGTGTGGGCAAATTAACATTCCTTAGAGTTCTTCTGTGACCAATTCAAGAGCCAGTGGACAAACTCTTTACCTGTGCTCTCTCCTCAACCCTACCTCCGATGTTCATAAGGATCATGGAATCAAGCAGTTACATTTAATGTTTGCCATCACAATAAAACATCTTCATCTTGGCTCTCCTTCATTTTCTAGTTCATTTCTCTTGCCCTTCACTCCTAATGCCTGGGATTTAATTCCCTAATTAGTGATAGCTCAGAAGGATTTGGCCTCACCCTCTGATTTCTGGCTGGGGATCATTTTATGCCAAGAAGGTGCAAAATGTTCATGATAGAGGAAAAAAGGTGCATGACGGTGGGAATCACTGGTTTTATTTCTAAGATTAAAAGCAGGTGGCTTAATAGCACAATGAACCGACCAATTATAGGATCCTTTTAGGTACCAGCTCAAAGAAAATTCCATGGGGTTGAGTGAGGGTATCTCTTCTCTATAACAAAGTTTATATATTGAACCAATGACAAATATATGGTACAGTACTGGTCTGGAATGCACAGGTCTGGGAATCTAGGGAGAGGGGTAGGATTGGCCTTTTTCAACAATACTTCCACTTGTGGGATTTGCCCTTGCTGTCCCCACAAGTTTAGACTCTGCAGATAATGCCTCCTCAGGAGACATGGTGATGTTCCTCTAAACTTTAGATACCTCATGCTTGAGGCTCAGTAGACAAATAAATGAATTACTGTATTATCAGGGGTAATCAAGCTTGATCATCAAGAGGAGCTACAGTTTCTGCTACATAATGGGGTGCTTTGCTGGTCATCTCATGGTGCCTCTGCAATCATGATGACTGGGCAACTGCAGCAGCTATAGGCCAACAAAAACTAAATATCTAAAGGTTCATACTTCTCAAGGCTTTGGAACTATTCACCAAATCAGCAACAAGCCTAACTCAAATGTCCAAGAGTAAGAAAAAAACATAGAACTGATGTTGAAGGAAACTTACAGTGAATATAAACTACTGCCTTGAGGTTACCTACAACAATGGAGATTATTGCTTGTTTCACTATACCTTTCGCCTAAGTCTTTTAGAGATTCTTATAGATCATTACATTGAAGAGGTTGCTGTGATGATTAGTAGAAGTGAGGGGGGCATCTTGTATTCTCAAAAAATAAAGGCCTCATACAAAAGCTGGATACTTTACCTTATACCTGTGTTTCAGCCTGTCTTCTCCCACCATGAGTTTTTCTACTGACTCTGCACTAGCCACTCAGCACCCACATATGTGCAACCCAGAAGTGTGGGTTAGTTAACACCTGTGAGTGGGCCTCTGACCAATAGACCTTTGACCAGACTGGCAGATAAATATTTCCCCCTTCCTCTCCTGAAGTGAAAGATCTTGAGAGGCATTTATTGTTCCTGGGGGACAATCCTCCGAGACTGAGCAATCAATTGCACATAGGGGAAGCCTGCTCAGTAATTCATCTGTTCATTGATTCTCCCTTTTCGGCTTTACTCACTTTGCTACTCATTGCTTTTCTTTGGAATTGCATTTCTTAATAAACTAATAGTGGATAATCCCTCTGTTCCATGCTCTGCCACAAGGGAAAGGAAGGCTAAAAGCCTAAGCCCAAAATATATATGTTCACAAATCAACAAAAAAAAGATGGACACCATAATAGAAAATTGGGCAAAAGGGAATAGAGACTTCATAAAGGAGAAAATCTAAATAGGCAATAAATATATCAAACAGTGCTCAACATTTGTAATCACCAAATGCAAATTAAGATAATTGAGGCATTAAATCAAAATAGTATTTTGGCAAACATGTGAAGCAATTTAAACTCATATACTACGGGTGGTCATGTCAGGAGATATAATACCTTTGGGAAAAAATTTAGCATTATCTAATAAAGCTAAAACATGCATCCCCTATGAGCATCAATTCTACTTCTGATTATCCATCCTAGTAAAACTCTTGCTCATGTATCCTGGGTTACGAAACAAGATGTTCAGAGCATCATTGTTTGTAATAGCAAAAACCTGGAAGCAACTCATCTTTCCTTGAATGGCAGAACAGAAAAATAAATTGTGGCTAATTTTTATGATAGAGTACTATAAAGCAATGAAAATAATTAGCTATAACAATACTCAAAATTTGAATAAATCTTAAAAAAACTAAATTTCAGCAAAAGAAACAGACCAAAATAGTATTCAATGAATAATTTCATTTATATAAAAGTCAAAACAGGCAAAACTAAACTGTATTATTTAGAAATGCAAACTTAGTGGGTAAAATTATAAAGCAAAGCAAGGAAGTTGATTACCATAGAAAGGAAGGAGATATGATTAGAAGACAGGAAAGAGGCTCCTGGAGTGCTGGTAATTTTCCATTTGTCTATATCTGTGGAGTGTTTGGGGGGGCCATAAAAAGGTTAACATGCAATTTTAATTCTTTTTATATGAGATGGCCATTTTTGACTATTATATCATCTCTAACAGATTAGCAAATGCTACAGATATGTGAAAGATACTGTTATATAAGAATCAAATACTTCCATCACTTTTTAAAGTATTAAACAAAATAGCATGCAAATATATTTTGACAAAATAGTCAAAACAATATATCTATCATGGTAAATATCATACATGTCTGAAAAATAGCTTTTCTTAGTATCTAATAATTCATCACATCACCATTAGCAATATTAAATTTAAAAACAGGATAAATGAAATCCAAATTAGTCAAGATTTCATATAAACTATAAAATGAAAGTTGCATTTTCTACTTAAGTATTAACAAAAGCTTTTTTGTTGACCTCTTCTAAACTTTAACTATATTCACTATTACAATCACTCGAATCCACACCAACGTTCTCTGGACTTTGTTCCTATCCTGCCTCAGCTGGCCTGATTCGTCTCTCCTACTGTCTACTCTGAACAGTATTCAGGCTTTTTCTCCTAGTGGCCTGTTTACGCTTTTGGAAAAAAAGAGGGAAAAGTGCAGTAGTCTTTTGTTTATAGGTACCTCTAGGAACCTGAGAAAAACCTATCAGTTAAAGATGGTTCAGAGAAGTTATTCCTATCAAAAGATACTAGTATCCCCGCTAATTGGCAATCTTTTAACGGAGAGGTCAAAGAGGTCTGATTATCTGTGACTTCCAAAAGTCTCAGGAACATACACAAAGGCTCAATGCTTTGATAAGGGAAGAGAAAGCAAGAGACAGAGGAAGGGAGAAAGAAAATGAATGAATGATAAGCAACAGGAAGGGATGAATTTGTCTAAAAACACTGGAAACTTTAACTTCAAAGACCTTCATTCTCCTATTAAAGAATCAAAAAATGAGGTTTAGGGAGTTGTGGCTCAGCGGGTTAGGAACTACACTGGTATCCATGAGGATGAGGGTTTGATCTCTTGCCTCACTCAGTGGGTTAAGGATTTGGCACTGCTGCAAGCTGTGGTATAGGTTGCAGATTAAGCTTATATCTGGCTCAGGTCTGGCTTGGATCCCATATTGCTGTGGCTGTGGTGTAGGCCAAGTGTACCTCCGATTCAACCTCTAGCCTGGAACTGCCATATGCCACGGGTGTAGCCCTAAAAAGAAAAAAAAGAATGAGTTTTAGTAGCAGTTTTCTGGTTTTCCTTTCTAATGTGTATTAATTCACAAGCTCCTAATAGGATTAGATTAAAATTTAGTATTCTATATTTGGACATGTGACTGATAGAAATACTACATTAAAAATAAATTTATAACATTAGTGGTTTAATGAAATATTTAAAGCAGCAAAATTTTCATAAAATAAACTTTTAGATTACTGTTAGATACACAACAAATAGCATGAAATTTGGCTCTTGAGTAACTGGGTTTTAAGTCCTGGCTTTGAAACTTAACAGACGTGATTTGGAGCAAACTTCTTGAACATTCTGGGCTTCACAGCTTTGTTAAATGGAATATGGTATGTAAAATTTGCTATATAACTTATAAATGTACTATATTAATGTTCATAATTATTATGCTAAGCTAATTTTATACTTAGTAGTCCTACAGTATGTATGCATAAGCAAAAATTTGTCAGCCATATATTATCAAGTAAAAATTCTCTATATGATATAGTGAGATGACAAATGGCAGAGCTATGTGATACTGGAGAGTAAAGTTTTACTCTCACTGAAGCTCCATTTATTCATCTTTATGAAGAGAAAATGCTAAGAATTACCTCGAAAGAGCTGTTACGATGATTAAATGAGATGAAATATGCTGCTATGTACAGAAACTAGAACCCTCTAACTCTTAGATGTCATGATTATTTGCTGAATGTGGATTTTGTTCCATTTTTGAATACCTCCGTTTTTTCCTACAAGAGTATGTTCCCAGCTTAATAATATATACTTTGTATTTTAGTCATGTATCAACTCAGGTTGTGATAGATTCTGGCTAGTGTTCCATTCAACAACCCAAGCAACACTACTAACAGCAAAATGTAAAGTGAAAAGGATCCTCCTCAACAGACTGCTGAAACCCTTCTTATGAATTTATCAGAAAAATGGATTACCACAGGGAAATACCATCACAGGAGCACCTACAGAAGGATCAGCAGAGATTTACCTGCTGATGAAAAGCTTTAACTGCGTCATTTTGATCATAACGGACCTAATGAGGAACATAAACAACCTACCCTTAAGGGGACTACCATAAAAACAGTACGTCACTTTACTCAAAGAGCACAGCACTGTTAAAATTACAGTCATGAAAAGAAAAAGAGAAGATCTGAGAAATTATCTACATGAAAAAGCATGAATGTTGAGTGCATTAACAAACTGCATCCATTGGAGCCAAACATACAGCACAGTAGGGCACATCAGTATGCATAGGAACCTCATTTTTTGCAGCACTTTTAAGCATGTTTATAGATGTTTTAGGAAAGCTGAAAGGTGTCATCTTGTTACTAGCACATAACATTATGTTATTGAACAATTAAGTTAGTAAAGTAACAGGGCATTCTGATTTTCATGAAAATCACATTGGGAACCTGAGATTTGTGTAAACACATCAGAGACTGTGAAAAGTACAAATTTAGTAGGATCCATTAAAATGCACATAGAGATACATGGACATCTCAGATGAATGTGTGTGTGTGCATTTCATTTTCCAAATAATACTTAAGCTGTTCACTAGTATATTTATTTCTGCATGTTTTGAAAATACATAGGTTTTTTTTCCCGTCTGGTGTACCATGATCACTTTAAGACAATTTTCAGTTATTTTAATTCCTTGGAGTAGGGCTTTATTTTTATGCTCCAGCCAAAAGAACAATATGTGATATGGCTCTTATTTTAGTGACAGACACTCCATATGTATCATATATGAATGCTAAAAATTAGAATATTTCCAAGCTTGTAAGATATGACATGATGACAGAGTCTATTGATGTATAGTTAGGTTCCATATGCAATTCTGTGATAGAGCCAATTTGTTGTGTTTTTTGGAGGGAAGATACAATAAAGATTTTTTTTTATAGCTTAAAAATGACGAAGAAATCAGAAACAAATGAAAATGTAAATTAGATAGACAACAAAAATCTAACTATAGTCTTGCCTATTTCCATAAGGGATCAACATATTGGAAAGTCACTAGTATGTTCAACTTCCAAATCAGCAAAAATAGCTTCAGAAAGAAGAGGCAATGATGTGCTTGGGTGCTTCTCTCTTCCTCAGGACCCTCGTGCCTATCAAAAGCTTTTAATTTTCAAGAGTTCTCTTCCTATAGACCCAGGGAAGCACTTACAGCTCTAAAGAAAGTATCCTCCTAGAATGTGATATGGAGAGGTGGAACAGGAAGGGTTACCTCAGGCTAGGGCTCTGCCCAGATCTAGAGAGGACTCCTATCTGCTTGGTATAGAGTCTGTACGTGTAAGTCCTCAAAGTTTAGACCTGCACTTCAAATGTGAAGTGCAAGCGAGAAACAAGGAACAATTCTGGACAAGGGCTTATAATGAAGAGACTCGATAACATCTTAGTTTCATGTTAATATTTCTCATATTACCCAATACAGGGCCCTGCAGTATAAAACTACCAATATAAGTCTTTTGAATGAATATATTGATTAATGTTTATTTGACAAACCCATATTTATATTTAAGTTAAAAAAAGTCAAAGCCAAATATGAAATGTTTGTTGCCCACAATCATCTCTTATCAACATAAACTTTGAAAATCTTCTGGCTAACAGAGTTATAAGTAAGTCATAAAGTGCATTATTTAAATAATTGATGGTGATAATAGTATAATAGTATGTTTAAAGAGGGGGGACAATAATTTTCACTTAACAGTTACCTTGGCATTAATTTAGTTTTCTATTTTAATCACATATTAAAGTTTAACCATATTCGAAGTGTTATATCTATGAAAATTTTATGAAAATAGATATAACACGTTACCTAATTTAAATATTATGACATATTTCACAAAAATAAGAACATTTTCAAGTGAAACAGAATGACAAGAAAAGGAAACAACCTAAATGCCAAGGAATAGAGGGAGAGAGCATTAAAATACAGTATAGTTTTAAGATGGAATACTATTTAGCAGTTAAAAGGATAAATGACCATATTTCACCAATTCTAAGATGCATTTCTTCATACTTTATTTTATGAAATAGCATTGCTTCTTATAATCTATTTCATTGTAAGATCTCTGTTCTCTAAACAGTATATATTGTTCTGTTGCCACTGGCTAGACATGCAAAAAATGAGTAGTTATTTCTGATGGCACACTTGAACAAATACCATCTTGCAACACTGCTCACAGCAAACCGTTTAAGAACTATTTGAAAAATAAATGTGAATCCTGCACCTAGAAATTATCATGCTAAGTGAAGTCAGTCAGACAATGAGACACTAACATCAAATGCTATCACTTACATGTGGAATCTTAAAAAAAGGACACAATGAACTTCTTTGCAGAACAGATACTGAGTCACAGACTTTGAAAACTTATGGTTTCCAAATGAGACAATTTGCAGGGTGGGGGGATGTACTGAGGGTTTGGGATGGAAATGCTATAAAATTTGGAGGTTATGATTGTTGTACAACTATAAATGTTATAAAATTCATTGAGTAATAAAAAAATGAATCCTGATTGTTATCTATAAATACTCAATTCTCCTTCTGGACAGATCAAGAAAGAGTAAACATCAAAATAGACACAATGGGTATTGGCATCTTGGAAGAAAATACTGGTAATAGTAGTAGAGCATTCTTTCATCAATACTTTTGATGGCATAAAGAATGACATTAGTCAGAAAAAGACAAGTATCAGTCAGGTAGTGATTCAAGAAGAATTTAACTCTAAATGTGAAGAGGTTTTAGAAATATCTTCTTTTTTTTGTCTTTTTTTTTGTTGTTGTTGTTGTTGTTGTTGTTGCTATTTCTTGGGCCGCACCCTCGGCATATGGAGGTTCCCAGGCTAGGGGTCGAATCGGAGCTGTAGCTGCCGGCCTACGCCAGAGCCACAGCAACGCGGGATCCGAGCCGCGTCTGCAACCTACACCACAGCTCACGGCAACGCCGGATCGTTAACCCACTGAGCAAGGGCAGGGACCGAACCCTCAACCTCATGGTTCCTAGTCGGATTCTTTAACCACTGCGCCACAACGGGAACTCCAGAAATATCTTAACTAGTTAATTTTCTTTTATTTTCCTTTCTATATACCCAGAGTAATGTGATAAAAATGTACATCTAAATACGTCTAAAAGAGCTCTTTCAATATGAGTCTCAGTTCAATCGGCACTGGGTTTTTTTTTTTTCCTATTTTAGTAAAACAAAATTACTGATGAGTCAAGTATGGTAGATCTATATCCAAATATAAGGACAGATCTCCAAAGCATACTGTTGAAGGAAAAAAAAGCAGGTTGCAAAAATATACATAGAATATGATCTTATTCATATAGAACAAACTAATGTAAGATTATAACCTATACATTTGTGGCCATATACATCTACTTGCAGATCAAAACATTAAAAATGAGCTGAAAGGAAACACAGAAAGCTAATTATAGAAGTTAATTTGGGCCAGGTGGAGGTGAAGGCATCAGAAATAGGGATAACAGAAAAATTATTTAATCATTCACAAAGTTCTACTTTTATTTTTTATTTATTTATTTATTTTTGTCTTTTGTTGTTGTTGTTGTTGCTATTTCTTGGGCCGCTCCCGCGGCATATGGAGGTTCCCAGGCTAGGGGTCGAATCGGAGCTGTAGCCACCAGCCTACGCCAGAGCCACAGCAACGCGGGATCCGAGCCACGTCTGCAACCTACACCACAGCTCAGGGCAACGCCGGATCGTTAACCCACTGAGCAAGGGCAGGGATCGAACCCGCAACCTCATGGTTCCTAGTCGGATTCGTTAACCACTGCGCCACGACGGGAACTCCATACTTTTAAAGTGAGAACCATACTCTTACATTATGGATATTTTTTTTAAACACTGCATAACTAGGAAAATTGAAAGTAAATATACACAAATATTAACCAGGGGTTAATTACTTTTCAGTGGCAAATGGAAATATCAGTCTTTTTAATTTTTTTAGTTGGAAAATTTTCAATTTCCACATTAGCTTCCAAACTTGTGAAAGTAAAATAACATTAGGAAATTACACATATTTTTGTATTTTAAATGTCAGAATGATCGAGCATGAACTTGATTATTCAACTCTCTGTCAGAGCCATCCGGCAGAATGAGACACTCCTCTAAGTGGATCAGCCCTTAACTCTCTTTGGAGAAAAAAATGCAACAAAGAAAAAACAAAACAAAACAAAGAAACGGAACTTTGTTGCCCTAATTTCAGGAAATTTCTTGTCAATTTTGAGATAACAGCTCTTGGTGAGAAGCAGCCATTCTTTCACGTTCTGTCTTGATGCATATAAGCTGTAAACCTAACCTTAAACTCTTATGAACTTAACTTCTCAGATGAAGTGTTTTATCCTTTATGTCTCCTGATAATCTTCTCATGTTCCAAAATCTCAGAGTATTTAACGAATAAGCTTAACTCCTTTCCCCTAAAATGCTATTCTCCTCTTCCTTATGAGCGAAAGATAAAAAGTTTGACTTTTTTTTTTAAAACCACACCTGGCATGAAGAAGTTCCAGGGCCGGGGATGGAGCCTGTACCACAGTAGCAACTGCCCCCACTTTACTCTTTTCTTCCAGATCCTATTTGAGTGAATATAAATGGCAGGACAACATAACATCCAGAAACTAACTAAATCTAAAGAAGATTCTAAAAAATCCCCAGCCTCTCCCACTATTGCTATCACACCAACGATATAACCACTACTAATATTCAATTAATATTCCAAAGAAGTGTATCCAAGTATTCTGAATTGTTTTAATTAAAATTCTCAGAGGGCCACAGTGAGATAATGTTTCCTCTCTAGCCTGCTTTCTTTCTGGTTTTGGCCTCTGCCAATTTGCATGTGGAGCTTACTGTGTCACAGTTACCATCTGTTTAAATAACCCACATCTTAGAGATTTACATGGCTGCACGTGTCTGAGCAAACCTTTCAGTTTGGAGATCTAGGTCAGTCAGCCTAGATTTTTAACAGAACAGTTGGCTTTCCTATAGAAATAACTGTATTTAGAATTTTGGAGTGTTCATCTTCTTTGCCAAGTTCTTGATCATCTGCATATATCTTAATTATAATAAAGCATCATGACAGAGGGGAAGAAGCATGGGTATTAAAGATAAGACTATTGGTAGGCCTCTTAAAACTTGGTTAATAACTAGGCTATGTTACCGGCAGACTTATTTTTTTATGTGCTCTGCTTTTATTTATTTATTTTTTAAGGGCTGCACCTTTGGCATATAGAGGTTCCCAGGCTAGCAGGCTACGGGTCAAATTGGAGCTGTAGCTGCTGGTCTACACCACAGCCACAGCAACGCTGGATCCAAGCCAAGTCTGTGACCGACACCACAGCTCATGGCAACGCTGGATCCTTAATCCACTGAGCAAGGCCAGGGATCGAAACTGCATCCTCTTGGATGCTAGTCAGATTCGCTTCCACTGAGCCACAATGAGAATTCCCTGGCAGAATTATTTCTCAAAGAAAACCAAAACAAAACAGTGAAATTTAACTAATGGATTCTTTTTCTGCTTTTTAAGATACAGTAATACTTCTGCAGTGCCTTCAGAATGCTTCCCATATCAAGCTTGTAATTTCCTGGGTCTGATTTTTAAAACAAAGAGGTTATCATTACTATCTGATAACTACCCGAAATATCATTTCAAAGCTTATTCTGTTTCAAAATGGGCTCCCTTCTGTGATATCTGGGGAATGTTCTTATTCTATTAGTAAACCACAATCAGACATATGAAAACACACACTTTGAAAGGCATTCTTATGCTCTTCATGAATACTCTCTTCTAATGTTTTTGTTTACAAGCTGCACACATAAAATTAACAATTATGTTTCAATACTGTTGGACCTCAGTATTATTCTAAACACAGGCTCTGTAACACTCCTTTCTTTTATATGGACACCTCCAATCCACTTGCCAATTAAATCTAATCAGGAGTACCTTATCACTCACTAAATTCAGACATTCCTAATTACATTCAACTAAAACAGCATTCGTGAAGAATACCTAGCTTAGTGCCAAACAGAGGTAGGTACAAGGAATGCAACGATAAATAACATAATTCTCATGCTCAGAGCACTCAAAATCTATTGGAGAACACATACCCACACAAACACAATAAACACACATGCACACGCACATGTTTGCATGAGAACTGCGAACAAAAACACAATAATGAGTGCCAGTATAAAAAATAAAGTTCTTGAGTTCTAAAAGAGAAGCAGTTCATTAGCAATGGGAGTCAGAATTTGATGAATTATCTATACTTTGACACAAAGTAGAATAGTTATATTCTCTAACCATTAATTATTTCTATCATATGAGGAAAAAATTACTTTCAGAGAAGATTTTACACCTTCCCTCCCTCTGGCTCATCTGTGTTTGGTTTGTGCATCCTTCAGTGTGTAGCATCTGGCTTTATAGTAAATGGATTTGATGGCTTAGGGTGGGAGCTCCTTGGCAGAGACAGCTTACGATCTGTACAAGTGGTCCCACTGTTGCTATGGTGACAGAGCTCCTGCATCCAAGTAGCTCAGTCAGGGTATGTAATATTGAACTGTAGTCACTGGGCCAGGAACCCAGGTCCTTCTGAATCCTAGCCTGGTCTCATTCCTTTTTCCCAGCAGTATCCATTTTTCTATCCCGACGTCTTGGGTCAATATACACAATCAATTCAAACCTATGACTAAATTTGCTTCAAACGAAGGGAATTTAAAGTACAAACTGGATTCATTTCAGGTAAATGATGAAAATTCCTATCTCTAAGCAAGTTCTCATGCTGTAATACCCCACTGGGGTGTCATTCACACTAGGCCCATACTTCGGGGGTAGCATTCATTAGAATATTCTCTGAGGGTTGTACCCAGAGGCTGTACTGAGGTACCCTGTGTCAATGAGTGAGTGTCTTAAGGCATTTTGCAGTCCTTTCTAGAACTCTCTCTAGGATCACTTTTTCCCTATGAAAGGAAATCTGTTATATGTATATATTTTAATTTTTTTCTATAATCACTTTGAAACCATACCTTTTTTCCTCCCTCTTATTTCTTCAGAAAGGAAAGAAATGAGTGATTTTTTTGCAGGAGGCAGAGACTCCATTTAACATAGCTGGTAAGCCCAACTAAAAAAATACAAATTACAAATTCATAGCACTTAGTAAATATTTGTATATTTAGTTCTCTTAACTATTGATTCACATACACCTAACAGGATCTCTATTTGTAATATTATAATGTACTACAATATATAAATTCATATGTATTTGTTAAAAAAGCACATTTTAAAACAACTTTTCATTAAAGATTTTATTAACTGATTATGGTCTTTCTCAAATTATCAACTATTTTAGCTTCACTATAAAACAAAAAAACACAAATGTTCAATTCTCTAAATTTCTTTTCTTTTTTTTCTTTTTCTTTTTTTGTCTTTTGACTTTTTAGGGCCACACTCGTGGCATATGGAGGTTCCTGGGCTAATAGGGGTCTAATTGGATCTGTAGCCGCTGGCCTATGCCACAGCCACAGCAATGCAGGAGCTGAGCTGCATCTGCAACCTACACCACAGCTCAAGGCAACACTAGATTCTTAACCCATTGAGCGAGGCCAGGGATCGAACCTGTGTCCTCATGGATCCTAGTCAGGCTCATTAACCACTGAGCCAAGACGGAAACTCCCCTCTAAATTTCTTATTGAAACTCATTATTGCATGGATCTGTGAAATGGAATGATTGCATGGGTTTGAGTTAACGTGCTTTTTTCATACAAAATAGATATTCCCAAGTGTCCAGGGGGATACACATGACTCCAAAGTTTTCAAGCATCTTCTTTACTGACGCTGTAACTATTTATATAGGAGGGAAACAAAAGAAAAACTCTTCTCCTTATGGACATTACTGTCTGAGTAGGGAGAAATAAAGCACACAGAGGAATGACCTAAAAACATTATTAAAGTCATTGAAATATAAAGTAATAGAATAAAGTTGACTCTTTAAGTTCTTATACCACACATCTTTACTGTATCTTTACATATATTAGTTTTCCCTCTTTCTCTGAGAAATACTATATCCTAAAATTAAGTAAATATTATCCATAATGATCAAACATTGCCTCTGGCAGTACTGAATTAAAATTTTTTTCTAGGTTCACATTATTATATGTATATACATAGCCTTATAATACATTATAAATTCTCACCAGTAAGAAACATAATCATTTGGTCCTCTAAACTTTAATAAATTAGCTGACATTGTAAAACATATGAAATGTAGTGTAGAAGCTAAAGTTGAGAGATACAAAGAGGTGTGTAATATAAAATTAGAGAAGAAAATGTGACTAAGTTTCAGGACCAGCATTTAAAAATTCATAATTTTTGTGTGTGTTGGGGGGCGCTGTTTAACACCTAAAAAACTACACTGATTGCAAGATAATGCTGACTCTTTACCCTTTTGGAGCTGCTGAAATTTATGATTCCTTACCAAAATTGAAGTCACTGTAAATCTTATTATATGAAACTTTGAGAGGAAGGTAAGCAGGGAAATAAAAATAAAATGGCTTCAAGTTAGTTGAAATTGTAACAGACAACTGGCTGAGTGAAACATTACCTTTAATCCCAGAAAATCACTTTGCAGGGAGTCTGTGTGATGTATTATGCTCCTAATGCTTTATGGCACAGCATAACCACATGCCACTGTTTTATTCAATAGATATTTTTCAGCCAGTTGCTGCAAGAAGAAGCCAAGGACTTTTTTCAGCTTCCACAAGATTCCAGTTTAAATGGTTGAAAGCCTGCAGCTTCCAAAGCCACAGCTGACATCTCTAGGATTCAAATACCTAATTATTCATGGAGCTTCATGTGTTGTATCCATAAAATCCAGTTTCTCAAAGTTTTTCACGCAAGTTTTAAAAATCTTAATGAAAATTAACTAGATAAAAGATAACTTTTCAATAATATATGGTGAGCTCATGTGAGCTATGTGAGCCTATCTCCTGGAAATAGGAATTCAGTCAAGTGGAGATTCTCATTTAAAACAGGTAATTTCAATCTAGCAAAATACTGTCTATGGCAAAGGGAATAAAAATATACATGCTTCGTTTGAAGAACAAATTTCTTACAGACTTTGAAGGTTAAAAGGGACCAAATTCTTGTGATTGGGAAGGACCATAAGTAAATAATAGAAAGATGTCCTCAAGTCATATTAAATTTTTTTTCAGTAAAGATTCTTCTGCCTTAACATCTTTAATGTTTAACTATGTTTATGACAGAGAAGTTATTACTATTATCCGAGCCTTCATTAAGGAAGGGATGGGATCAAAATGGCAGAATAAGAAGTTATTGAAGTCTCCCATCCCATTCAAAATCCATACAAATGACAAAAATATATTTGAAAAACGAAACATTCACAGAGCTGGTGGAAAACAACACATGACCTAACTCAAAAAGAAATACTTAAAGGCCAAAATTCAGTCTGCTACAAAAAAGATGGAGGCTAGATCCAAGAAAACAATAAACTTGGGAGTGGTAGGAACAGGTATACTGTCAGTTAGAAAAGTGAAGGTGGCCCAGGGGCTAAGGGCATTTGGCTGCATCACTAATCATTTGCTTTCCCATAGCCAAACCTGCCTTTCATGACCCCCAAGCCTCGCTTACACTGTACAGGAGAAACCAGGAGTACCTGACCCCAGGGTGACTTGAGCAGTCATGTCCAGGCAGAATCCCCAGTCCTGGCTCCCAACAGCCCAGATATGGGATGCCTCGTCCTCAAGTATATTCAATCGCTTTTTCAGAATCATGGGTAGAGAAGCACAAGATGCTGTAAATAGGTCTTAAACTCACAGAGATGAAAAGACAACATGGAATTACCACATGAAAGAGAGGCCCAAAGAAAACATACAAAATTAACCCAATTTATAGAACAGGAAATAGAACAAAGAGAGTAACACATTCAATACAACAAATCACTCTCCATGTGATTTGGAAATATACTATATCACACACAGAAAACCAATAAGAGATCTTAAAAATGAAAACATTATTTTTTAAAATTAAAAACTGAATAGATAGGCTAAGAAACAAAAGAGGTATAACTCAAAAGTGGATAGGCTCAAGAGAAATAAGTGCATACATCCATAAAATATTTGTACAAGAATGTTTGTAGTAGCTTTTTTCACAACAGTTCAAATGTTCATCAACAAAAGTCTGGATAAACAAATTGTAATATATTTATATAATGGCATAACTCTCAGAAAGGAACAAACTATTGAGACAAACATTACCATGAAAAAAAAAATCAAAAACATAGAGTGAAAACCGGACGCAAAAGAATATAAGCTACATAATTTCATTTACATAAAATTCAAAAATAGGCAAAACTATCTTATGGTGATAGTACTATCAAAATAAGGGTTGTCTCCAGTGGAGGGTGGGGACACCCTCCCTTTTTTGGAAAGAAGCCCCAAAAGACTTTCTGGAATCTTCTAACTGTTCTAAATCTTGATCTCTATTATTCACTTGGGATCTGTGCATTTTAAAGTATAGAAATTCAATTTTAAAAGAGTGATGAAGTGAGGTGGAAAACTGAGCTAAGAAAGTATACCAGAATTCAAAAACAACAACAACAAAAAGAAAACAGGAGCTTGAAAGAAAAACATAAAGACCTAGAGGATAGATATAAATCTTCAAGCATTTATATAATAGTAGTTCCTAAAACAGAATAGATATAGCTGACTAGAGGAAATGCCTCAAAAATCATAAAAGAACATTTCTTAAATCTAAACAGACATTAGCTCTCACAATCAAAGAGATGAGAGAGGACAGAAAATAAGCAGATACAGACCACAGTCAGTCTGGGAACACTAAGAATAAAGAAAAAAAAATACTAAGCTTCCAGTAGAAACACTGAAGAAAAAAATATTACATTTAAACAGTGTATTCAATAATATTTGATATAAGAGGACAATGGAACTGTATCTTTAAAGTTATGAGATAGACTACTTTGAACTTAAAATGCTCCTAAGCTATATAAAGAAAGCAAAATAAAAAGATTTTTAAGCATGTGAAGCTCAAAGTTTATGACTCTCAGACACTATCTGAAATAATTACTACAGGTGATACTATAATACAATTAAAAATAACTATAAGAGGAAAATGGAACACAAGTAGTGGCGAGCAAAGAAAACAGTAAAATGTTTGGTTAAGTGAAGATAAGTATAAACTACAAACTTAAAAAACTGCAATAACAATTTGCAATGTAAATCCCAGGTGCTGTCAACATGAGAAGTGTCAAAAAAAGAAAGGAAGAAAAAAATTAAAGTGCCCTCTGATTCTGGTCTTATCTGGAGAGAATACAGCTACAGAATAATTGTTGTCATTGGAAGTAAAATATGAGTTTAAATGTTTGTTAATAATGAAGATTTTCCACTAGGAAGAAGGAAGAAGGGAATATAATTTTCGATCATTATCAGTTCAAAGTTTGGCCAGTGCCAGTATTTTGCCTGGCCAATTCAGTTATTTAAAAAAAATCAAATTAGTTGCCAACACTTAAAAATAGGAGTATTTACGTAAAATCCAGATGGTTTGGCAGGTAAAAAAATTTTTTTTTTGTCTTTTTTTGTCTTTGTTGTTGTTGTTGTTGTTGCTATTTCTTGGGCCGCTCCCGCGGCATATGGAGGTTCCCAGGCTAGGGGTTGAATCGGAGCTGTAGCCACCGGCCTACGCCAGAGCCACAGCAACGCGGGATCTGAGCCGCGTCTGCAACCTACACCACAGCTCACGGCAACGCCGGATCGTTAACCCACTGAGCAAGGGCAGGAACCGAACCCGAAACCTCATGGTTCCTAGTCGGATTCGTTAACCACTGCGCCACGACGGGAACTCCCCATGTAAAATTTTTTAAAAGAGCAAGGGAGAAGAAACATGGAATAACAAAGGGAACATTCAAATGAAATTATTTACAAAACAGAAACAGACTCACAGACTTCAAAAACAAACTTATGGTTACCAAAGGGCAAAGGTGGTGGGGAGACATGGTTTGGAAGTGTGGGACAGGCACATGCACACTACTGTATATGGAATGGAGAGTCAACAGAGACCTGCAGTACAGCACAGGGAATTCTACTTCATGTTCTGTGATAACCTATATGGAAAAAGACTCAAAAAGAAGGTATATGTATACATGTATAACCGATCACTTTGTTGTACAGCAGAAATTATCACAACATTGTAAATCAACCACACTTTAACAAAATTTTTTAAAATGAAAAAAAAAATTGAGATTTATTAAAAAATGATAGAACACTATAAGAAGCTTTACATATCTACTCCCCAAAAGTTAGTTGCTAAAATAGTTGAAAGAATGCATTTCCATACACCTTCAGAAAGAAGATAATTTCAAGATTATTGGAACTTCTCTCTAGCATAGAAAATGAAAAAGCTATTGTAATCATTTTATAATGCTAAAATAACTCCTATACCAAAGTTAGACAGGATAATATGGAAACAAAAGTCAATCTTATTTGTGGACATGTAGTAAAAATTCCCAATAAAAATAGTAGCAAATCAATTTCATCATGACAAAGTTAAGCATTTATTCCAAGAATGTAACTGTGTTATAATACTAAAAAAATATAGTAATGTAATTCACTGGAGGAGAAAAAACCCACAGGAGGACCCCCCCAAAATAAGATGCAACATCCATTTCTGATTACAACAAAAAGAAAACTCATGGAAAACAAGGAATATATAGCAAACTATATATTCTTGATTCAATATATAAGCTATGAAAAAAACAAAAATCCCATTTACTGATGAAAACTAAGGCCAGGAATAAGAAATGGTCACCCTATCCCTTCTATTACTCAACAGTGTACTGAACTTTTTCAGTATAAGTTGGCTTATAAATAAAGAAAAAAAAAAGACTGATAGAACATTTAAAGGAAATGAATAATTTTTAGGCAAAAAGTAATGTTTTCCTATGCAGTCATACTTTTTCTTTCTTCCTTAGCATAAAAATTTTGGTTTTCCCAACAGATAAACACTGAAAAATTACATGTGGTGTGGAGAGGATATGAGGAAACATATACTTCCATTTGGGAGGGTATACATTGGTATAACCTTTGGAGGGATACTTCCCTTGTCTATTAACATTTTAAATATTCATACATGTTAATGCAAAGATATTTATTATCAGAACCCACCTAAACACATCTGCATGTATATACATAAAGACATATAAGAAAACATTCACTGTGACACTGTCTGTCATAGGGTAACTTTGGAAACAACCTAAATTTCCATCAGAAAGGGAACAGTAAAATAAACTAAATAAACTTCCATACTCGTTGATCATTCACAAATGTTTGTGGAACATCAATTTCGCACCAGCTATTGTAGCAGTTCCTGGGGATATATCAGTGCACAGACTCTGAAAGTATGTTATACATTCCAGTGGAGGAAGACAGACAATGATGAAATAAATCTATTACCTTCCAGGTAGTGATAGGTGTTAGGAAGAAAAATAAAGCAGGTTAAGGGAAGACAGACTGATGAGAGAGAGAGAGGGAGGGAGGAAGGGAGGGAAGCCAAATAGGAACATGCAGGAGATGGAAAAGAACAGCAGAGAGTTCCCAATGGCATATTTTGGTGCAGACTTGAATGAAGTAAGGGGATGAAGCAAGAAAATATCTACGATTGGAACCTGTCAAGCAGGAGACATAGATGGGTGTATGTTCAGTATGTTATAGAAATTTCAGGGCACAGCCAGTGTGGGTGGAAAAGAGGGATCAAGGAAGATAATGAGGTTGGGTGGCCACAGTCCATGGATCCCATCAGGCAAGTATAAAGGATTTTATTTGAAGATGATATCATGCAGGTGTCAAAATATATGTCCTGGTACAGAGCCTGTGGGACACACAGACTACAAAAATGTTGCAGAATAATGTATACTTGTAATACTTTTATATTAAAATCATACACACACATATACAAGACAAAGCTAAAATGTCCTATGTACATATAGTATATAAACACTTTTTTTTTTTTTTTAAGCTGGAAAGATACATTCCAAAGACAAAACCATCTGGGGATGGCTCTAGAATGGGGAAAGCAGTCAGGAAGGATTTTAGTAACTCTATATTTACATTTTTTTTTTTTCTTTTTACAGCCACACCTGGGGCATATGGAAGTTCCCAGGCTAGGGAACTGTTCCCAGTTCTAATTGGAACTGCAGATGCTGGCCTATGCCACAGTCACAACAACACCTGATCAGAGCCACATCTATAACCTATGCTGCAGCTTGCAGCAATGCTGGAACTTCAAACCACTGATTGAGGCCAGAGGTTGAACACACATCCTGAGAGAGACAGCATGGGGTTCTTAACCCACTGAGCCACAACAGGAACTCCCCATCTCTATATTTTTAATTTCCTTATGATGTGAATGAATACATGTATTATTTGTTAAATTAAAAATTAGAAGAAGAAAATTAATGACCATCTTTAACCACCCAGCAAAAATTTATATCCTGAAAGAATGGGTGTTATTGCTATATTCTTCTCCAGGTGAGCTCTTTGAAATCTTACAAGTAAATTTCTACATAAATGATACATGAGTGTGATAATTACTTATATAAACTGACTTTCTCTGGAAAATTCTATCTGACTTTCATGTGTGTGTGTGTGTGTGTCCTATGAAAGGTGTTATGCCATCAGCAGGGGATATTAAGAAACATCAACTGAGAAAACAACAAAATCACAATGAAATGCTGAACAACCTTCAACCAAATGGACTGGAAACTTTCAAAAGGATATCCTACTCCAGAGGACAAAGAGGCCACATCAAGATGGTAGGAGGAGCGATTACAAGATATAAGCAACCCCATACCCGCTGGTGGGAAGCCCACAGACTGGAAAGTAACTGTATCACAGAGACTCACCTACAGGAGTGAGTGTTCTGAGCCCCACATCAGGTCACCATGCCTGGGGATCTAGCATTGGGGGAAAGAGCCCCTGGAGCATCTGGCACTGAAGGCCAGTGGGGCTTGTGCACAGGAGCTCCATGGGAATGGAGGAAAAGGAAACCCCATTCTTAAAAGGCACACACAGGCTTTCATATGCACTGGGTCCCAGGGCAAAGCAGAGGCTCCACAGGAATCTGGGTCAGACCTGATTGCACTTCTTGGAGGGCATCCTGGGAAAAGGGATGACTGTGGCTTGCTGTAGGGTAAGGACATTGGAGGCAAACCTCTCGGGAATATTAATCAGCATGTGTTTCTCTAGAGGTGGCCATTTTGGGAATATCTGGCCTCAACCATCAAAATTGAGAAGCCCCATGCCAAACAATAATCCAGGTGAGATTACAGGACCAACCATCAGTAAACAGGCTGCCTAAAGACCCCCCCCAGGCACACAGCCTCCTCTAATCTCACCCAGAGATAAAGCCCCATCTACCAGAGGCATAGGAATCAGCCCCACCTACCAGTGGGCAGGCACCAATCCCTCCCATAAGGAAGCCTACAGCAAGTCCCTGTACCAACTTGAGTCACAAGCGGGGCAGACATCAGAAGTAAAAGAGGCTACAACTCTTTTGGTGAGGCTGCAGCACACCAAAAACCTATAAAAATGAAAAGGCAGAGAACTATAACTCAGATAAGAGAGCAAGAAAAACACCTAGAAAAACAGATAAGTGATATGGAAATTATCCGCTTCTAGGAAAAAGACTTTAGACTGATGATACTGAAGATGATTCAAGATACTGGAAATAAACTGGAGGCAAAAATTGATAATTTACAGCAAACACTGAAAAAAGAACTACAAGATTTAAAACTTAAGCAAAGATGCAAAATACAATAACTGAAATGAAAAATTCATTAGAAGCAACCAATAGCAGAATACACAAGGCAGAAGAATGAATAAGCAAGGTGGAGGACAGACTAGTGGAAATCACCAATGCAGAACCGAAAGGAGAAAAAAGATTGAAAAGAAATGAAGAGAGTCTAAGAGAACTCTGGGACAACATTAAATGCACCAACATCCATATTATAGGGGTTCCAGAAGAAGAGAGAAAGGGACAAAAAAATATTTGAAGAGATAATAGGTGGAGAACTTCCCTAACATGGAAAAGGAACCACTCACTCAAATCCAGGAAGCACATGAGTACCATATAAAAAAACCTGAGGAGGAACACTCCAAGAGACATATTAATCAAACTGACTAAAATTAAAGACAAATAGAAAATACTGAAGGCAGCTAGAGAAAAGAAACAACATACAAGGGAAGCCCTATAAGGTTATTGGCAGATTTTTCAGTAGTAACTCTGCAGGCCAGAAGGGAGTGGCACAATATACTTAAAGTAATGAAAGGAAAAAAACCCTAACCAAGATTACTCAACCCAGAAAGGCTCTCATTCAGATTTGAAGGAGAAATCAAAAGCTTTACAGATAAGCAAAAGCTAAGCGAATTCAGCAACACTAAACCAGCTTTGTAACAAATACTAAAGGAACTTCTCTAGGAAGAAAAGAAAAGGCCATGCCCAGAAACAAAAATACCACAAATGACAAGGCTTACCAGTAAAGGCATATATACAGTAAAGGTAGGAAATCAACCATGCGAAAATAAGCTATCAAAATCACAAACCATGAGAAAAGGAGGGTACAAATGCAGGACACTGGAGATGTACTTGCAAATAAGAGACCAACAACTTAAAACAATCTCGTATATATATGGATTCCTATATCAAAACTTGAGGATAACTGCAAAGCAAAAATCTACGATTGATAAACAAATAAATAAGAAATATCAACTCAAATACAACACTAAAGATAGTCATCAAACCACAAGAGGAGAGAATAAGAACAGAAGAAAAAAGAGCAGCAAAAACAAATCCAAAACAGTTAATAAAATGGCAACAAGAACATACATATCAATAATTACCTTTAATGTAAATGGACTAAATACCCCAACCAAAAGACATAGACTGGCCGAACAGATACAAAAACAAGATCCATATGTATCCTGACTTTAAGAGACCCACTTGGGAACACATACAAACTGAAAGTGAGACGATGGAAGAAAATATTCCATGCAAATGGGAATCAAAAGAAAGGTGGAGAAACAATACTCATATCAGACAAAATAGACCTTAAAATAAAGAATATTATAAGAGACAAACAAGGGCAATACATAATGATCACAGGATCAATCCAAGAAGATTTAACATCTGTAAATATATATGCTACCAATATGTAAGGCAACTGCTAACAACCTTAAAAGAAGAAATTGGCAATAACACAATAATAGCAGGGGACTTTAACACCCCACTTACAGCAATGGACAGATCATCCAGACAGAAAATCAACAAGGAAACACAGGCCTTAAACGATGCATTACACCAGATGGAATTAATAGATATTTACAGAACATTCCATCCAAAAGCAGCAGAATACATATTCTTCTCAAGTGCACACAGAAAATTCTCTAGGACTGATCACATTCTGGGCCACAAATCAAGCCTCGGTAACTTTCAGAAAATTGAAATCATATCAACCATCTTTTCTGACCACAACACTATATGACCAGAAATCAACAACAAGAAAAAAACTGCAAAAAACACAAATGCATGGAGACTCAACACCATGTTTCTAAACAACCAATGGATCCCTGAAGAAATTAAAGAGGAAATTAAAAATACCTAGAAGCAAATGACAATGAAGATGCAACACTCCAAAACCTATGGGATGCAGCAAAAGCCATTCTAAGAGGAAAGTTTATAGGAATACAAGCCAAACCTCAGGAAACAAGAAAGAACTCAAATAAACAAGCTAACTTTACATCTAAAGCAGCTCGAGGGAGAACAGACAAGACCTAAAGGTAGTAGAAGGAAAGAAATCATAAAGATCAGAGGAGAAATCAATGAAATAGAAACAAAGAAAACCATAGAAAAGATCAATGAAACAAAAAGCTGGTTCTTTGAAAAGATCAAAAAAATTGATAAACCCTTAGCCAGACTTATCAAGAAAAAAAGAGAGAAGACTTAAATCAATAAAATTATAAATGAAAATGGATTAAAGACCTAAATATAATAGCAGATACTATAAGATTCTTAGAGGAAAACAGGCCAAACACTCTCTGACATAAACGACACCAACATCTTCTCAGATACACCTCCTAGAGTAATGACAATAAAAACAAAAATAAACAAATTGGACTTAATTAAATTTAAAAATTTCTGCACAGCAAAGGAAACCCTAAACAAAATGAAAATACAAACTCAGAATGGGAGAAAACCTTTGCAAATGAATCAATTGACAAGGGATTAATCTCCAAAATTTATAAAACACCTCCTGCAGCTCAATACCAAAAAAACAAACAACCCCATCAAATAATGGGCAGAAGATCTACACAGACAGTTCTCCAAAGAAGACATACAGATGGCCAAAAAAACACATGAAAAGATGTTCAACATCACTCATTATTAGAGAAATGCAAATCAAAACCACCATGAGGTACCACCTTATACCAGCCAGAATGGCCATCATCAAAAAGACTACAAACAATAAATGTTGGAGAGGGTGCAGAGAAAAGGAAACCCTATTACACTGTTGGTGGGAATGTAAACTGGTGCAACCACTGTGGAAAACAGTATGGAGATGTCTCAGAAAACTAAAAACAGAATCACCCTTTGATCCAGCAATCCCACTCCTGGGCGTCTATCCAGAGAAAATCATGACTCGAAAAGATACATGTACTCCAACGTTCATTCCAGCACTATATGCAATAGCCAAGACATGGAAACAACCTAAATGTCCATCGACAGAGGAGTGGATCCAGAAGAGGTGGTACGTATACACAATGGAATATTACTCAGCCATTAAAAGGAAAGAAATAATGGCATTTGCAGCAACATGGATGGACCTAGAAATTATCATGCTAAGTGAAATTAATCAAACTGTGAGACATCAACATCATATGCTATCACTTAACATGTGGAATCTTAAAAAAGGCACAATGAACTTCTCTGCAGAACAGATACTGACACACAGACTTTGAAAAACTTATGGATGGAGTCCCCGTCGTGGCTCAGTGGTTAACGAATCTGACTAGGAACCAAGAGGTTGTGGGTTTGATCCGTGGCCTCACTCAGTGCGTTAAGGATCCAGCGTTGCTGTGACCTGTGGTGTTGGTCACAGATGCAGCTCGGATCCTGCGTTGCTGTGGTGTAGGCTGGCGGCTGGGGAGGTAGGGAGATGCGCTATGGGTTTGGGATGGAAATGTTATAAAATTGGGTTGTGATGATTGTTGTACAACTATAAATGTTATAAAATTCATTGAGTAATAAAAATAATTTAAAAAAGAAAGAAATATGAAGTGAAAAAAGAGAAATCATAATGAAAATTCTAAATGATGACTGGTGCAGACAACAATCATATACTTTATTTACACGATAACATATCCAACATGACAAAACTTTTTAGGCTCGTACAAAGGTGAATCACAGTGAGACACCTCTTTCCAAAGACTCCTGACTCAGGGAAGCATAGAAATAGACCTGGCACTTGAATACCTTCATAGAAAGAAAATACTTTAGATGGATACTGATGATTAAGCAGAAACCATGGTCCTCTAAATCATAACTGAGTGTATTAGTGAAGAAAGTGGTATGTACAACCTAATGATTGAGTATGGAAGGCCCTAGCAAATTAATTTTTATTGCCAACTATTTCATAAACACTGTGCACAAAGATATGAAGATAAACGACTTTAAACCTCTTAAAATCAATGGCTTCTTTAAAAGTTTTCTATAAACTCTGCAGAAATACCCATGACTTGTTTTCTACTAAAGCCACATTTCCTATTAGAGAATTTATTTTAATTCCTTCAAACTAGTACTCAGGCATTTTTCCACTTTATTGAAATACTAGAATAATTTTACTTATTAACATGTCCAAGTAATTAATTATCTTAATTACAAAAACTCAGATATGTAACAGTACCTAATTTTTAATTTGCAGTCATTGGCATAGTACACGACATGAATATGTTAAATCAAGTGTTAAGTTTTTTTTTCTTTTTAGGGCTGCACTCATGTCACATGAAGTTCTCAGGCTAGGGGTTGAATTGGAGCTGTAGCTGCCAGCCTATACCACAGCTCACGGCAATGCTGGATCCTTGACCCATTAAGCAAGGCCAGGGATCGAACCCATGTCCTCTTGGATACTAATTGGGCTTGCTTCCACTGCACCAAAACAGGACCTCCTGATCTTTATCTTAATGTGTGGTGTCCATTTTTTTCTGTTTTTTTTTGTTGTTGTTGTTGTTGTTGCTGAAACTTCCAATACAGAGCATATATGAACTTTTATGGAACATTTAGAGAACCAGTGTCCTAACATATACATATACATATACACACACACACACACACACACACACACACACACATACACACACACACGACTGGGTCACTCTGCTGTATGGCAGAAATTGGCACAATGTTGTAAATCAACTCTAATAAAAAACGTTAAAAAAAAGAGAACTACTATGATCATTTTACTAACCACTGAAAGATACTCCCACCTCCTACTTGCTGCGATCTCATCTAACTTCTAACCTTGTTCTCCTCTCCTTCCGCTAGCCAGTCTAATCATAGCTATTTGATCTATTGAAGCAACACGGTAGAGGAATTCAAATAAACCATGGTGCAAATGTAGGTGATTGGTCTATTCCGTTTCAACAACTACACACTAGTTAGCATGCCTTTTAGGGCACCATGGGCTAGCCCCTTGTCAAGTGATTTAACCTCACTTGGCCTTTGAATCCTCACATATGGTAGACACTACTGTGATCTTTTTTTTTTTTTTTTGGCTTTTTAGGACCACACCCACAGCATATGGAAATTCCCAGGGTAGGAGTCAAATGGGAGCTATAGCCACTGGCCTATACCACAGCCACAGCAACATGGGATGCAAGCCGTGTCTGCAAACTACACCACAGCTCATGCCAACGCTGAATCCTTAACCCACTGAGCGAGGTCAGGGAGCAAACCTGCATCCTCGTGGATACTAGTCAGATTCGTTTCTGCTCCACCACAACAGGAACTCCTGATCTTTATCTTAATGGTGAAGACATCTAAATGCAGAGAGTTTATTAACATGCCCAAGGCCCTAGAGTTTAAAATGCAGTACCCATGTCTTATCCAAATTCCATGATCTTAAAAACTACCCTATATGTATTTCACAGACTTTATTCATTCAGCAAATATTAGGTAATTAGTACATACTAAGGGCTGTGCTTTGCACTGAGAAATCCAGGTTGCAGGGTGGAAAAATTGGACAACTAAATTGATGCAAACTGAGGTTTTGCCAGACTGGTAAAATGAAGAATAATGAGAATTGAGGATACTTTTAAGAGAGTATGAAGGTATGATTCACGGAATTGAAGAGAAAGAGGGGAAAAGGGGGAGATAATAGGCAAGAAGAGAACTGAGAAGCCAAAGGCTGAACAATAAAGAGTATTTCCACAGTAATCATGTGAGAAAAATGAAAGGAAAGGCTATGGTACAAGACTGGGACCACAAGATACAGTAATTTCTGGTGAGGAGGCATTCTGTAATTAGGTCACTGAGGAACTCAGAGGCCAGCGTGATGGTGGTCACCAGAGGTAGAAAGCAAATGTGATCTAAGTACCTAGCTGTTCAGTGTATAAGAGGAGTAACAGTGAAGGGATGGAAAGGAAGGGGAAAGGGTATTGGATAGGATAGTGAGAGCCTTAGTAGGAAGGAGATTTACACAACCATTTATACTAGAACCTACATCTAACATTGTTCTTATTGTTGTAACAAGTTTAAAAATATTGCCTATATGAGTTTTCATTTCTCTTCCCAGAAAATCATGTTTCCCAGCAGCTATTCTGACACTGTAATATCATGGAAGGGGAGGGGGAAACCCTTCCTGGATAGACAAAGATATGGCACAGGCAGCTAGTGTAAGGTTGGAGGAGGGAATGAAAGGATGCCAGACCTGGCCTGGTGACCTGTGAGACCAGAGGAGAGATACTGGCAGGACTAAAAGGCAGACACATAGGTCTTATACTTTCTCACTCTGAAAGGGGCTGATCATTATATAAACTTTTGGATAGACATATGGAGCTCTTAAACACTGGAAAGTCTGGCTAGTGGCACACTTCCATGCATGTTGTCTGAGGAAAGGCTTCGCATGCCCATGACATGTACTGTATGACATACACCAGAGCACAAGCAGATGAAAGTGGCTCAATGGGTGAGCTGGGTGTGCATGCCAAGACTTTGATGTTCTCTTTTAGGGCATGCAGGAAATCCAGAAGAAAGTGAGGAGGTGCTAAAAGAGTTGGAATAGGACTAAATAAGCACAGGGTGCAGGGACTTTGTAAGTAAAAGCAGAGAGTTTGGACCAGGAGCATCAGCTCTCAGTGTGGATGTGGCACTCACACTCTAAGTCGTGGCAGATAGACTCCAGCAGCCACCAGTGTAGAAAGCAAACCAAACCAGCCCCCACGATTCAAGGACCCAGGAAAGTCCAAAGGATGTGGACTGGTTATATGGCTCTTTTTAATCCCACCAAGACATCATGTAAGCCCCATCCCTCATACAACTAATGCTACTTCAGAGAGGAAAATAAGGAAAGGAGGGAATACAACAGATTCAAAAGTCACTTGAAAGAGAATGAGTTACCCAAAATAGGTTACTTAAGTCAGAAGATTATATGATACAATAAATGGTCAAGTTTAAAGTTTACTGTTTCCATTCTTGCCAGTCAAACCCCTCACAAACCCCATTATTCAATGCAGATTGGTTTACAACAGGATATTAGATACCTCTGTTTTCTTGGCAAATATGGGTATAGTGTGTAAGAGTTTCAATGCATACAAACACTAAAAAGCATTTTTTCCAAGTTATCATTATTGGTTCATATAAAATACTTTTCAAGTTCCCATTGTGGCTCAGCAGGTTAAGGACCCAATGTTGTTTCTTGGAGGATGTGGGTTCAATTCCTGGCCTCCTCAGTGCGTTAAGGATCTGGCATCGCCCTAACCTGTGGCATAGGTTGCAAATGCAGCTTGAATCTGGTGTTGCCATGGCTGTGGTGTAGGCCTCAGCTGCAGCTCTCCTTCAATCCCTGGCCTGGGAACTTCCATATGCCACTGGCGCTGCCATAAAAAAAATAAAATAAAATAAGATACTTTTAAACTAAATTCTCCTACCTCAATTTCATTTTATTCCTTTTAGTCATATACCTCTACATTATCAAATAAATCTTCCCAGCTTTTATTTTGCTTTGGGGCTTATCACTATTTGTATATTACATCCTTTCTTAAACTGATGTAATTCAAACTGTATATATTTAGCTCCTGTAATTTTTCCTTTTAAATGAATCCCCATGTTTCCTTAATTCTATTTTTTCATGTTCTCCATGTCATTTCTTTCTTTTTAATGCCTTTCAGGTTTAGAAGTAGCTAGAAAGGAATGCCTGGTGAGTGATATCATATTAAAATAGGAGCAGAAAGAAATTATCTTTGACATGCCACACATCACAAATCAAGCTTCTCAGCTATTAAATCACACCACAAATGTATACAGTATGATTTCCCTACTATTCCTTTTCCTTCCTACTTAATATTTTCAGAGTTAAATGTGAGTTTAGCTTCCCCTAAACTGGCTGGACAAAAGCTCAAAAGACTTTAGTTTTTTTCCCATTAATTTCCTGCAAACGTTAAGATTTCTCTGTACTAAGTAACACTTACACAGTAAAATCGAGTGGGGCATGTTATGGTAAACCATTACACCTTCCTCTCAATCTTGCTTTGAACCTAGAGCTGCCTTAAAAATATTAAATCTTAGAAAACAAAACAAAACAAAACAAAATTGAGTGGAGATCATTTGTGGCCCAGAAACACAAGGACCCTGCTGTTATGAAAATTCTAGCCTTCTTGTTATTCCTCTAGAAATCTGTTTCAGCTTTCCTTTTCCTCCTAAACGATCTACCTTATATGTTATTCCAAAACAAATCCATTAAACTCCTTTTCTGTCCTAGATCAGAAATACACTCATTTTTATTTGAACAACAATTAAGATCCTCTCAAAGTAGTTTTCAAGGGATTTAGCCACTAAAATATACCTTAGCAGGCAACAAAAAATCAGTACTATGTTCAATGGAAGGAAAGCATATAAAAGGAGAATTACTGATTTCCAATGCATCTAGTAATTTTGTGAGTCTGGAAGTTCCCTTTATTACAAGAGGAATAAAAATAATGAGTAGTACAGGGCCCACCTCTAGCCTCCTTCAGGTGTCTCCTTAGTAATTAATTATACCCTCTACTTGTTGAGTGTGGAATTCCCACTTGGCTTCTCTTGGAAACCACTTATAACCTCAAATATAAAGGAGGGAATACTGAGAAAAAAAAATCACTCCTACTAATCAGTACCATTTGTTACACAAACAAATAAATAATACAGAGGTCTGTAACATTATAAATCAATTAGAATATATACACAACAAAGTCATCAGTATTCTAACATTTCCTAAATCAAAAGAAATATATAGGAGTTCCCACTGCGGCTCAGTGGAAACGAATCCGACTAGGAACCATGAGGTTGTGGGTTCGATCCCTGGCCTCGCTCAGTGGGTCAAGGATCTAGAGTCACTGTGGCTGTGGCGCATGCTGGCCGCTACAGATCCAATTAGACCCCTAGCCTGGGAACGTCCATATGCCGTGGGTGCGGCCCTAAAAAGACAAAAAGAGGAGTTCCCGTCATGGTGCAGTGGTTAACAAATCTGACTAGGAATCATGAGGTTGCGGATTCGGTCCCTGGCCTTGCTCAGTGGGTTAATGATCTGGCGTTGCTGTGAGCTGTGGTGTAGGTTGCAGATGCGGCTCGGATCCTGTGTTGCTGTGGCTGTGGCATAGGCCGGTGGCTACAGCTCCGATTTGACCCCTAGCCTGGGAACCTCCATATGCCGTGGGAGCGGCCCAAGAAATAGCAAAAAGACAAAAACAAAACAAAACAAAACAAAACAAAGACAAAAAGACAAAAAAAAAGTCAGAATATAAATAATACTGGTGGTATTATAATTGTTATTCTGAGGCTATTGTGTTTATAATGTAGGATATTCTAAATCTGTCATCCTCTGTGCCCTTCAGAACCAAGATTCTCACTGTGGAAAAAAGAAAACACAGATGTAATATACAAGAGATGAAATAAGAACTACATAGTCCTAAATCTGAATTATAAGAATTAGTGTTAATTTGTGTATATATAATGGAAAAGCCAAGAAACAATGGCAAATCCTATCTCAACACCACCACTGCACCCAAATTATGGTTTTAAAATACCATCTCCCACTAAAAGAAACCAGAACTTTTTGGAGAAAGGGCTGATCCCAGATTTAGGGCACAAAATGTAGAGGTAGAGCCTGGAGTATCTTAAACTAGACAGCAAGGAAGCTATCAGGAACTAATAGGGTCATTTCAAAAGGATTTAGGAGCCAACATGAAGAGGATTCTACTGGCCAGAGACATGAGAATGAAGGTTACAACTGGGAGATCATGCAGAATTAAAAGAGAAGAGGAATTAGGCTTTGGGAAGTGTCAATATTTTGGTGGTCAAGTAGAGAATATTCTACTAGAGAAGATGTAGACTAAGAAACAAAGAGAATGCTGTATCATGGAAATTCATGGGGAAAAAAAGGTTCAAGGACAGTGTGGTCATCAGCATCAATATTCTAAGAATTCCAGTAAGGTAAGAATTGAAACACATCCAGTGGATTTAACACTTTGACACCCTTAACTGGAGCTATGATATACTGATATATGGCTTGACCAAAATATATGAATGTGATATATAAGCAAAATGTCATATGGCTAGACATGTGATTTGTAAGGCAAGACATCTCTGGAATAAGCATGATTCAATCTGATGTGTGTGATGTGTGTGTGTGTGTGCACTGGGGGAATGGAAAGGCAAGAAAGACTTAACAGAGAAACTAGGCCAACTATGCCAATCTGTTGAGAAAGCCCCCTAAATAGCAAGATAGTAATTCAAGAGAAAGAAAGACCATTAGCGGCCAAACTGAGGTCTAGATGTTTTAGCTATGTCAAAAATGTGGAACATTTTGAGGATTCATAGAGATCTTAAACACACTTTTAAATACATGAGAATAGCAAAATGGACCTGAAAATATATTCCTTAAAATGTAGCCCACAGGTAGAAGTATCATGAACAACACGGAAAAACAGCTAGATTTGAAGTATGGAGTAACTCCGATTTAGGATAAATATAGTAAGGGAAACGTTCTTTGTAGGTACGCAAATGTGTCTGCATGTGTGTAAATGTGTGTTGAATATATTTCTTTAGGAAAACTACTATCCTATCAAAGTGTTATTCTGTCATCTCTTGATTGTCATTTCATAAAAAGACTGCTAATCAGCTGGTCTCCCTGCCTCCAGCCTGTCTTCACTCCAATCTGTTTTACTAAAAGATGTCTAATTTACTCTTGCTAACAAGCACTGCTGTGCTAGCATCAGTGCAGCAAACAAATCTCCAGTGGCTCCCACCACCTACCAAGGACATTTCAAAGCCTCCCAGGAGAGAGGTCATTGCCAAACTTCATGCTGATGCTGCTGCTCATCTGAAAAACTCCTTCCTCTTCCCTTGCCATTTCCTATTTATGTGCCATTTCCTTCATCTGCTGAAACCCAAATGATTATTAAAACCCAACATGAAGTTTATCTACTAACGGAGCGTTTATTGTTCATCCCCTCTCTGAGTGATGGCTCCCTTTTTTAGATTCTTCTATTATTTGTTCTGTCTTTTTTATGGAATTTATAAGACATAGCTTTATTTCATGTTTATCAGGATACAAAGTTTATCTCTCCCTACTAAATTTCATATTTCTTGAAGACAGGGTAAGCAGCTTATCCTCATATGTATACCTCTTAATAAGCAGTAAAAAGTTTTTTAGTTACAGCATTATATAGGACAGGCAAGATCCTTGCCTGCATAGGGCTTATATTCTCAAAGCAACTCGACAAGCAAAACAAACAAGAAAATTTCAGGCAACTGTATGTGTTAAAATGAGAACTAAACCAGAAGATGGTGACAGAGGGTAAACAAGTGGAGAAAGGGGACTGATACAGATTGGGTGGTCAGGGTCTCCTCATGGATGAGGGGGGAGGATGTCTGTGCTGAGAGATGAATGGCAAAAAAAAAAAAAAAAAAAAGCCTGCTACACCCAGATCTGGAGGCAAAGCTGTTAAGGGAGAGGGAACAGTTAGGGCAAATACTCCAGAGAAGAAAAAAGCCTGGTAGGTGCAGGAACAGAAAAGACAGCATGCCTGGGGATCATGATCCAGTGGGAAAGTGGTAAGAGATGAGAGTCTGGGTGAATGAGGGAGGCAGAATATAGAGAATGCTGGATTTTGAGGTCCATGGCTTGGAACTCATTGTGAGTGTATTGGGAAGCAATGGGAGTGTTTTAGAGAAATTAAGAAGAAAAATATGGTCTGGTTTACATTTTTAAAGACTTTCTCTGTATAAAAAATAGATATAAAGGTAATAAAAACTGCTGTACTCTCGCTGAGATGCAGGAGGTCAGTTAGGAACTAAGAGGAGATAGAAAGGGAGATGGCAAGGGTAATGGGGTTTGGTGAGGCGAGCTAGTGCAGGAGCAATACTGGAGGAAAGAAATGGAGCAGTGGCCAAAAGTAGCAATACAAACAAAAATAAAGGTGGAAGGATTAATAACGCTATTTCCTAAAGAACTCAAGTTATTGATTGTCCCTGAACAGCCTTTACTCACCCCTCACTTAGTACCCTGACTCAGCTCACATCTTTCTCATTTCATGAAAACTTTATCTAAAAGGTCAGTTCGCAATTATAATTATAATGTATGTAATATTTAACAATCAGTACTGCCTCTAGATCACTGACTATATTTATGAAATAGATTTCATGTAACAGGCATGAGAAACGAAGTCAAACACTGTTTCCATCAGGTATAAAAGAAAATCATCTGATGTAGTCAACAAGCACCCTTGAAACTGTACCCTTTAGACAGATGGTGATACTGAACTACGATCTCTCTGTGTTGTCTCACTGACTACCACCCTTTAACCTATCTGACTTATGGTTTACTATGATTCACTTATATTAGAAAACAACCCAGCTAAGGTGCTAAATTATTATTTCCTAAGCTGCAAAAAAGACTAATCCTAACGGGTACTTCCACAGTAGAGAGAAAGTAATAATACAAGTCAATCAAACCGTATCTACCTGCATGATAAATGCATTCACCTTTAATAAAGGAGAATCAGAAGGAAGAGTGATAACTGAAAAGCATTTATTTTGAAGTGTTTTTTTATTTCTTCTCAAAAGGACATAACTTAGGGAAATTATTCACAACTGTAGCATATTATTAGACAAAAATACATAAAACTTGCATTAATAATGGCACCTGCCCTACTACATGACCCATTTCACTGTTACTAATGGAATATGAAAAGCCTCAAGAAAGCAAGTTAAGTGGATCTTATTTATGTTTTAGATAATGTTTACCCATCTGACCAAGATGGACTTAAAAATGACTAAACTTTAGACAAGTTTCTTCCTGACTATAGTCAGCCGATTTCCCATTCCCTACAGCATTTACTTTAGAAAACTTGCATTTATAAGGTTTCCTTTGTCTCTTTGAGAAGTAAATATTATATAACCCAGGGATATCTTTATTTCTCCAGGAAAGGGGAGCTATTCCTCTGAAATGTAACCATCCAGAAAAATAGTACCCCCCATGTCCTAGTGTCTGTGGGAAGGTAGGAGCCTAACTTCCACAAGCACTGATTAGCAAATACAGATGGCCTGAAAACACTGACCAATCTCCCCACTAATGTCTTCCAGCATTTTTCCATGAGCTCAACCCAGCAGTTAAAATCTCTCCTGCCTTTTATTTCAATGGAGCTGAGTTCAAGCTCTCTCTCCTATGACAATAATCTCTCTCCCCTACAGCAACTGTCTTGAATAAAGTCTTTTTTGCCTGTTTAGCTTGTGTGGTGAAATTTGTCTTTAATACATCAAACTTGATGAAGGAAGACCTAAGTTGGGTCTTCATAGCCCATGCAGATATGGTGGTGGAGTGAGGAGACCAGAAATCTAAGGAAGATGCTAATAAATGGACACAAGGATGAGCCTGCAGACCTAAGATTCCTGAACTGTTAAACTATCAAGGATAAGGGCTTCTCTTTAATGCTTCAGATTATGTATCTTGAAAAAAGGAGATATACTGTATAATCTATGACTCTGGACAATGGTTAAGCATATGGAGAAAAGAAATACTTTTAAGAAGACAGTGTCAGTCACTCAAATTGGTTATATTTTAGTCCCAAAGACCTTAAGCTGCTTCACAAGAGGAGATCTGTAAGGAACAGTAAGTCATGGAATAGGGCGTTACTACTAAAGGGATAAGAGGAAAATTCTGCTCGTGATCAATGCATAAATTGGAAGGGAATGCAACACAAGTAAGGGACATTTTTCCCAACTTTTGAAAGCTAAATGTGGGAACCAAATAGAAGGACTCTCTCCCAATGTTAGAAGCACAATAAAGATTTTACTATGGTGACATGAAAGGCAATTGTCAGAGGCAGAGGATGAAATCCCAAGAATGATGAGGTGAGGAAGATGCAGACAATTACTGTTGTGACTGTTTGTGATACATTTGTGAATTTTGGAAGAATCATAAAAAACTTTACCATGTGTGACAAGAAAACTGAATCACAGAGAATGAGCAGGAGTTCACCAGATAGACAAGGTCTGACAAAGGGCATTCTAGGAAGAGAGAAATGCATTTTAAGAGGGAGGTGTCAAAAGTTAAGTTGGCAGCCAATTTACATATACAAAAATATAGGGAGAGGTCAGACTGAGATGATCAGATTTTAATTAGGAATATATTTGACTTTATAAGGCAGGTGAATGTTAAAGGGAAGAAATTAGGGGTCGGGATACATATTAGGGTACCAGTGAAGTAATCCAGGTGAGAAAGATGAGGGCTTTGACAAAGCAGTGGCAGCATAGAAGTTTCTGGATTTGAAGGATCTTCAGGCTTGGGAAATGATGGAGTGACCTGATAAATAAGGAGTGAACAGAGCTAAGAAAGAGCCTGTGACTACCCCCACGAGAACTTGGAAGTTTAAGAGCAGGTATATAAGGAAAGAAGCATGAACTTTTTGAGGAAGACAAAATACTCAGATTGGAAAATCAGGCCTACAGTACAGAAAAGAGTTAGATGCTATAGACATATTCAGTCAAGAATACTGAGTAATACTATAAAAAATGTTGGCACTTACAAGATCGTACAACAAGAGCTGTAGAGGAAGACAAGGAGGCTGAGGGTGGAGCTTGGGTGAAGCCTATTCTTCAGGAATAGACCAAGAAGGAAATGCCAGTAAAGAAGGCAGAGAAGGGAGTTCCCAATGTGGCACAGTGGAAACGAATCTGACTAGTATCCATGAGGATGCAAGTCTGATCCCTGGCCTCCCTCAGTGGGTTAAGGATCCAGCATTGCTGTGAGCTGTAGTGTAGGTCACAGATGTGGCTCGGATCCCGTGTTGCTGTGGCTGTGACTGTGGCACAGGCCAAGAGCTGTAGCTCCAATTCGACCCCTAGCCTGGGAATGGCCATATGCCACAAGTGTGGGCCCCAAAAAAGGTAGAAAAGGGCCAGTAAAGTATGATGATTTTTTTTTAACAGAAGGCCTTGTATAAATGAAACCAAAGGGAGATGTTTCCAAAAGTTTTGTATGATTAAAGCTATCAAATGTCAGAAAGAAGTCAATGAATATAAGGGCCAAAAAATTATTTCTGCTGAACTTTGCTGATAAAAGATCTTAGAATTTGTTTAGGTGACCTAGAAGGACAGAACCAAGGTTGACCTGGATAGAGAAGAGAATGAGAGACTCAGGTAAGGAGAAACAAGCAGACTGACTTCTTTTTCAGAATGTTAGCCATAAAGGGAAGAACAGGTACACTTATTTTGTCCCTTTAAAAATCTCTTTGGTTATTATTTATGATGATATTAAAAGAATTTATAGACAGTGTACAAAGGTATATAATTGATATGTTCTTACAAAATGGCTTATAAATTGAGTTACTTTCTGCTTAATTCATCTAAAGGTTTCAGGAATACTTCATGTCACTTTTGATTGATCTTCAATTGGCATTGCTCCCCAACACATCAGTTTTATACTTTTCTATTCCCAGAACCTGTCAGATTGTTAATGATCTATAAAAATCTACTTTCACACTCTAAAGGAGTTCACTCTTAAATGAATGTCACAGGAAATACTTTGTTAATGTGAAGCTCTTTTGGAATACTTTTAATTAGTTTTTTTACAGTGGAAATTTTGTGAATCACATTTTCCTAATGGAAACCAGAACAATTATGAGATCATACATATGGCTATGGCATTAAGAAATTACAACATCCTCTGATCACTGGGAGCAGTGCATGTGGGTCACCTGGTGAAAAGAAATCAGGACAGTGTACCTTTACTCACATCCCATCCTCTAGAGACCCAGAGATCCTTGTCACTTCCAGCAGATCACTGGAAATGTGCCCATATCTCCTTCAATATTCTTCCCATGGATATCATGAGTTCAGTAAGAAAATCTTTGGGATATTTAAGTTAAAATCATTGTTTCTTTCTTTTCTATACTTCAAATTACATGGAGAGAATCCATTAGTTGCTGAAATTTTTCCCTGGACTACACTCAGTTTTAAAAGGACAATTAGTCAATACCAAAATATATACAGCTATATATGGTGTGTGTGTGTGTGTGCTGGTGTGCGTTCTAAAGATGAGAAAACTTACTTTAAAGGGGATCATTTTTAATCTTTATTCTATTAGCTTGAAATTCACTTATTTCCCACAGTACTGCAGATTCTAACCCATTACCCACATATCCAAAACTACACTGGGGGAGGTTACTATTTTAAGGAGAATAAAACAGTGTTGTGGTAACTAGGAAATGAGCTTTTAATTAGAATACCATCAGAGACTCTGGATGATCTTAAAATGAAGATACAATGAATCCACATATGCAAAGTGTCTGAGACTACAAAGATAAATAATGGGAACTTTACAGATACAGCTTGGGGCTCTGGGAATGCAAACACACAACTTAGCTCTTATTTTCATTCCCAAGACAGGCTGAGCTAAGGTGCTATAGAAATTGTTACTCTAAAAATGGGCCATACAGATCTCAGGGAACTTTATTTAGATAGAGACTTTTTTAAGGCTCCACTGCATTTATTCAAACTCTGACCTGGGTGAAGTTGTCAACAAGGATAGTTTGGTAAACCCTATCAAGAAATATACAGAATATTAGAAAATCAGCCTACTCCACACAAAAATAAACTTGCTGGGCATGAATCCAAGAAAACCCACTCAGATTACAAAAAAGACTGCTGCAAATATTTTCTCTTTGTAAGGAGACAAAAATTACCAACGTCTGGTACTTGGAAAGAAGTTTTATACTCACAGCTCACCAATGAGTAGATCCAATATGGGTAACAAGGACATGGGATGGGCGAACCAAAGTCATGTGTAAGACATAGGAACCAGCCTATCTGGCCATCAAAAGCAGATCAAATAATATTCAACTATGATATCAGACCTTCAATAAAGTCAATCAGAAATGTACTTTAGTCAAACCAAGGAATTCCAGTAATCAGCCCCAGTTTAGATGACACATAAAACCACTGTGTTTATTTTTTTTTTTTAAGTTCTAAGTAAAGGTTGGGAAAAGTTCAGCTTTAGGAACACAGATTTTGTTGGATTCTTTTGCACGATCTCACTACAGTGCTACTGCCACGTGGTGCTTCAGGTTTCCCCCCCAGCACCTGATGTGGGTCCCCTAGAGGTCAACACAAGTAATTGCATAGGGTATGGAAACAGCTCCTAAGAAGCACAACCCCAGAGAAAACAAGGGAATTGGGACCAGTACCTTCATTACTCAATAAATCACATACCTAGTTTCATTTTTACCATCATCACCCAAATTTTAGATGCCAATACTCATGCAGTGCTGAAGGACTGGCAGTGACAATGCCTTGCCCTGTAGATGCTGGCCATCGTAGGTGATAAACCTAGGTACTCAAGAGTAGACAGGATGAGCAGATGTGCTTATGTGAAAGAATTTCTGAATTGTGAGAGAAACTGACCTCTTAGTTCCTCAGTTTCTCTTTTAAAATGTTAATTCTTCATATCTTACATGAACATCACCTTTGCTACACTTTAAAATCTGTATTTTGAGGAGTTCCTTTGTGGCTCAGCAGTAATGAACCCGACTAGTATCCATGAGGATGTGGGTTCAATCTCTGGCCCCACTCAGTGGGTTAAGGATCCAGTGCTGCTGCAAGCTGCGGTATAGGTTGCAGATGCGGCTCAGATCTGGCGATGCTGTGGCTGTGATAAGGCTGGCAGGTGCAGCTCCCATTCGACTCCTAGCCTGGGAACTTCCATATGCCATGGGTGTGGCCCTAAAAATAAAATAAAATAATGTCAGTTTGTGTCACAGGAAAGAGGGAAGGAGAGTAACAGGTCTGTTCCCTGTGTTTTATCAAGGGTGTCAACACTGCTCACAATCTAGAAAAGGATTCTGAGCAGAAACCTGAGGTCATCTTACAAGCCACACTGCAATGGGCACATTGCAGGAACCTAAGCCAGCTTCCTGGAGGGTCTGCCCATGATGATCTCCATTTGGGTCTCACAAGCCCCCCACCCTAAATCCTCATTTCTGTCAGCTTCTCTTTTTTTGTGTCAAATTCATAAAATGAGTTAATATGATACAGCAATACAACTAGTTACATCCCAGAAGGCAGAACTAAGGCCCTTGCCCTTAACTTTCCAAACAGATCCTGACTATGTCTGAGAACAAAATCTGAGTCCCTTCCACATCTATGTGCATCAATAATCTAGAAGATCATTTATTGTGGGCTTCTATTTTTCATAAGCCAGATTCAATGTTTAGATTTTTTTTTTTTTTGGTCTTTTTAGGGCCGTGCCCTCAGCATATGGAAGTTCGCAGGCTAGGGGTCGAATGGGAGGTACAGCTGCCAGCCTACACCACAGCCCCAGCAACACGTCTGCAAACTATACCACAGCTCACGGCAATACTGGATCCTTAACCCACCGAGCAAGGCCAGGTATCAAACCCGTGTCCTCATGAATATTAGTCAGGTTTGTTACCACTGAGCCACGACAGGAACTCCTCAATGTTTAGATGTTAAACTGAGAGGTTTATCAGAGTTCTTTATTTGAGCACCATAAGACTTCTGAAATAACTTCTTTATTTACATATAACTAACAAGCAATTTATTATTTAGATAACTGAAATTTGGAAATCATTTGAATAATGAACTGACTAGTCATTATGTAGCTTAATGGAGTTGATAATGACAAACATCTTGTCTGAGATGAAGAAATATCAGTGTGCATGCAAGAGTATCAAATTAGAAAATTAAAGTGGAAATTTCTGGTACACTTATTTCTGAAAATTTTTAAAAAGTATAAAATCTACTCAATGGCTTCTCAATAGCTAAATCTTTTTAATCCTCCATAAATAAAATATATACAATCAAGATCATAGCATTGTAGTTAAAGCATTTTAGCAAATGTGCCATCTTCATTTCTATTCTTTTTCTTTTTTAAAAATATCAAGTTTCACTCCTGTCAACATTGAAGCTTTTGGCTATTTCGATATGGGTTTGCATTCCCCCTTTCTGCTTCTTTTTAGTGAAGTAATGAAAAATAAATAACAGTACTGGAGTTGTCCAGGTGACAGGACTGAGAAACCAAATGCTGACCATCTGTTGAGGCAGAAGAGCCCGACCCTGTCCGGAACTGGAAGTCTCTCTCCTCCCAGGCTCCTGGGGCAAGTGGGCAGCCAGTACCTGCTGTTGGTTGGGGAGGTCTGCTCAAAAAAGGAGCATTAGCACATGGCTCCAAGGCTTCTCCATGTGCAGCTGCCAGAACTCAAAGGTGCTTTTGGAGGAAGACAAAGGGCAGGAATGTGGTACAGAAGAGGCACACTGAAGAATCAGCATGTAAAAATGAGTGTCTACCTTCACATCAGAGGCTAAGACATTATCAACATGAATGTGGATGTGTGTGTGTCTGTGTTGCTATAAAGTAGTTATTTAATAAGCAGAGGCCAAATGGCCTAAAGTCTCTGTAGACAAGGAAACAAGCTTAACAAAAATAAGAAATTTAGTAGAAATGCAAATACAATTTATGGCCTGAGTCATATCTCTTTATGCATTGTCTGTGCCGAGCTCTCGCCAGTACAGTTAGCAGTTGTCAGACTGGTGAAAATTTGTAGATTACTGGAATTATTTTTCTAGTCCATACAATGCTACATCAATAACTATCATTATGTTGGGGACAAGGTCCTTATCCAGTCCTTATTTTGAAAATCAATAGAACCAGAGATAAAAGAATTTCCCCAGAAAATAAAATATGTAGCAAATTACAAAAGATTAGTCAAGGTTTTCCTAGCAAGTTTTCTGTAAGCGTTACATCACAATTAACTTTCTACTGAAATTATTATTATTACTTTTTAGTTACTAGCCTATTGCTAAGAATGTCATTATAGATTTTTAAAGTTAAATATCATGTATAAGTTTTTTTGGGACCTATAAATAAGTTTGTAGAGTTTTGTTATTCCAACTCCAGTAGTAATCACAGTTCCCCAGACATGTTATTAAATTTAAAATGCTTAAAGAGAGATGCAGGGAAAATTTGTAGAAGAAAATGCTGGTCTTGAATATATCATGAAGCCCTAAATAGGAAAGCTGTCTTATTTGTGTTCTCTCACACTTCCTCATACTAAGCAAAAACATATAAGAAGGCATTCACTCTTTTAGGCTTTACGATATACCCTACTATTTACAGCATGAGCCCTGTATGTCTCTGTGCAGATGGTACTTCAGCAGCCAACCATCAGAGTCCCCACATAAATCAAACTGAAGAAGCCAAGACAAATGATGTTGACAAGGTTTAAAATACACCTCCAAACAGATCCATTCTTGGAAAGTGTATGATTACAAACTAGGGGAGTAATTCCCAGAGTTGCCATGAATATGATGGCACATTGGCATCGTACAATAATGACTCTGACTTGGCATCTGGTAACTCTGCCTTGGCCCAGATGCCTTCTGTTATGTTAACACTAATCAAGATGTAATACAAGCATAAAGAAAAAGGAAAAAGTACATAGATGCATGAGTTTGGATTCATAATTATCTCCTGCTTTCTCTCATCAAATCTGAGTTCATTAGTGGCAAGGAGACTTGAAGACCAAAGACCTGGAGAACTCCAAACTCAATGCCACAAAGTCACATACTTAGACCACACAACACAGACTGCAAAAGAATGAGCTTCCTCGATGTACTTCCATACCAGGAAACCTTCACTGATGAATATGTGTTGAAATTTCTCTTCCATAACAGTTACATATCACATCTCATTTATCTAGTTTTGATATTTAGAAGCTTTTAAAGGTAGGGATAGACTAGGCAGAATGGAAAAAAATTAAGAGCAAAGGGAGAGCATCAAAGAAAAGCACTGACACCAGAAAAATCATAGAAAGAAATAAAATCTCTATCAAATTTAATAATCATAGTTGTATTTTTTGTTTTAAAAAGAAGCTAACAAGGAGCTGTAATTAACCCAGTCCTGTCTTCCTTCTAGCCTTGTGATACAGTGGGAATGGCAAACACATTGAATATGTCTTGCTATGTAGTTCTCCTCTGCTATGGTCTTGAAGTTTTTTTCAATTTCTACTAGTGCACTTGTGTGTTTCCAAGATCAATGTGGACACCCAAGTAGACAAGACCTCTGCTAGACTAAATGACCTTGGATAAAGTATTCAAAAAGACACTTATTCCTCTGCAATAAAGTGGCTTGGTCAGTGCAGAGTGTACTGGATATCACTTCTGTGGTCAAAATCTTTGTAGAGCAGACAACAGAATGTTGAAAAGTAAAATATAATCAGATTATTCACAACACAAGAGTCCTTCCACTGGCAAATGAACTACTACCTCATCAAAGTACAGCTAAGGAAAGTGGAAAATATAAAATGCAGCTACCAACATTAGATTTATGTCTAAGAATTTATAAAACAAAGACAGGTGTCAGGTTGACGAAAGTCACACTTCACTGAGGGGTGGGGAAGTGCTACATAAAGAGTCCGAAAAATATAAGAAAACTCATGGATAGAGCTCAGCATTGCCTGACAAAGGAGTTGAAGGTCAGCATGGAAGATAAAACAGTGGTTAGGACAGAAGACAATGGTGATTGGGAATGGAAAACTGAAAGAAAAAAAGGAGAGATGATAAAATGGGAGCCAGGGAAGGGCAGAAAGGATGAAGAATGAAGCAGATATGAGGACTAAAAGTAAATGTTGAAGGAATGAAGTCACCACAGGAAGAAGCAGTACAGTGGGAAATGGTGTTGAGCCTTCAGTTATGTGCGCATCCTTCCAGAAGTAAAATGTTGACATGTGGTGAGCCCATGGGGAGTGATTACAGATAACTAAATGTAATATGGGTTATCAGCTACAAAGTCACCAATCTGGGTCCTCTGATACATTGAGGTCATTATCAGAAACAAGCCTGATTCTTAGGAAAAGCCTGTAGAGAAAATCTTCCTTCTTGAAAGTGCATCATGCCTTCAATCATGTAGGACCAGGCCAAAGGACTCTCTCCCCCAGTTCTTCAGTTCCCTGGTGGTACAGTCATGTCATACCTCTCAAATGTGAAAGCACTCTGAATTGCCTGTGTTAGGTAGTGAATATCAAGTTTGTGTGCCTGGCCAATTTGCTCATCATTTCATTATATCTTAGCTATTTTGTCAATGACCTAGCAAGTTCCATATGGAATTAACTTCAGAACAGGCAATATGACAGTTTTAGGAATATAAGTTTGCAGTCAGATAATGACACCATCCTCTGCCATGGCACTTAATGCTTGTGTGACCTGGCAAGCTATTGCTTGTCCCAGGCCTCTGCTTCCCTGGCTTAATAATGCCCACCTGGCAGGTGATTGCGAGCACTGAGAAGAATAAAGATAACGCCCAGCTCATGGTACACAGCTGTTAAAGGTCAGCTTCTATTACTGTATGTGATTTTTGCCTACTCAATGAAAGGACATATTAAATATTTTTTATATTTTATTTAAATTATTAAAAAGAATATTAAAATTGATCAATAAATACATTCATAAATATATAAAACTTTAATATTAAAACCTAAAACAAAATAACTGGGGACATAAATAGGTGAAGACAATTACATATATATACAAATACAAAAAACTGAGCATAATGTAAATAGTGATCATTTCTGAGTAATGGGATTAAAAGTAATTTTTATAATCTGCCTTTTATCATTTCCAAAATTTCTATACTAAAAGTGAATTTATGCTATAACTTTATTTAATATATTTAAACATAATATATATAGATACATTTATATGTTATATATAATAATATTTGAGTTATTTATTTTATAATCTGGGAAAAAAGTTTTCAAAGCCAGTTCTTTTTAATTTTCAAGCTACTCTCTCAAGCAGAACGGGTAATTCCAGGACAGTCTCTGTCCTCAAGAAGAATAAACCTTTTAAGTTTTATAAGGTTGGGCTTTAACCCAACATCTTCACTGAGGGCAGCTTTAAAGCCTCCTTTACTTTAGGACAATGAGGAAAGGAATAGGAAGTTAATGTGGCCACTTTTTCTTGCCTATACACACAAACAGGCTTTTAAGTATTCTGGCTGAATTCAATCAAACTTGCTATTTTAAAACAATAGTTTCTTCAGATTCCTCCAGAATTTTTCCAATAATATCAGACCTTAAATTTTGGTTTATTTTCCAAAAATATGTTTACTTATTCACAACACTGTGCCCCCATATAGGAAACAGCTCAGAGGATGTGGCAGGGGTCCAAATAACAGCTCATAGGCACAAGGATGTACAGGTGACAATCACATCTGCCTTTCATGCTCCACTGCCTTCCAGACAGATGGGTCTACCCACAACATGATTTGATTACTGGTCATTGTCTTTGGCCAGGACTCTAACCCTCTTCTGGACTCTATAAACTGTAATGGACCACATGATATTCTTGATAGGTTACAGGAGAGAAAATCTCAGCTTTGATCTAATAATTCATCATCACAATAAAAATGGTTTCATGCAATGTTAACAGGAAATATTTTTCTCTTCTAAGAGTCAGGCACGACATATACCAAGCACCAGTGAAAGTATTGTGCTGAATACTGTTAGAAGACAGTAAAACAAAACAAAAGCAGAAACAGACTTACTTTCCAATCTTATTTTGTCCTTTTCTTTCACTTGTTTTCAATGGATTTAAATAATCTCTTCAGTGGAACAAAGTTACAGCCTGTCACATTAAAAAGTTAAAAGTAATAATAAAGTGAGACATTGTGCTCAGGACATAGAACCTGCTCCATCTTACTGGATGGTTCCTCACAGTGGGAAAATCTCCGAAGAGCAGCAAACATTTTAAAGCTATTACAATTTAATATCTGCCAAGGGAAAGTGATGGCTTAAGCAAATATAAAGATCATTAGCTCAAGACTTAATAACCATTCATTTATCTAAAAATATTTCTCAGTCAACATTACTGAATCTCCACTTCGTAAAGACACAAAGCGTGACCTCAGAGGGGCTTATAATCTAACAAAAGAAGAGGAACACACATTAATACAGTTAAGAACTCAAACAGAAACATACAAACAAATAAAATTGCCCACAGTTACAATAAAGCCCTTTTCCTCCACCATAGTTTAATCCAGTGTTTCCCAAAATGCATTCACTAGTCCAGTGAGATGTTCCTCAGGGGAACGAAAAAATGTCCTTGACCAAATAAGCTTGAGAATTAGTTTAAAACCACGTGTATTTGAGCACATTTTAAAATGAAAAGTCTCAGAGTAACATTTAGTATAACAATTCTCCATTTATTTAAACAAAGAACCCTTCTTTGTCCTTATAATTTCTAAAGTCTGTGATGGTTAGTTTTATGTGTCAACTTTGCTAGGCTATAGTAGTCTATTGTTCAACTAAACACCAGTCTTGATGTTGCTGTGAAGGTATTCCGGCGATCTCATTAATGTTGACATTAAAGTGCAGGTTATCCTCAATGATGTGGGTAGGCTTCATCCAACCAGTTGAGAGCCTTGAAGAATAAATCTGAGCTTTTCTTGAGAAATAAGATAGTCTATCTCAAGACTACAGCATCATCTCGGGCTCAAGAGTTTCTAGTGCTTGCCTCACAAATTTTGGGCTTGCCAGCTTCCATATCACATAAAGCAAATTCCAGAAGTAAATAAATACTTATATTTTATAATATTATTTAAAATAAATGAATCTTTGCGCATGTGTGCATGTGTATGTGTTACTGTTTTTTTTCCTCTGGTAGGACTCTGATTGATAAAACATCCCAAGGAACTAATGTTTCACAAACTTTCTTTAGGGAATACAATAAAGTCCCATTTTCTACAGCAGTAAATCCTATCTTTCACAGCCTAACAGTAATCAGACACCAGGAACATTATGCTTGAACCCCACTTAATTTAAGGGGCATAATAAATGTTGCTAGCTGTTGCTCAGAATCTTTCCTAGCAGTACCCACACTCACACCCAAGGTGGAATGGCCAGAGTCCTAAAAGTAGACCTTGCCTGACACTAACCAAAAACAGTAATCTCTTCTCCTTTCTCTTTGTCACCTGTTTAGGTATGGTGGTAATACAGGCTTATGTCAGTTAATGCACCTCCTCGATCTCCAAGACATCTCCTTAACCACACTGATTTTGCTTTATTAAATGGTAAAAGAAATGAAAGACTCCTACTGTCCTGGATGAGATGGTTAATTGCCAACACCACGACTCAAACTGCAGCATTTTGCCACCATGAGGAAAACTGGCACGAAGACAAGCCTACATATGTAGGAGGGCAATAGTAAAAGAAATGAGGATAAATAAATCTGTGGTTCAAGTAAAACCACATGTTAAAACCTGAAAAACCTCCAGACTTCAATTATTTGAGGCAATTAATCTATGCCATTACTTAGACAGTCTGAGCTGGGTTTTTGGGTATTTCAATATATACTTGTTGAACTGCAGTTGCACATAACAGTAACTTAATTAATTAAAGGGAACACAGAAAAAGCAAAAACAGTATATAAGAATATAAAAAGCTCTTTTTGAGGATAAATGGACTGGGTAGGGCAACAGAAAAGAGGGAAAAGGAGTTTACTAAATGATTAAGTCAATACAAGCTCAATACTACCCAACTGTTCTGAGCAGATGTAAGAATATGTGTGTGTCTGGATGAATTGCTAATATCAGGGTTCCTTAAGCATCTTTGAAAATTTGTTGAAAGTTATGGTCACTCTCCTCCAAAAAATGATTACACACATATTTCACTTTCAGTTTTAGGAGTGTCGTGTAGTCCTAAAACAGAGGCATGGAAGTTTAAAGTTAGGAATCCCTGCTCTACATGGTGGCAGGAAAAACTGTCAACACTGATGCCTGTTATAAATAGATACAGAAAAATAAAACTAAAAATGAGGTTTGGCTGAATACAGGTTATACAAATTAGAGTTATTTGGGAGAACCATCTACTCCTGGGACTGATAACACTGTTCACATGATTATGATATACACATCCAGTGAATCTTAGGGTATATTTCATTTATATCAGTAAACTTTGTCCATGAATGCTCAGCATTTCATGGCACACAGAGCATGTTCATCTTATGGCTTTTAAAAAGGTAAGTGAAAACTTATCAGCAGATTGACAGGCAGTTAAGAGGTTTAAAAAGTGAGATCAGAGAATCAATTTAGGAGATAGAAGTCAGGTAGAAACTCACCCGTCACTTTTTAATGGAATTATGAGGATAAAAATCAGACTGAAAGGGCCAAAGCAGAAGTTGTTTGAGAGAAATTTAAAAAATGGCACTGCTGACTCATGTCAGAGGAAGTAGACTAAGAAAGAAGAGATACAGCATTAACTATTATTAGTGTTATATTCTTCAGCACAGGCTTAGACATAGGCATGTGAATAAAAGAAATAAGACATTGTTGCAATTTTCCCTGTTACAGATAATGAAAACTTCTGCCATTTCTATCAACAATAAATATATTTTTTTCTTATCAGTAAAAGGAATTTAAAACCTGACAGCCATCGCTGTAGTCAGAAAAATAGCTAAGGTTAGGAGGAAAAGACAAGAATATTTATTTAACAGGAGTTCCCCCTTATAGCACAGTGGAAACAAATCCGACTAGAATCTATGAGGATGTGGGTTTGATCCCTGGCCTCGATCAGTGGGTAAAGGATCTACTGTTGCCATGAACAATGCGGCTCGGATCCCATGTTGCTGTGGCTGTGGTGTAGGCCAGCAGATGTAGCTCGAATTCAACCTCTAGCTTGGGAACTTCCATATGCCATGGGTGTGGTCTAAAAAATAAATAAATAAATAAATAAAAATAAATTTTAAAAAGAATATTTATTTCACACAAATCAAATCAGATGCTGGCAGCATTAAATGAAATTAAGAATGAATATCCAATATACTTGTCTTATAAAGAACTTTTGGAATCAGCTGTGTCCCAGCTATAAGAAAACAGGCTCGGTCTGGTCTCATGACATATGCAAGCACCATAAACATACCCTAATTTTTCCAGTTCCTAAGTACAGCTTAATATTGGAGTAATATATTAATCAATTTACCTGCTCATTCGATTGTCCCAGAGCTAGGAAGAACAAATAAAGGCTATTTATTTTATGTTATAGTTTAATATAGGTGGCCATTTAAAAGTAGATGGAGCACTTTTTTACTAGTTTCTAAATGAGTTGTACGAGAAAGAGAATTTTAGCCCCCAAATACCAACAGGAACAGAATACACTCTGACATGCATGCTGAGACTCTTAATGTGATTTCCCAATACATTTAAGAACAGGGTTTTTTTCGCAAGGTGAATGAACACTGTATAAAATGTGAAAGAAATCAACTATAAAATTTCCAGTATTTAACAGTTTTGCTGTATTTTAATTTTTAAGACTATATCCTCTGCAAAAAAAAAAAAAGTAAACACAACATACAAAGTAGAAAATAGTGCCAATTGAGAAACCACAATCTGTCACAGTTTCTGGAGATTAAGAAATTTTGTATTCTCAAATAATTTAGGAAAGTTCTAGGAAGAAGAGCTAGGACTGGCTTAATTTAAGCCCAGGTTTCTAAAGAGCACCTATGAGGAAATAAAGTGTGTCACAGAATCAGAGTGCAGAAGACCAAGGTTCTGGCCCACTGCTACTACTAACTAGTTTTGGAGAGCTGGGAAAAACACGTGCCCTCCCTGTGCTTGATTTCTAAGGTGCTACCCAGCTCAAGTCCTGAAAAACCTATGTCAGAATCTTAAGGATGGTATAGATGTATGCACATTTTAGTCTTACACACCTGTAATCACAATATTTTCAGTGTTTTTACAATTTGAGACTTGACAATTTCACCAACAGTTTCCTTTTTTGAAAAGAGGAGAGAACCATTATCTATGTACCTCTTCCTGTATTTGCCTGAATCTTGCTTCATTCTCTCTAAGCTTCAAAAAGATGAAAAGAAAAAAAGAACAGAAAGGGCATGGTTGGCATAGAGGGGAAGGAATAGAGACCCCCACAAGGCTAGTAACATTCCCAGTTAGGTTAACTCGGTCATAATATAATGTTTATCTTTAGCACAGCAGTCAAGAATCTTCCCTGTGCCAGAGCCTGGGCAGGCACATGGGAATGAAACCATCTTAGAAGCGCCCTGATCAAGATGAAGGAGCAAGGAGCCTTCCCCACAGTGCCTCAAAGCTATAGGGGCAGAGTTTAAGATGGCCTTCCTCTGAGTCAGCCCAAGTTTCCTGTGCTCACCTGAGGAGGACAAAGATGTTTATATAGTAGACAAGGAGTATGTGGTGAGAAGGGGTGCTGCTTATGGAGGGAACAGTGGAAGTGCTGCACACTGAAATGGGTCAGCCTGACAGGACTCACATGAGAAGAAACATCAGATGGGGCTGGCACGCAAGGTGAGAATGTAGGCTGAGTGGGAGTAAGGCAGGAAGCAAGAGGAGCTGTTCTGAAAAGACCTGCTGTCCATGTAAAAGGGTTCCCCACCCTGGATAAGATGGAAGATGTTAAATGGTTCTAAGCAGAGAAGTGGCACAATCAAACCCAGGCTTTGAAAGGTTACCTTCCAGGCAGAATGGGAAGTAGATGAGAGTAGAGATAATATTTAAGACATCGGGGTAATACTCAAGGAAAGAGTTCCTAATTTATTGAACTAAAAGAACCAGGAGCCAATTAGAGGGCTCCTAATTGAAAACCTATTTAAGAGGGAGACATTACATCTAACTCTTCATGGAATGTGTGGAATATATATCACATCAAGAACTTTATAATGCACGATCTCACTGAATCCCCATAATAAATTTATGAGATTATTATACCTCTTCTGAGGCTCAGAAAGGATAAGTGATGTTCCAGAGATCACATGCCTATTAAGTGAAAGAATTATGTCTTATTAGCAGTGGTGAACAAGAAGTCCACAATGTGTCCCAGATCCTAGGTAGGGAGCCAAGGTTGATGGTGGTAACACTGACTGAAACGGAATACACAAGAAAAACAGGTTTTGTAGTGGCTGTTTGTTGGAGGTGAGTGGACGATAGAGTCAGTTTGAACAGCTTGCATTGAAGCTGCCTATGTGGTCTTTCAACAGAAAGTTGAACAGGCCATCTGAAATGAGAACTGTTCCTATTATGAAGTATGGCCACAAGACACATACATAGGCCATCGAGAACCTACTGACCTCCTTGTAAATTAAAGAGAGTTTCTGACTTCACACCTTCCCCTTAAACCATCATCTCCAATTCTCTCCATTGTCTAAGCACGAGATGCCAGGGACAGCTTCTCCCATTCAAAGTTTCTCACCATTGAGTATGTTACTAATTGCATGATTTATGCTGGCAGTATATTTTAAAAGAATTTTGGAAAATGACATAAGATATTCAATCATCTTTTATACCTATTCGAAGTTATTAGTGCTAAAATATCTCATTAATCTTCCTTACTGAAGAACTACAAATAATATAATATGTAGATATTCCTTGCTCCAGGAGGTGGCACTTAATCACCCTCCCTCCCATGAGTGGGTTAGATTTAGCTTTTGCAACTTTGTTCCAAAGACTAGAGAGAGCAGGGGAAAGGATAAGTGGTAACTATACTGCAGAGAAACTCCGCAGACACCACCTTCACTAAGTGATGAAGGTTAAAATCACCAGGGATGTCAGGTAGTTTCGAGTACCCCTGATATGATGTGACAAAAAGGGCACTTTTCCTCTGTGGTATTTTTTCCCCAAACTCACAACCTTAGTTAATCAAGTGGAAAAGTGATAGGCAAACCCCAATTAGGGGGCATTTTAAAGGATACCTGTCCAGTATTCCTCAAGACTGTCAAGGTCATGAGAAGCAAGGAAAGACAGAGAAACTGTCACCTATCAGAAAAGGCAGGGAAAGAAGACAACTAAATGCAACGTGGTTGCCTGGATTAGAGTCGGAAGAGAAGGACATTAAGGGAAAAGCTGATGAAATCCAAATAAAGTCTGGGGTTAATAGTAAAACAAAACAAAACATAAAAAACCCCTATTATCGCTATTTAAACAAAAAGCCTCAGGCAGTACATGCACAGCACTTTTTTGCTTAATAAAGCCACATAATTTGTCTTTTTAAAATCTTTGCAGTAATCCTGTGAGAAAGGCACCAGTATTTTCATTCTACAGATGAGGAAAGTGAAGCTCATTACAGTTTAAAAAATTCATTAAAAATAGACAGCTAATAGGTACCAGAGTTGGAATGTATTTTTACACCATCATAGTTGCCACGGGGAGTTCTATTAATATCTACTGGAGCCATGGGTTCATTTTATATGGCCTGCAGCCCCACTTTTTATTCTCAGAGTCAGCCTATAGTCAACTCATAATCAGAATCTTGAACAAGAAGGCATTTCTGAAAGATGGTGATATCCAATCACTTAGGATTGTGGTATCACCTCTTTCTTTACAGAGAGCAATGATTAATGCCCCTTACCTGAATGACAGTCAGGTAGGACACATCTCCTAAGACATCTAGTCTCTATTTTTTCCCTTACCATATGTATCTCATTAACACCTTTCTCAAAGTTTATTAATTTGTTTTCTTAAATGCTACAAAGAAATTCCTTCAGCAGCAAAGAGACTAAGACAATTAGTAGCAGCTACTAAAGAAATACATGATGAAACCAAAACTCAAACTTTATTTTACTATTTGGGTAAACTGTATGATGAAACCAAATCTCAAACTTTATTTTATTATTTAGTTACCAAGTTAGAGAAATACATTCTTTAGGTATGGCTAATAGTGACATCCTTTCAATACAAGAAATCTCTTTTATGAGATATGTTTCCCTTTACCAGTATATACAGACTACAGGCTGTTTTAAAATATTTCTTAGTAGATCTGTTTTTTTTTTTTTTTCTTCTCTTTTTAGGGCCACACCCACGGCATATGGAGGTTCCCAGGCTGGGGTCTAGTCAGAGTTACAGCTGCTGGCCTATACCACAGTCACAGCAAAGGTGGATCCGAGCCACGTTTGTGACCTACACCACAGCTCACAGCAATGCCAGATCCTTAACCCACTGAACAAGGCCAGGGATTGAACCCACAACCTCACGGTTCCTGGTTGGATTCATTTCCACTGCGCCAGTACCGGGAACTCTTTTTTTTTTTTTTTTTTTTAATATCCTTAAATGATTTCCAGGACTTTTCTCTTAATTTCTCCACCACAGTCAAGGTGCAGTGATTCTGGGTCTGGTTATTTAACTTTCCAGTGAAGAATGAGTTATTCTCAATACAAAATTAATGAATCTATGACAAAGTTAAAGTTGATACAAATAAGAACTCATAGCTACAAAATGATTAGTATTTTCCAATTTTAAGGCTCCTCTTAGAAGTAAAGCAAAATGTAAGAATTCTACAAAAAGAACCATCTACAGCAATTATTTTAAACTTCCCTAATTCTCCTTTGTCTGCAGGCATGGGAAACCTTAAGGTTATCCCATACATTGTTTTCAGTATGTGAAATGCCAAAGAATAGTAGTCAGATATTTATAAACATTAAGGTCTCCTTTCTTGGATTACCTTAAGCTCAGGTGAAGTCATGCAGTGTTTATTCCATGTCTCAGTGTTTGCGTTAGTTTTCATTAAACTAAGAAACACGAACATGATTCCAGAGAATTAACAATTTAAGCTATAAAATTAACACTATTCAGAGAAGGCAGCCTAGTGCTAAAGAAACACTGAACAAGTTAATAAATTCAATAAGACCAAGTAAATGTTGGTAGACTGGTGTTCAACCAATCATAAGCATCACAGGTTTTTCTAGGCCAAAAACTGCATTTAGAACAAGCAAGTGAAAACTTGGTCAGAGAAGCACTGGTTCTTAGTCCTGAGGGAGGTGCACAAGTGACCGTGTGGGTTGCACCAGAATGCAGATTCAAATCCTGATGGAAACATATGATACTCAATATGGGCCAAGTTTTATTTTTTAATAACTGTACTTCTAGTTGGCAACCAAAAAAATCCTGTGCCAGCTGCTGAGAAAATAATGTGCTGGGAGCTGGCAGGCACGGACACTTAGAAAGCCAACAGGTATGGATAAGGATGCATAGTGGATACCAAGGTGTGTGCCTAGACAGCAGCTCTAGCCATCCTCGATAAAGCAAATGTGGGGGCTATGCTCCCTGTGAAGTGAGTCTCTGGACCACATCCCCCGACACCTAGGAGAACAACAATGGTAGACATCTGGGAAAGGAAAAGCACATCCCTTTCCTCAAGCTCTGCCTGCCACATTAGCCTAGGTTAACTCAGGTAACACAGTAAGCAGATTCTGAGATTGTGATCAAAGTAAATGGTATAAGGGCACCTTGGTCGGCTCAGCTGCCAAAACAAAGTATCGTAGACTGGCAGACTTACACAAAAGGCACTTACTTCTCATAGTTTTGCAGGCTGGAAGTTCAAGATCATGGTTGGGTTCTGATGAGGACTCTCTTCATGGTTTGCAGAGAGTTGCCTTCTTGCCGTGTTCTCATATGGCAGAAGGACAGAGAGTATGTTCTCCTGTCTCTCTTCTTGTAAGAGCACAGATCTCATCATTAGGGCCCCATCCTCATGACTTCATTTCACCCTAACCACCTCCCAAAGGCCCCTTCTCCAATACCATCACACTGGGGGTTAGGGCTTCAATATGAGAATTTGTAGGGAGGACACAAACACTCAGGCTATGAAAAGGGAAGAGACCAAGAAAATGAAGTGGGCCTGGGCTCTGGTGGAACCACAGCAACAGAGAGAAATCAGGTAGGGACAGAGAGGTGCTTATGGGTTGAGGTGTAGAAAACAAGTAGTAGTCCTGGTGAGGAGTGACATTTCTTCCATCCCTCAGCCCCATCTCTCCCTTCTTTCTCCTATGTGGTGCTTTCCTTCATCATATTCTCCTGGCCTCTGTCATCAAAAATAGGGATAGGGTTTTCCAGAATAATTTTTTGGCCATGCCGATGGCATGCAGAAGTTTCTGGGCCAGGGACTGAAGACGAGCCACAGCAGTGACAATGCCGAATCCTTAACTACTAGGCCACCAGGGAACACACCAGAATAATTATTTTGATGGTGCATAAAAATCATGAATGTAAAATTAATGACCCTACTTGGAAATTAAGTCAAGGAGTGACTTTTTAAATTTGACCAAAGAATTAGACATCTTAATAGAATGGTTTTAAATAATAACCCCAAAGAGAGACAGATGCAGGACAGGTCATTCATGCTCCTGTCTTTTGCATGATTCTCTCCTTAGCTTTCCTTCCCCTCCTGTGGGTCCAGCAGGGTGTGCATATCAGGACTATGTCAGAGAACATTGCTAATCATTGCACGGCCACAAACAGGTCATAAATTGTGTTTTTTTTTTTTAATTTTTTTAAAGAAGTGATTCCTTTATCATTTTAAAATTTAAATAATTTTAAATGAGTCCCTTTTAGCATTTTTACTTCCGCTAAAGGAAGCAAAGATGAGCAAATATAACAATGAGTACATGTTTCTAAAAAGAGATGAGGCATTTAAAAAGCACTAAGTAAGAATAAAAATTATCCAAGGATCTTCTAACACATTTACAAAGCCTTTGAAGCTTAGAGCCCTACTTATCCAAAAGCTGCTCTGTCTCTGCAACATACAGTAAAGAACTATGGAAGAAAACACAGATGTCTATACACTTGTGGCTAGAAGTTATCTTAGAGGTAGATGATCTAATCACAGAAGGTCACACTACCTCCAGTCATTCAGAGATAGGGGTCCTTTAAGACAGAGCAGCCTGATGAAAGACCAAAAGCCCCCAGCGTTATAAAAGGCTTTCAACTGCAGACACCTGGCTGGAACAACTGACTCACTCAACAGACATTTACTGAGTGCCCACTACATACTAGGCATTGCCCTAGGACGGGGGACACAGCAGTGAACAAAGGGGCAGAGGCTCAGCCCACAGAGGGTACATTCTAAAGAGGGGGCTATGGGCATTGAATAAGTAATTTCACAGTGTACTGCTTTAGCAGAGGATCTGCATAAGGAAAATATCCTAAAAAAAAGAGAGATTTAAGAGTGTGCTTATTTATGAAGCTGTTCATTTAATTTCTCTAATATTTGTTCATTCACTTGCTATCTCACAAACACTTATGAAGCACTTATGGGGGGGCAGCTCTGGTGAAGAAGGCCACAAAGCATTCACCTGTAAGACATAAATGTGTGACATGGTATGATAGCGGGGAGGCAGGAGAAACCTATCACCTGGGGGGGGGCAGGGTGACTATCCTGGAGGAATTAGAAAAAAGGACATTTCAGGCCATGAGAGTTTCACACACACAACATCACGGAGATAGGAGAATCCTTGAGGACGGCAGGTAAAAGAGGAGCACTGTATTCCAAAAACTTGGTCTTGAATCCCAGCTCTGCTCCCAGCTCCAGCTGTGTAAGCATGAATGAGCTGCTTGACCACTCTGAGCTTCAGGCTCTTCTTCTGAAAAATGGTGCTGGTGATGACTACCTTGTTGTATTACTGAAATAATTAGCAATGTACATAAAGACAGGAAAACTACAACAGAGTTCCTGGTGAACACTCCATGGTGGTAATTAGGAGAAGTGGTGGGCAGGCAAGTTGGAATCAGACCGCTAAAAGAGCCAGGTAAGCAGGACTATGGTATTTCCCCTGTAGCTACTTAATTTGGATTCATGATCCCCTACCCACCTGTGTCCTGTCTGGGAATGATATTAAGCTTACATGCCAGCTATGGAGCTAAGTGTTTTTACATATGTGATCTCATTTCATCATCATAGCAATTTTGTGATGGATATACTACCACAATTTTCATTTTACAGATGAGTCTGAGGTCCAGTGTTATGCCCAAAGGCACAACCATCAAGTATCAATTTTGTCCTGCCTGTTTTCCTGCCTGTACCCTGCACCATCTAGCTTAGCTCTTAGTGCCTGCCTTGCTCAGCAGTCCTCCTTCATCTCCACTCTCAGGTCCAGAATGGCCTCCTTGCTGCCTCGTCTTAAAGATTTCCTGGGTAGCTACCTTGCCCAACTGTTCCCTCGGGCTGAGGCTCCCTAAGGGTCACTCCCCTCTACCACCTGCCAGCTCAAGTGGGACTGGCACTCTGCTGCCCCCTCCTGGCCTAGGCCAGAACCTCATCTGCTCCCCAGGGGGGTTCTCAGCTCTGTCCTGACGTTTCATTTCCTTAGTGTCTCAAGATTTGAAATAACTATACCTTTTGCTGTGAATCATCCCGAGAATTTCCTCAGGTTTCCACTCCAGTCAATATGGCAACATCCACAGGTCAAGCTCTGTTTACCATGTGTTTAGTTCACTTCTAGATACAGGTTACACTCAGGAGAACTTCTCAAAAGTTTTCCTCATTGAACATTTTTATTAGCTCACATGTCACATTTAGGGAAAAGGATCCACAGGAGCCACTAAAAATGTTTCCACTCATACAAGAAATCTTCATAGGCCAAATGACTGCACACTCTAAGAGGCCAGACTGATTTATTGAATTATGTATTTTGAATTTGGTTACATTTGATAACATAGTCTTATTTTCTCAGTGGTTGTCCTAACACGGAGATTTGAAAAAAAAATCACTTGAATGAATAGGTAGCAGTGTATTTACACCCTGTTAAAAATAAAACTTGGACTGACTAGTTGTCACAACTAAAGAACAATTTTGTACATCACTTAGAATTCCAAATGGAAGGTTGTCACTAAGTTAAAGCAGTCACTAACTCTCCTTTCAAGACAGTGCAAGAAATAAGGCAGACTAAACTAAAAAGTAAGATTTTGTGCAATGAAGGGTGAAATGCAAGCAAAAGTCCCTATTGAATAGTTCATAAGCACTGAAAGTGGGAAGAAATCATTCAAATACTGCATTACAAGTAACAATAAATATCTGAACATAATTACAGATTTGCTATCTCTTATTCTTTTTCCTGGCTTGTAATATTAGTCAAGTTCTGTCTATAATCACGACATGAATCAAGGAAAGTACAATTTTAACAAAGAATGCTACCACATACTAGTAGAGAAAAACAGTTACAAGCATGTCATATGCACTACTTTTTTAGCAAGCCATTCTCATCAGAGTGTTATCTCAAGTCTAGGCTTTTTTATTTTTTGAAAAATATTTTTGTAACTGGTGAACTTTTCAAACATTTCACCCTGAAGCATGACTTAAGTAAGAGATTACAATGGATTTGTTCACCAGGTTTAAACTCGGTATCCTGTGACTAATGCCCACTACTCTTCAAGCCTTGCCCACCAAACACTTTAGGCAAATCCAGTCAGCTGCTTAAGCCAGCAGCTGACAAAACTCAGCATAAAGTGAGTTAGGTATTTTGAAAGTGAGGTTCTTGCAAATAATATAAATTTGGGGTTCAACAACAAAGAAATACAAAATTCATTTAACCTTCTTGGGAGGCAAGCTGTATTCCTTTTCTCTTTTTTTCTGCTATGTGACTTTTTTGGTTACAATAGCAGTTAAGTCCTTATCAAAACCTTTCATCAGGTAGTCTTAAAATGCATAACAAGTGCACATATGCACCCACTTCCCCTTTCTGCACAAAGTCACACCTTGCATTATGATTTTTTTGTCTGCGTTTTGATCTATGTACTTGCTTTAAAATCATTTTCACAATGTAAAATATTAATATTTAAATATAAGCAAAGAAGCTTATCAGTGACCACTTACAATTACCATTCTTTGATCCAGCAATCATCTAATAAAATGTTTTTGAGCACGTGCTCTCAAATTGTGTACATTTATGTACTTATACATGCATATGCTACTGAAACATTATATAATGTTCTTTCAAAACATTCAAAAACAAAAAAGCAAAAATTAGGAAAAGGAAATTAATACTGTACCCCATTATGCACCCCTGGATATGAACATCCCATTTTGGAGAACTCTGCTTCAGTCAACACATGAGTGACTGGCTTATTACAGCTCCAAAGTCTATTCAAAATAAACAGGAATAATTTTTTTTCAAAAAATGCTTATTTAAACAATCTCAATTTTTAGAAATTCTTTTTATGGCTGTACCTGTTGCATATGGAAGTTCCCAGCCTAGGGATCGAATCAGAGCAGCAGCTAAAGACCTACTCCTGACCTATGGCCAGAGTTTAAGGTGACATCAGATTCTTAACCCACTGAGTGAGGCCAGGGATTGAAATCGCATCCTCACAGAGACCATGTTGGGTTCTTAAGCTGCTGAACCACAACAGGAACTCCTAAACCATCTCAATTTAAAGGACCTTTATTAATCCATCTGAGATATATGCATAGCATATAGGATAACTCCACATGCACATATTAGTAAACAGAAAAATGAATTAAACTACTTGAAGTAAATCTTTTATTGATAGATTATTTAGCATATTATTTTTGTTAAAACTGTCACTTCAAATATAAGAAAATGATCAAGCTGAAAACTATTTAATTATTATATACGAAACAAATGACTCTCCAAAAATATTTGAATGTAAATGCTGATCATGGTATGGAAATTTAACTTAAATACACTTCAAGTAAAGCTACTCCATTTTCAAACACATGATGAATGGAGCTAGCCAATGTGCTATATGAGTAAAATATGCAATTTAGTTTCAACAGATGTAGAAAAAGAATAAGAATGCATTTAAAGTTTGTGCCCACTGGAATAAGCAATGTTAGGTTAACATTGTCAAAGTAACCTTGAATAAATGAAGGCTTGATATCATTTTAACCTGAAATTCTTGTGTAACTGAGAAGGAGTAGAATTTTACCTTGACTGATCAAGATCAGTGGTCAGCAAACCAGGGGCCAGTGGAATAATATGACAGCCACTTTTTTTTGTACAGTCTGCAACTGAAGAATAGCTTTTACATTTTAAAATGTTATTTTAAAATCAGAAGAATAACATTTTATGATGTGAAAATTACACAAAATTTAAATTTCACTGTCATAAAATTTTACTGGAACACAGCCATGTGCATTGGTTTCTGTATTGTCTTCAGCTGTTTTCACCCAATTATTAAGAGTTGAGAGTTGTCAAAGAGAACTGTGGCCCACAAAAAGTTACTGTCTGGCTCTTTACCCAGCCTAGGGAATTGATCTTAATCCTCTCAATCCGACACTTCCCCTTTCTTAATTCTAGTCATAGACTGTGGGAGGGTTCCTTTTTTCATTTTTTTTTTTTTAACCAAAGTGGTAAGTTCTGTCTTATCAACCCCCCTCACTTATCCACACCATGAATTAGTGGCAAGTTCTGAATTCCACATCTTCAGCCCAAGACATAGTTGATTCTATAGCCACCTTTTGCTCTCATAATGGTTACTTTCTCTTACAATTTTGGTTTGTAGTTGACACAAATTTTTTTTTTAATAGACTTTCTTTGGTCTGATAGCAACTTACCCTCCCAACCTAATATGCCATTACAATGTTAATGTTTTGTAAAGTCTGCAAAATAAAATGTATACCCCACATTTTTCTGCCAGTTTTTTTTTTTTTTTAAGAAGGTACTTTCCATCTGGTATGCTCTTCGCCAAAGCTCCATCTTGTTAAAATCCTGCCACATTTCATGGTCCAACCCTCCACGAAGTTACCTCAATCTTCCCAGTCAGAATTATCACTCTGTTGTAAAGACTGCTGTAATTTTCATTACCTCCATCTGGAATTAGTTTTATTTATTTAGTTATTTATCTCATATTCAATTTACTGTCAGTGCCTTATCAGTAGACTATACATCTTGAGGCCAAACATGTTTTATGCATCATATTCATTCATACTCTAGCCCCCTTGCCCTGCCACACACACATACATACAAACCCAGCATAAACTGACTAGTTCATAGTTAATCAAATAGTCGGACCTGTAATAGAGAAGACTTTGAAGTGGTACAAAGGCATGGAACTATATAAGGAATTGAAAAATGTCAACATTATTCTCTTTGCAATTATTTTTCAATCATTTAGATTACATCAAGAAGGAAACCTCAATTTGTGCTACTATGGTTTTAACCCTGCTAATCTTTGATAATCTCCTTTTTAACAAAGAGAGAAAAATCCTCAGGCTTAGAGCCTTCTGTAGGCAAACATCTGTAGTTACAATTTAATAGAAATGCTTTGTTTTTATTGCAATTTATTTTTACAATATGCTCCTATTTATTGCATGAATAGTGGTTTTCAATTTAATGAAAGTGAGTATTCTCAGTAAATCTAGGTTAACAAAAATGAGGTGATTTAAACAAAAATATTAAGCAAACTACAGCACAGGTAGTATACATATATGACAGAAATCAATGGTATTACATAAAAATAAGTGAAACATTTGGTTGTAGCAGATAATCAATACAGCCAAATGATTTTATCCCTCAACTCCTTGTTACATCTACATGACTAAAAGAAAATAATGCAAAAGACTGGCTTCAAGCTTCCGAAGCTGATAGTTTTCCACAGGAAAAGGGGGTGACATTTGCTAATGCCTAGTTGGTTGTCACAACTGGTGGGAGTGGGAATGGTTGAGGCAGGGCTGCTACTGGCATCTAGTGGGCAGAGGCCAAGGACACTGCTAAACATCCTACGACACACAGGACAGATCCCACAGCAAAGAATTTTCTAACTTCAAATGTCTACAGTGCCAAGGTTGAGAAACTACTCCAAGAGCAAGCTCTATACATACTACCCTTTGCCCATCATTATGAATCACCCCCGTTCAGCACTCTGTCCTTATTTGATCTTTGCTACTGATAAGATTCTGAGGAAAATCTCCCACCCAGACTTTAATTATTTTACATCACCCACACAGCCATTGCCCTCCATTAGCAATTAGAATTTTAAAAATAGACTACACTGAAGAGCACATGTCCTTTATACGCTAATACTATGCCATCAATATAGATCTCACTTCCTAATTAAACCATTGGAGCTATAAAATTTTCAGATGATCCTGCATTACCAAATAGATTTTTAAAAATAATTAAGGTGAAGATTAATATATTTCAGTAAAACCTTGCTTCTAGCTGCTCCCGATTTCATCTAAAGTTATTCTAAGCCTGAATTATACAGTTCACTGATTCAACTAAATACTGTATTTTGCAGAACAAACTCAACCTTGAAATTTGAAAAAAAAAATCTTTATTATATATGTTAGCTTTCCTGAAAGGGAATCTTAAAAGAACTATTTTTTAAGCTACCAAAAAAAAAAAAACAAAAAACAAAAAACAAACCTCATTAACATACAACAATGTAACTAGTAGTTGAAACAGTTTACTTGGCTACCACTGAGTATTTTATTCTCAAAAGTATTACTGCAAACACATAATCCACACAGATGTGTCTGAGGGTAAAGTGTTTACAAGAAAGGTCTTTGAAGCTATTTTGTGGTTAGTGTTTTCTTTCTCTTTCTCTTTTTTTTTCCAAGTAAAGTTCACCAGAACAACGAAGCAGACAGCACCTGTGTCTTTTTTTTTTTTTTTTTCCAAATGAGAAGTTATTTTTACCCTTACAACAGTAGTTAAACATGGGAAAATAGTGTGCTCTTACAGTAATGATCCTGTCATAATCTTCGCTTGACTTTAGGGCTCTTTACAATAAGAGTATTTCCAAACTTAGCATTTACTATGTATTAACTTTAGTGGTTGGCATAGCTTGGAGGCATTTCATATTTTTAAATTCAAGTTGATTGAACTTCTAATTCTGACACGCCTGTGGTAAAATGATAGTGAAGGTGAAACTGAATCCCTTTCATTTCAGAGCCACAAAGCACTCTGCCAAGAGAAAAGCAGCATTATTTTCAACACCTACAAACTACAGAGGTGGCAGTTATCAATACTCCCACTGTGAAGAAAGAAAACCAATGCTGAGTGAGATTAGGATCATAGTCACATAAGTGTTAGGGAGAAGACAAACAGGTCACCAGATTTCCCTTTCCCTGGGGTCACTAGAGCTGAGGTCATTACATCACAACCGACAGAGACCACATGCCCACTGTGCCTGGTGCATTTTATAATCATTCTTTCATTCTCCTTAAAATTATTTGCTGAGCATTTGCTGAGTACTAAGCACTTTGCTAGACAATGGATGAGCACACAATAGTGAACCAACCAAATCCACAGACCCTGCCTTCCAGGACCTTGTAGTTAGTGTTGGAGCAAAATCTGCACAGCCCCAGTTTCTATTCTCCCACTTGCAACCCCACCTTGCTCCTAAGTCAACTGCCTAAGTATCAGTTACACAAAAAAATAAGAGGGGACTAAACAGGTATACTTTAAATTCCTAGTAAGATAAACAAATAAACAAACAAAAAACAAACCACTACTCCAAAAGAGCTTAAGATACCAGTACAGTGTGTGTGGCAGGAGATGCATAGCCAGCTGTGAGGATACACTGGATAGGCCATGGGGCCCTAAAGTACCTGATGTAGGGGGAAGACCAAGACCCTGAAAGGACTGGCTAAGAATGGTTCGGGAAGGGGTTTGAACAAACAGAAGGGAGAGAAGAAGGAAAGAAGAGGATCTGATTTCTCCCCAGACAGGAGCAATGGTTGGAGCCCATCTTTGAGAAAATGCACACTTTCCTGTTTACTTACAGGAAGCATTTGCTGCTATTACCTGGGGCCAAACTTAGGTGTTACCAAGTAGAATACAGCCCTGCTCAGGCCTCTGGATTCCTCTGCTCCACAGTGAAGGTGCCTCTGGTCTAACCTCCTGTCCTACTCAGCCAGTCCAGAATACAATGCACAAAGCAGGTCTTATGGAGACACCAGAGTTTTTCCGAAAATATTTGGAAAGGGAAACTCAATAATGTTGGAAGTAAAGATAGGACAACTTTTTTTCCTACAGAGCTATGTAAGTGGACACTACTCAGTGTTACCAACTGGTCTGCAAAGCATCTTTCAAAAGGACTCTGCTTCATAATATGGCATATACAGATTTACAGTCTAAAACAGCACTTTTCAAACTGAGTCACAACCTACTAGTATCACATGGGTTCAGCCAACATTTGTAAGGAACTAGAATAAAATCAAACAATACAGGAGAGGAAATACTAGAGTATATTGCTAGTAATATGAATAAACATTGTTTTATGAAGCCTTTTTCCACTTTATACACACCTTTGACTCACTACCTAAATCTATTTGGTTCTGGAGCAAGAATACACAGAGCAAGGGATTCTATATAATTACACTTAAACTGGGTTGCCATATAAGTGAATCAAGTCAGGAGGGGCAGGTATTGACGGTCACTAGCCTAAAGAAACTATAGTTAAGTGGAATGGAAACTTTTTATAAAAGTGATTCCAAAAAAATTAATTTCTGCTCTGAAAAAGTGTGCAGAATAATTTTTTCTCAAAATATTTCAAATCTGTGATCTTCATACTCTCATTCTCTTATCTTAACTATCTTTCATTTGGTTTCCCTGAACTTGTGTATATGGGAGAGGGGGAGAGAGATCTGATTTTGTTACAAATATTCTTTTAATCTTATACAACAAATGGAAACAAAAAGCAAGAAATAACTGAAGACAGAATGTGAGCTTGAACACACAGGGCCAAACCCTCACCAGAGAGCAGCCCAGGACAAATATGTCCCTTCAATGTGCCAAAGCACTGGACAGAATCTAGGACAGAGGCAGGCTCCCTTCTTCCTTGGAAAGGCCTTTTAAAATGTTACTTTCTCAAATCTCTGGGCAAAGGACCAACCACTCTCTAGGAAATGGAGTCCTGAATAGGAAAATGGCCAATTCATCTTTTTAAGTAGAACTGAATTTGTTGGTGTATCATGATTTTTATAAACTTTTAAACAAATTTTAAAAACAAAGCAGTACTTTCAAATGTGGTTTGGGAGGAAGAAATCAGTTTTGCCTGAAACTCTTAAATAATCACTCTTAACACCATTCAACCCCTGCCTTACTCTCTTCCTCCCCAAAGAAAGGTGTCACATCTACCCCTATCTTAATGGCTACATGTGGATCAGTGCTGCCAGCACCATCCAGGGGCTTCAGATGGTTCAAAGCTTGGGAATTTTGTTCCCTGAAATCCCCAAATATATCCTCAAGGTATGCTGACCTGATGGTCATATGTCTAATCTTCTTGAATTCTGGAGTCATTAGCTTACCACATTTACTTGTAATAGATTAATCTATTACTGAATCTACACTTTATCAGTTCCTTATCTGGAAAGGTCTACACCAAGGAACTAACCACAGTGGCAGCACACATCAGGAGCATTGTTCTCTTATATCTTAATGACAACCGTGTTACTAATAAATTAAATGTTTTGGCTTTGGAGTCACCACTGGTAGGGAGATTTGGCCCAAGACTGGGAGTAAAGAGAGTAAAGATTTGAAACCAACTGACTGAGCCTCAACTTTATCGCTAGTGCAGGAAGGAAGAAGCCTTTTGTCACTCAGTCCACACCTAAAATTATACTCCTATTGCATCCTCTGGCTTTACAGAGTCTTAGTAATTATATCTGTAACATGGCTGCTTTATGTTTTAGGTTTATTTTGTTGAAAAAAAAAAAAACTTTGGTCATGAAGAATATTTCTCGGTCTCAACCAAATGGAGTAATAAGCATGTACCTCGCCAATACTGCCATCTACAGAGAACTTACCTAACATACATGAATACTGAAAAAGAGAAGTACGAACTTTTCTTAAAATATGTTAATTGTGATTTTCATGACAATCAAATGACTAGACAGCAGAGAATCTTAGCAATATATAGTTGATTTACATTTGTGCTCCAAAATTCACTGAAAATGCTTTTTACAAAATATAATGAACTTCAAGCTTTTTACAAAATATAATAAACTTCAAATTCCTTAGGTTTTCCCTAGGAAATCTATGATCCTGCATATGTATACAATTGGCAGTTTATTTTTTCTATCCACTTTCCCATTCCTTAAAGGAAATTTCTTGAGCTTCCCAATAGTGAAGCTTATTCACAAAGACAATGTGTACTGATGGTAGGTCAGAGCCAATTAGGGGCATCTAAGGTAAACGTTACTCAGAAAACAGATTTGATGGTTGGACAGTCCATGTAGCACCATCATATACTTCCTCTACTAGTTGGCAGTTTCTAAAACTCACCAAGTAAACAATTTTAAACAGATTATCACTTTAATCAGAAGTTTACAATGCTCCACTGTAGCTCATCATACAATTATGCAGGCTACAAATCTTACAGGAGACATTTCATTCTCAACCTACTAGGGAATGCACACAATAACAGATCTTCAAATGAGCAGAGAAAAACTTGCCCAAAACAAGATGTTTAGATATACATTATCCAATGCTCAAATACTTTGAAACATTTTTTTAACAGTGTCAACTCTTAAATTTTCATTCACAAGTTTTGCCTCTCTTACACACTCTCTACACTCTGTGAGCCATTAACAGTAGTAGCAACTTGAAGGGGAACGGTGATCCTTAACACAGTCCCACTATGTACTAGCATCCAGAATCTCACCCTGTAGTCTCCAGTAGCATAACAGAGAAAATGGCTGTTAGCTAAACTCCAGCAAAAAAAGAGAATGGAAAATAAAATTGCAAAGAAATATTAAGTATAGAAGCTTCAACTTGTTAACTGTTGAAATTACATCTTTAGATTCCCTACAATAAAGGGCCTGATTCTAAAATGAGCATTGAAAAGAAGTCTCCTTACCTATGGATAACAGAAAGGAAAGATGAAAAAAGAGGAAGGGAAAGGAAAGAATAATTTTCAGTGGATAAAAATATGAGGACATATGGCATTATTCACATGGCAAAACCACTACCTTTCTGGATCTTCAGAGGAGGGATGAGGGACATTTCCGCAACCCCAGGGAGATGGCTTTTTGCATACATAATATAAATAAATCACTCCAGCATATGAAAGAAGAGTAGCAGAACTCTTCACTAATTACCACTGCCGATACCCCATGTGCTGCATTTTCTTTAAAGCCACACTAGTTCATTATTCTGCCTTCAACTCTCTTAAATGATTCATCCCCCCAACACTCCTGAGCAGACTCTGCAGGGAAGCTAGTGTTTAAGTTTAATTTCTAGTGCCACTTGCTTTTTGGAAAGCTTGATGAGGGAAAGGAGGAAGAATCGAATTTAATAATTCTGTCATGATTTGGAGAGGTACCCTCCGCCTCCCACCCCAAAAAATAACTAGACAAACAGGACCCTCTGGCAAGCTATAATCGTGAGCTAAGACACCAATTGGGAAAGCAGGGCCCACGTGTGGTGAGAACTGTCACCCAAGGGAAGTGGCAGCCGGCGAGGAGGAGGAAGGGTGGGAGAGAGTGGGGCTGCTGCTCCCAGCTGTACTGGCCTGGGTGCTCCCAGGGAGACCCAACCAGCACTTAAATGGTGCTGAGCTCTCTCCCCGACACGAGGTGGGTAGAAACCAAAGGACAGGGAGGCCAGCACCCGCATCCTCCGAAGCTGTCGCCGTGAAAGGGACAGCCCCCTGTGTGCACCGCGGGCTTCCCTAGAAGCCCAAGTCTGAGAGCGGGGCGCCCGGCTCCACTACGTTCAGCTCGCCCCCATCCGCCTTACCGTCCCAGTTCCGACTCCACCTCGAAGAAATCGCTCAAAGCATCCCTGTTGGAACCGTCGATCCAGTAATCTGGGATGAGGCTCCCGGTTACCGGGGCCACACTGGCGGTGACCGAAGAGCAGGACGAGGCGGAGCAGGAGGGCACTGTGACTTTGAGCATCTTCGCGGCGGGACTCCGGAAGCCGGGGCCGCTGTCGCCACCGTTGCCGGAGCGAAAAGCCCCGCCACCGCCTGTAGACGCAGGAGCGAGAGGTGGCGTCCTTCACACACGCACACACCCACCACCGCCACCTCCCCGGCGCCCTCAGCCACGCTCGGCTGCGACTCCCTCCCTTTCGGCACACTCGGGAGGAAGGGTGGTCAGAGCAGGGGGAGAGGAACTGTGAGAGGGTGTGAAGGGAGAATCCTAGACTCTGCCAACCAGAGAGACAGAGAGAGAGAGAAGAGGCGGAGGCAAGGCACAGGAGAAAGGTTCCCTCCCCCTTCGCTCCTTCCCTCCCCACCTTCACTCCTCCCTCTTACGAGCCTTTCCAACCCCCCTCCCTTTTTTCTCTTCTCCCTCTCCGGCTGTGGCTGTGGCTGCGGCGGTGCCAGCTAGGGCGGCTCCGGATGCAGGAGCTTGGGTAGGCACAAGGACCTGAGCATCATCTCACACGCCCTCCTGCAGGAGCCAGGAGCCTGGAAGGGACTGCACGAATTAGGATACCCGTTCTGGGAGTGGTGGGCCCCCAGCGTGCTTTGAGAGCACATGGGCCCTTGTGGCCAGCAGGATGGTGAGAAAGGGACCTGGTTGTTGTCGCAACTCATCTCCTCTTAAGCAAGTCTAGGTGGCAGCCCCTCCCAACCAGCACGAGCTAACTAGCCATCCCTTGCTCCTCCTTCTATCAAAGGTTCTAGTGATTGCTGGGGAGGGTGTTCTGTGGTCTCCGACCCATCCAAGGGCTCCTGTGCCTAAAGCCAGTGAAAGGTGAAGGAAAAGGAAGTGCCTGGATCCATGCTGACCTGACTCACCTTTGAATGAAGTCTTCAGTTATAATAGACACTGTGGTGCTGCTGCTGCTGGCACTGCCTCCTTTGGAACTGTTGGAGCTCCTGAAAGCAGGTATTTGCTATGTTTAGCTGACTTTGCACTTCTGAAGAAGGCTAGCAACAGAAGTGACCCTGAGAATTACAGGTCTGGAAGGGCCCTGTGGAAGCCAACTTAAGGCAGGACTTGTCATCATCCAAGACAGAGAAGATAGCTACATTTAAACTCTTTCCTTTTCCCAAGATTTGCGACCCATCATAAGCCTTCTAATGTCTGCCTATCAACTTTCAGGCTATCCTTCTAAGTACCGGTTAAATCTTTATCATTTATATGTACACTCCTGAGCATTTTTTTTTCTTTTTAGATTTTGGTAAAGATGAACAACAGTCATTATATTCTGTAATAAATCTTTGCATGTATAAGGACATATCACATCTCATTTCTGGCTAAATAACTCTTTTATTTTTATTCAAACTTTTTTTTTTTACTTTCCTGCAACATGCACTAAATTCTTCTCAGTGCGTCCTCATTCCTGATTACAATAGTAAACACAATGGTCCAATGGTCTCTCCTATTAGTGATTACTTTCTTACTCCTAAGAGCTTTTGTGATATATATAGAGAGAGGGAGATAGATATAGATATTACTACTACTTTTTTTTACTGCTGCACCTTTGGCATATGAAAGTTCCCAGGCTAGGGTTGAATCTGAGCTGTAGTTGCTGGCCTCCACCACAGCCACAGCAATGTGGGATCCTAAACTCACTGAGCAAGGCCAGAGATCAAATGCACATCTTCAGAGACACTACGTCAGGTTCTTAATCTGCTGCTGAGACACAATGGAAAGTCCTTGTGCCATATTGGTGAACTACCATCCCACCAGCCCACCCTGGGCAAAGAGCAAAACCAGGAAACCAAAAATCTAACCAATTAATTATAGGAATGCTATCCTTAGTTGATTGGAAATGGAAAATAAATACAAAAACTATTCTTCACAGGTAATTTAATGAAGATTAGCATATGATCAGGTTTACAAATAGCCTAAAGAATAGAAAGTATATGTAGATTCGTACAAATTCAAATACTGAATTATATGGTGAAAGACTGAAAATATTTACATGACTTGTTTCTTTTCAGAAAATGAATTCACTAATCCTCCTGTTAGAAAACCAAGTTCAAACTAATAAAGGTCTTGAAAGTAAATTCTAGCTCTTACTAAGTGCTTCCTTTGCCTTGCACTGACCACTGGAGGGATGGGCATGCAGTACTGGTTAGGCTATTTTTATTCAGACTCTTTTGAGGCAAGTCCTTAAGTGGCAGTGCTGCATGTAGATTCTTGCCTGTTGTGAGCAATTCTTTTACAATGTAAGTCCAAAGTAAGCATATTACATTGAAAGAGATGTTAAGCCTTTTTCTTCCTTCTCTGTTATGGAACAATAGCTAGAGAAATACCATTTCATGGTACAGAGGTGATAGCAGAATTGATATTTACAATCAGCATTGGTTTAGTCATTTGACACCTATGCATTGTACAACTGACTTTTGTAGAAGTGATATTAGCTGAAGTTTAAAAAGAAGGTATTTGGTTTCATGCAGTTTATAGTTAGTAAAAAACTGAAGATGAAAAAAATTTAAACAAATGGAACAGGAATAGAATCCATGCAATTAATTGTCACTCATTATGAACTATCACCTATAAAATCACAGAAAAGGAACAAAGACATATAGCCACAAAAAGAGAGGGAAAAATAATATCAACTAAAACTGTGAATCTTGGAACATACGAACAAATGGTAACTCACTTAGAAGACTGGATAGACTTGAAACCCAGATTTGTAATGGGAAAAGCCAATATGAAGAAACAATTCTTAACACAGAATTTCAGAAATGTTCATTGGAGTACCAGATCTTTCTAAAAGTGGAATGGAGAATAAGATATTAGTTAGTTCAATGTTTTTTATAACAAGCTTTTAGGGGAGTTCCCACTGTGGCTCAGCAGGTTAAGAACCTGACTAGTATCCATGAGGATTCAGGTTCGACCCCTGGCCTTACTTAGTGGGTTAAGGGTCCAGCGTTGCCATGAGCTGTGGTGTAGGTTACAAATGTGGCTCAGATCCCACATGGCTGTGGCTGTGGTGTAGGCTGTCACCTGCAGATACAATTTGATCCCTAGCCTCGGAATTTCCATATGCCCCACATGCAGCCCCAAAAAACCAAAAAAACAAAAAAACAAGAAGCTCTTAGGCCCCTACATTTCCTCTATCATTACAGCCAAAAACCACACTTTCCAAGCCTTTTGAAAAAAGAGTAGATTTATTCTTTAATCTTCCTTTTGTTCAATCTTAAACCAAAAATGGGCGTTCCCATTGTGGCTCAGTGGTTACAAACCTGACTAGTATCCATGAGGATGCGGGTTTGATTCCTGGCGTTGCCTAGTGGGTTAAAGATCCAGCTGTGGTGTAAGCTGCAGATGCAGCTCAGATCCCGAGTTGCTGTGGCTGTGGCACAGGCTGGCAGCTGCAGCTCCGATTCAATCCCGAGGCTGGGAACTTCCACATGTGGCATATGTGGCCCTAAAAAAAAAATTAAAAAAAAAGCAAAAAATGAAATATGTCTTAGATCATAAGGTACAGGTATATACTTGAAACAGGGGGATTCATAAAACTCTATATAATAAACAGTGAGACTCTCAGGTCCAATCAGCTCCCAGAATGCTGAAAAACAGTCTTATATCTATCACAGTCCCAGCCATACAGAAATTGGAAGATTTCTCAGTAAGAGAACTAAATAATTCAAGGGGGGAGGGGGAATCTGTGGATACTAACAGTTAGGATACCTCCCAACTCCAATAAGGGATCTTGATTTTTGTCAACATCTCACAGTGAAGTCCATCATTGAACAGGATCAATGACCCAAAGCTACTAATGAGCTATTTTCTTCCTTACTCTAATGCAAATGGACAAGGTTCCATTCTGATATGGCTAGTTCCTACTGTGGTCCAATAGAATCGTTGGACTCTCTGGAGCTCTGGGACGCAGGTTTGATCCCTGGTCTGGCACAGGTCACAAGTGAGACGCGTATCAGATCCTGGCCTGGGAACGCCATATACCACTGGGCAGCCAGAAAAAAAAATTCTGATATGGTTAAGTATCTGATATGTTTAACCTTTCTTCATATGACAAATATACACTCTGAACTAAGTTATAAAAATAGTTATTTAAATATGCAGAAAGATCCAGCAAAATCAGAAAACTGGAAATGAGGTAACTCATGAAAGAAAGGAACTCTTCTGATTAAAATGCACATTTACTCAGCTTTTCTTCCCAGAGCTCTGCAGGCAGCATAATTCTTAGTAGCTGGAGGTATCAAAAACAGAATTCAACGCTGACAGAGAGCCTAAAAATTAAAGAAGAAATTCCAGAAAGACAGGACCACAGTGAAAGAACCAAAAAATCTACATATAAACTAAGCTCAAACACTAGGCTAACCTTTGATTTAAGCATATGTGTGGAAGATTCCGAGGAGCCCAGCAAAATGCACCAAGCAAAACTGAAGGATTGGAAAACTGAGGAGAAATCTTAGCTGTTCTTCACCACAGGGGAGACATGATTTGGAGTATGAATCTCACCAAATTTAATTTGAAGGAGAAAAAAAAAAAAATCTCTTCAGTAAAAAGATAACGGCATTCAAAAAGAAGTCTATAGCAGTTCCCTTGCGGCCCAAGAGGTTAAGGATTGGGTGTTGCAGTGTTGCTGCAGCTATGGCGCAAATTTGATCCCTAGCCCAGGAACTTCCACATGAGTGTGGCAAAGAAAAAAAAGACTATATATGTGAAGTGGTAGGAAAATGTGAACCATAATCAAAAGAAAAATCAATCCACAAAAACAAACCCCAAGATGATTTATAAGTTGATATTCATAGACAAATTATTTAAAATAGCTATTCTAAACATGTTCAAATAATTAAAGAAAATGATACATAATTACTGTACAGATGGGTAATCCTATCGGAGATATGAAAACTATTCAAGAGAAATAACTGGAAATTTAGGAACTAAACAAGCAAACTATCTGAAATTTGAAAAAAAAAATCACACAAAGGGCTTACAGAAGTATGCAGATTGCAGAAAAAGGGGTGGGTGAACATGAAAATAGAATATGGTATCCAGCCTTCAAGATTATTCCCACTGGAGTCCCCTTGTGGCTCAGCAGGTTAAGGATCCAGTGTTGTCTGTCACTGCTACAGCTTGGGTCACTGCTGTGGTATGGGTTTGATCCCTGGCCTGGGAACTTCCACATGCTGTAGGTGTGGCAAAAAGAGAGACAGAGAGAGAGAGAGGTCATTTCCACTGATTTTCACTTCCTAGTATTCATGCCCTTCTGAGTTTACCTACCACATTAAATTAGAGTTGACCTACGTAACAAAGAGAAGATAGTGGAAGTGAAGGTGTGTGATTTTCAAGGTCATTGCATTGCAAAAGCATTGCCGAATTCTGCCTTCATCTTGTGAAATGCTTATTCTGAGGGAAGCTATGACATGAGGATACCCAAAGCGGCCCTGCTGAGTGCTGATGGAAAGAAGAACCAACTTGCTAGTCACATGAGTAAGCCAAATTAAAGTAGACTCTTCAGCTCCAATCAAGCCTTCAAATGACTGTATCTCCAGCCAATATCTGATTGTAACTTCACGAGAGATCTCAGCTGAACCCACTCAAAATTTCAGAATTTCAGATAATTCAGAATTCTGAATTCATAGAAACTGTGAGAGCTAAATGGTTGTTGCTGCTATGTCATGAAATTCTGAAGTAATTTGTTATGCATAATATAGAACTGATTAAAAATGTAGCTATGAAAATAATCCAATCTAGAGAACAAAGAATTGTTTTTTTTTTTTAAAAAAAAATGAACAAGTCTCAATGAATTTTTGGACAATATCAAGATATTTAGCTTGTAACTGAAGTCCCAGGAGTAAAGGAGAATGATTCAGGAAGAAAATTTATTTGAAGAAAATAATGGCTGAAATTTTCTCAAATTAGGTAAACATCAACTTACAGATTCATGAATCTCAGAAACCTAAACAGAATAAATAGAAATGAAACCACATCTAGGTCCATCTAACTCGAATGCTTGAAAACAAGAGATTTTTAAAAAACTTTTGAAAGCATCCCCTTCTGAGGGGGGGGGGAGGGGATATATTCTATATTAAGGAAAGTAATACAAATGGCACATGATGGCTAATCAAAATAATTAGGATAAAAAAAACACAGAATTAGATTCTAAAGTTTTTTAACTTTGAAGATATTTAACTATTGAAAGAAAAAAAACCTACAGACCCAGAATTCCATACTAAAGGAATATTTTTAGGCTGAAGGAAAAGAAACAAGAAGGAAACTCAGATATACAGAAAGGAATGAAGACGGCAGAAACTGAATATATGTGTAAATGGAAAAGGCTATATTTCATATTCTTCTCTTATTTAGAAGACAAATCATGGTTTAAAGCAACAGTTATAACACTGAATTTTGTGGTTTATATGTAGAGGTAAAATGTGATATAAAATACTACATACAATTCCTCCTAAATAATATTCAAGAAGAGGCAAAGTGAAGTGATAGAATGCAGATCACGGTGCTCAGGGTCAAGGTAGGGTAGAGGATTGAATGAACATGGGTTTGAAGGGATTTGGGTGGTGACGCAAAGTTCTCTATCTAAGTTTGATGGTTAGTACATGATTTTATGCATTTGTCAAAACTCTAGTTATACTTTTAAAATTAATAAATATTATTGCATGCAAATTGCATCTCAATAAAGCCAATTAATAACTGTAATACCAACACTTGCAATTATTTGATTTTAGGTAAAGTTAAAAGTCCATAAATGTTGAAAAGAAAGACATTAAGTTGTTACCATTTACAAATGACTTGATTTTTACATAAAAAAATCCTCAAATTTGACTTAGATTTCTAAAATTAATAAGTGAACTTGGTAATGTCACAGGGTACAAGGTCAAAAAAAAAATTCTAGATTTGACTTAGATTCCTAAAATTAAGAAGTGAATTTGGTAAGGTCACAGGGTACAAGGTCAGAATAAAATAACCAACTGTATTTCCACATACTAGCAGGAAACAATTGGAAATTCAGTAACAACATTTCAATTAAAATATAATAAAAGGAGTTCCTAGTGGCCTAGCAGGTTAAGGATTCAGCACTGTCACAGCTGTGGCTTAGGTCACTGCTATAGTTTGGGTTCAGTCCCTGGCCTGGGGAACTTCCACATGCCACAGGCAAGGATGAAAAATTAAATAAATAAATAATAAACAGATAAATAAACAAATAAATATAATAAAAAAGCATAAAATACTTATGAATATATTTCAACAGAAGACATTCAAATCTTTTACAGTAAAAGCTACCAAATACTGCTAAGAGAAATCAAATAAGATTCAAGTAAATGGAAAGATATACCATGTTCATTGACAGGAAGATTCAATATTGTCAATAAATCAATTTTCCCCTAATTGAGATGCAGGCAAATGCTAGTAGGCTTTGTTCAGAAAAACTGAAAAGTTTGGGTGATAATGTTTAAAGAAACACAAAATACCGGGAATATAAAAACAATTCTAAAAATGATCAAAGTTTAGGTCTCATTCTGATTTCAAAACTTACAATAGAGCTACAGAAATAAAGACAGCTGGTAATGGTGTAAGGAAAGAATAGGTAGGGAGTTCTTGTTGTGGCTCAGCAGTAATGAATCCGACTAGTATCCATGTGGACACAGGTTCAGTCCCTAGCCTTGCTGTGTTAAGGATCCAGAATTGCCATGAGCTATGGTGTAGGTTGCAGATGTGGCTCGGATCCTGCCATTGCTGCAGATGTGGTGTAGGCCAGCAAGCTCTGATTCTACCCCTAGCCTGGGAATCTCCATATACCATGGGTGTGGCTCTAAAAAGATGAAGAAAGAAAGATTAGGTCAACAAAGAAGAGTAGAGTTTAAAAGTAAAACCATATACATGTGGTCAATTAATTTTTGAAAAAGGTATCAAAGTAATTTAATTGGCAAAGACAAGTCTTTTCAATAAATAGTACTAGAACAATTGCATGAGTATAAAAAAAAGATGAACCTCAATATTTTCCTTGTACCACAGACAAAAATTAAATTAAGGTAGATCATAGATGTCCGCATATAAGCTACAACTACAGTGGCACTTTTCAAAGAAAACATGGAAGAGTATCTTCAGGATCTTATAGCAGATAAAAATATCTTTGACACAGAGAGCTCTAAACGAAAGAAACTAAAAACTGGAATTTATCAAATTCTAAAACTTAAGTACAGCAAGAAACACAATTAAGAAAATACAAACAGAAGCCACAGACGGGAAGCAAATATTTTCGATACAAATATCTGACAAAGAATATGTATCTAGAATATATAAAAAATTTACAGAAATAAATTTTCAAAAAAATAAATGATTAAAATATTTATGGAGTTTTCTTGTGGCTCAGCAGGTTAAGGATCCAGCACCATCACTGTAGCAGCTCCGGTTTCTACTGTGGTGTGGGTTCAATCCCTGGCGGGGGAACTTCTGCATGCCATGAGCATGGCTTAAAAATATGTAAATAAAATAAAAGATTTCTGTTGTCTGCTCAGGAAAAAACACTGTTCTGACCCTTATACTACAACCAAAAGCCAAAATGCAAGATCAAGATTTTCATGAAACTTTCAGAAAATTGAGTTTAGAGGAAAACCAAGCAGTCTAAAATCTAAAGAGAGACAAGTGTCCATAAGGAAAGATAGCAGCTGCTTACCTGCAGCAAACACAGTCTATACCAGTAAGAATTTGATATGAAGACTTAACAAATTGATGGATATTGAATGTGAGTTCACAAAAATATGACTATGAAATCCTGGGAGCCACACATACAAAAGGTGTTCACATTTTCTTGCAGGCTTTTCTTAAACTATATGGGGCACACAACAAATGATGGTTAAAAGTCCTGAAAAAGTAAGCCTCGTAATACACGTGGAGGAGAAGAACAGCAGCTACTGTGTCTACAACAGTGCCTACTGACATTAGTCAATAGCAGATGGGGAAAAGTCATAGGAAAAATCTCTATACCCTAGAGGGAAAAGCAGGAATATGTCCTGAAAACCAAAGTACAAATGGTAGAAAGGCAAGAGCTCTAAGAAGGTCACATTCCCAAAACTCAGGAACACAGGGGTTACATAAGACTACAGTTTGATCAGGACAGACACTGTCCTCTCTGCTTCCACCACCACGCTAAAAGCATTGAGTAACAAGTAACAGTGAAATACTGATAGGAGATTTATAAGAGCAGGGAGACAGACATTCTTCATGGCATGTTGCAAATAGAAGACTAAAAGCTAAGGGTAGAAGAGATGAAGAGAAAAATGCTTGGGAAAACTAGCTCACATTCCAAACAAGACTTAGGGAGAGAAATATGAAGCATACCGTGTGATGAGAATTAGCACAGCATGAATAAACTGCAAATTCAACCAAACTCCTCACTAGATTACTCAAACTCATACACTAAATGCCTAGCAGAAGGGATACATAAAATCTATTTACCTCATTCTATTGTCCAACACAAGAGGCACAGCTTTCAATACAAAATTATGGGGTAAATAAAATGGCAAGAAATAAACAACCTACTGCTAAGAAACAAAGCTACAGCCCAAACCAGACCCAGATATGAAGGGGATGTTAGAATTATCTGATAGAGATATAAAAATGATTATTATTATAATCATTAACAACTCTACAAATAACAAATGCTAGAGAGGGTATAGAGAAAAGGGAACCCACTTACACTGCTGGTGGGAATGTAAACTGGTACAACCACTGTGGAAAACAGTAAGAAGATTCCTCAGAAAATTAAATATAGAATTACCATATGATCCAGCAATCCCACACCTGGGCATATATCCAGAAAAACTATAATTTGAAAAGATACATGTACACCCCTTTGTTCACGGAAGCACTATTCATAAGAGCCAAAACATAGAAACAACATAAATATTTACTGACAAATGAATGGATTCAGAAGTTGTGGTACATACATACAATGGAATACTACTTGGCCATTAAAAAAGAATGAAATAATGCCATTAGCAGCAACATGGATACAACTAGAAATCCTTATACTAAGTGAAGTAAGAAAAGAAAGACAAATACCATATGATAGCACTTATATGTTGAATCGAAAACATGGCACAAATGAACCTATCTACAAAATAGAAATGGACTCACAGACATAGAGAACAGAACTGTGGCTTTATTAATCATCAACAAAAAGAATAAACTACTAACATACATAGAAACATGAATGAGCTTCAAAAACATTAAGGTGATTAAAAGAACTCAAACCCCAAAGATTTATGTATTGTATGATTCTATTTACTTGGAATTCTGGAAGGAAAACTGAAAGTAAAGTGCCCACATTAAGATATATCTAGGTGCAATTTAATAACACTGAAGTTTCTGGAAAGAATCAGGTCATCTACAAAGAAAATAGTTATAATTTCTTCACACTGAATGCTGGAAGACAATGAAATAATAACTTTAAAATTCAAGTGAAAAACTGGTTTTGAACCTATATAGTATACCCAAACAACTAGCATTTCAAATAAATCAAAAGAACAGATATTTTCAAATATTAAGGTATTCAGAAAATGGATCATCCTTTCATTCTCTCAGAAATAATCACTATAGATGGACAGGATTAAGATGACAGAGTAGAAGGACTGGAGCTCAACTTCTCTCTTGAAAACAACAAAATTACAACCAAGTGCTGAATAACCTTCAACAAAATAGACTGCAAACTACCAAAAAAGATACCCTATACCAAAACATAGAGAGGCCACCATGAGATGCTGGGAGGGGCAATTACATGATATAAGCAAGCCCACAACCCCCAGGTGGGTTGCCCACAGACTGGAAAGTAACTGTATCACACAGGCTCACCCACAAGAGTGAGTTCTGGGTCCTACATCAGGTTCCCATGCTTGGGGTCTGGCATTGGGAGGAGGAACCACCAGAACATTTGGCATTGAAGGCCCATGGGATTTGTGTGCAGGAGCTCCACAGGACTGGGGAAAACAGAGCCTCCACTCTTGAAAGACGCACACAGGCTTCTGTGTGCACTGGGTCCCAGGGCAAAGAAGAGGCTCCATGGGTAACTGGGTCAGACCTGCCTGTGGATCTTGGGAGGATCTCCTGCGAAAACAAGGGGCGACTGTGGCTTGTTGTAGGGGAAGGACATTGGAAGCAAAGGTCTAGGGAATAACCATCAGTGTGAACTCCCTTGGAGGTGGCCATTTCGGAAAAATATGTCCTCATCCATCAGGGCTCAGAAGCTCCAAACCAAACAACAAACCAGGTGGGAACACAGCCCCACCCATCAGCAACGGGCTGCCTAAAGACCTCCCAGGCACTCAGCCATCACAACCAGAGACAAAGGCCCACCAACCAGAGAGATAAGAATCAGTTCCACCTCCTAATGGGCAGGCACCAATCACTTCCACCAGGAAGCCTGCAACAAGCCCATGTACCAACTTCAGTCACAAGGGGCAGACACCAGAAGCAAGAGAGGCTACTACCCTACTGCCTGCAAAAAGGAGACTACACAAAAATCTCTACAAAATGAAAAGGCAGAGAATTATGACTCAGATAAAAGAACAACAACAAAAAAAAAGAAACAGAAAAACAGCTAAGTGATCCATGAAAAAGACTTCAGACTATTGATAGTAAAGATGATTCAACATCCATGAAAAAGACTTCAGACTAATGATAGTAAAGATGATTCAAGATCTTGGAAATAAACTGGAGGCAAAGATTGATAAATTACAAGAAACACTGAATAAATAAATAGAAGATTTAAAGATTAAGCAGGAAGAGTTGCAAAATACAATAAATGAAATAAAAAAATTCAGAAGGAACCAACAGCATAGCACAGGAGGCAGAAGAACAAATAAGTGAGGTGGAAGACAGACTGGTGGAAATCATTGATGAGGAACAGAAAAGATAAAAAAGGTTGAAATTAAATGAAGACAGAGAACTAAGAGAACTCTGGGACAACTTTAAGTGCACCAACATCCATTTTATAGGGGTGCCAGAAGGATAAGAGAGAGAGACAGGGCCAGAGAAAATAAGTGAAGAGATAGCAGCCAAAAACTCCCCTAATATGGGAAAGGAACCACTCACTCAAATCCAGGAAGCACAATGAAGACCATGTAAAATAAAACCAAAGAGGAATATATTCAAGATACATATTGATCAAATTGGCCAAAATTAAAGACAAAGAGAAAATACTGAAAGCAGCTAGGGAAAAGCAACAAATAACATACAAGGGAACCCTGATAAGGTTATCGGCAGATGTTTCAGCAGAAACGCTGCAGGCGAGAAGGGAGTGACACAATATACTTAAAGTGATGAAAGGAAAAACCCTACAACCAAGATTATTCTACCCAGCAAGGCTCTCATTTAGATTTGAAGGAGAAATCAAAAGCTTCACAGAGCAGCAAAAGCTAAGAGAATTCAGCACCGTTAAACTAACTTTACAAGAAATAGTAAAGGAACTTCTCTAGGCAGAAAAGAAAAGGCCACAACTAGAAACAAAAATATTACAAATGACAAGGCTCACCAGTAAAAGCATACATACAGTAAAGGTAGGAAATCATCCACACACAAATATCTACCAAAACCAGAAATAGTGAGAAGAGGAGGGTACAAGTGTAGGATACTAGAGATGCATTTGCAATTAAAAGACTAGCAACTTAAAACAATCTTTTGTGTGTGTGTGTGTGTGTGTGTGTGTGTGTGTAGACTTCTGTATAAAAACTTCATGGTAACTGAAAACCAAAAATCATAAGTACTGAAATTGAAACAGTGATTACAAAACTTCCAACAAACAAAAGTTTAGGACCAGATAGCTTCACAGGTAAATTCTACGAAAAATTTAGAGAAGAGCTAATACCTATCCTTCTGAAACTATTCCAAAAAATTGAAGAGGATGGAACACTCCAGACTCATTCTATGAGCCCATCATCACCATGAAACCAAAACCAGACAAAGATACCACAAAAAAAGAAAATTATAGGCCAATATCACTGATGAACATAGACACAAAAATCCTCAACAAAATACTAGCAAACCAAGTCTAGCAATACATTAAAAGGATCATACACCATAACCAACTGGGATATAGCCCAGGGATGCAAGGATTCTTCAAAATCTGCACATTAATCATTGCGATACACCCATCACCTTAACAAACTGAAGAATAAAAACCATATGATCCTCTCAATAAATGCAAAAAAACTTCTGACAAAATCCAACACCCATTTCTGATAAAAACCCTCCAGAAAGTGCACATAGAGGGAACCTACCTCAAAATAATAAAGGTCATAAGTGATAAATTCACAGGTAACATCATTCTCAATGGTGAAAAGCTGAAAGAATTCCCACCAAGATCAGGAACAAGACAAGGAGGTCCATTTCGGCACTACTACTCAGAGTAGTTTTGGAAGTCCTATCCATGACAATTGGAGAAGAAAAAGAAATAAAATGAATTCAAATTGGAAAGGAAGAAGTAAAACTATCACTGTTTGCAGATGATATGACACTATGCCTGGAAAATGTTAAGGTCACTACTAGAAAACTGTTAGAGCTCATCAATGAATTTGGTAAAGTTGCAGGATACAAAATTAATACACAGAAATCAACTCCATTTCTATATACCAACAATGAAAGATCAGAAATAAAAATTATGGAAACAAGCCCATTTACTATCACATCAAAAACAAAACAAAACAACAACAACAACAAAAAACAAAGCTGGGAATAAACTTACCTAATGAGACAAAAGACCTGCACTCTGAAAACTGTAAGATGCTGATGAAAGAAATTAAAGATGTTACAAACAGACGGTGAGATATACCATGCTCTTGGATTGGAAGAATCAGTATTATCAAAATGACAATGCTACCCAAGGCAATCTACCGATTCCATGCAATTCTTTCAGATCACCAAATGCATTTTTCACAGAACTAGAACAAAATATTTTAAAGTTTGCTTGGAAGCACAAAAGACCCAGAATAGTCAAAGAAATCCTGAGAAAGAAGAGCTGAAGGAACCAGGCTCTCTGACTTGAGACCTTACTACAAAGCTACAGTCATCAAAACAGTCTGGTACTGGCACAAAAACAGAAACACAGATCAGTGGAACAGCATAGAAAGCCCAGAATTAAACCCACACACCTACAGTCAACTCATCTATGACAGAGGAAAAGATCACAATGGAGAAAAGACAGTCTCTTCAGTAAGTGGTGCTAGGGAAAGTGAACAGCTACATCCAAAAGAATGAAATTAGAACACTCCGTAACAAAAATAAACTCAAAACAGATTATTAAAGACTTGAATATAAGACAGGATACTATAAAACTCTTAAAGGAAAACATAGGCTAAACATTCTCTGACATAAACCATAACAGTATCTTGTCAGATCCACCTCCTAGAGTAATGACAATAAAAACAAAAATAAACAAATGGAACCTAATTAAACTTAAAAGTTTTTGCACAGCAAAGGAAATCCTAAACAAAACAAAAGACAATGCACAAAATGGGAGAAAACAAAATGAAAATACAACCCACAAAATAGGAGAAAATATCTGCAAATCAAATGAGTGCCAAGGGATTAATCTCCAAAATATATAAGCACCTCCAGTAGATCAATATAAAAAAACAATCCCATCAAAAAATGGGCAAAAGATCTATTGAAGCAGATAATTCTTCAAAGAAGACCTACAGATGGCCAAAAAACACATGAAAAGATGATCAATATCACTAATTGTTAGAGGAATGCAAATCATAACTACTATGAGGTATCACCTTATACCAGCCAGAATGGCCATCATCAAAAAATCTATAAGCAATAAGTGCTGGAGAGGGTATGGAGAAAAGAGAACCATCTTATACTGTTGGTAGGAACATAAATTGGTGCAACCACTATGGAAAACAGCATGGAGATAACTCAAAAAACTAAAAATAGAATTATCATATCATCCAACAATCCCACTCCTGGACATCTATCTGGAGAAAACCACGACTCAAAAAGATACATCTACGCCAATGTTCATTGCAGCACTACATATACAACATCCAAGACATGGAAGCAACCTAAATGTCCATTGACAGAGGAGTGGATAAAGAAGAAGTGGTACATATACACAATGGAATATTACTCAGCCATAAAAAGGAATGAAATGATGGCATTTGCAGCAACTTGGATGGGACCTATAAATTATCACGCTAAGTGAAGTTAATCAGACAGTGAGACAGAAACATCATATTCTATCACTTATACATGGAATCTAAAAAAAGGATACAATGAAGTTATTTGCAGAACAGAAAGAGACTCACAGACTTTGAGAAACTTATGGTTACCAAAGGAGACAGGATGGGGGAATGAACTGGGTGTCCGGGATGAAAATGTTTTAAAATTAGGTTGTGATGATGCTTGTATAGCTATAGATATAATAAAATTCACTGAATTAAAAAAAGAAATAATTATAGGATTAACTGCAATAAAACCTTTAATATGTGCAAGAAAGTGAGTGATACAGAATGAGTGCTAACTGAAGAAAAAAATTAAATTTTAAAAATTATTAATGAAAAACATAATAAGGTAGATTTATATAGCATATTATTCTAGAGAGGCAGCAGAGAAAAGAGGCTTGGATCAGAAAACACATAACGGTAGATTACAAATTCCATTCCTTCCAGGCAAAATACAGATAGTCTGATTAAATATAGACATTGATAGAAAGTTATAAGGCTAAATATGTATTCAAAAATGTAAAGATAACCATAAGAAGAAGAGAAATGTTTATAGCTTTCAAGCAACAAGGTGGGGAGAGGAAATAGAACAAAGAAAGTTTAACAGACAAAAGGCAGGGGGTAAAAAAGAAACAAATAGAATCACAAAATATTTTAAGTGGCACTACAGTGGATATTGTGGTGCACTGTCGAGGATGCCTCACTTAAGTAATTCTGAAGCCCTATTCTATATCAATAGTCTCAGTGAGATTGGCTGAGACTTCTGGGACAAATGTATCATCTTTATCCAACCTCTCCATCTACCTAATCTTTTTCTTACTCCCTTGCAGGCACTGTTCCTGACTAATTTCCAATAGACTGTGCATTATCTTTATCTTAACAAATGTTCCTATATGGATCTGATTTCAGATAGTTTGTACCAAGTGGTTCAAGGAAGTAAACTTTAAGGATGGAATTTTGGAGTCAAACCACCAATCATCTGGCTAACAATGAAGATCCCATTATTGGTAGTGAATGGAATATGGCAGCTCCTGGCATATCATACCATATTTTGATTACACATTGTTTCATAACAAGTAACTCCAAAACTGAGTAACTTAAAATTAACTACTTCATTATTTCTCATGACTTTGTGTGCTCAGTTGGGCAGTTTTTCAGCTTCAAAGAGAACAACTGAAGCGCAATCATCTAGGAACTTAACTGGGCTCATTCCCATGGGCTGGCCTCACCTGCAAGATCACCTAGGATGTGTGACCAGAGTGCATACATGTGGAATTTTCACATCATGGAAGCTGGGTTCCAAGAGGGAACATTCCAAGAACAAGTGTTCCAAAAGAGAAGATGTAAAAACTCCTAGTTCAATTACAAGCTAGGCCAAGAGTACCACTTAAACCATATTCTACTGATCAAAGAAATCACAGCTTTGGCCAGATCCAAGGAGAGAGAAAACAGGATGTACGACATTTACATGTAGGATGTGGTAAAATTGAGACCATCTTAGGAAACTATTGTAGAGTGCAATTGTTAAAATTTCACTAGTGGTGAAATGAGGGAGGGTCACAGTAGAAGGAAAAGCACTGATGGGTGCAATGTCTCAAATCTTGGAAAGGTTTGGGGAAAAATCATAATTATAAAAACAGTGAAATCAGATGGATTTTATTGAGTGCAACCAGCCACTGGAACAAGAAAATAAAAGGCCCAGGCTAATTAATCACCAGTTTAAGGCAAAAATGAAAAAGGAGCGTTAACTTGCCTTCAGGTCAGAGGGAACATTCCCTCACCCCCTACCCCACACCCTGTGCAGTGGGGAAGTATGGATGGAAAAATGTTACCTACTACACACAATCCTTTCATTTTCTCAAGTTGGGTGAGGGGCTAAGAGTCACAAAACTGTTTTTCAGTTACCTCTTTTGTCAGTTGTACATAGATAAACTAAACCATCATTTTGAAATGGAGAGGTCCTTGTCACCTATTATTTTGGCCTTTAGGTTTCAGACAAAACAGAGACAGGAAATACCTGATTACTCATCCTGTCACACATACAAACTTAAGGAATCAGAAAAGACCGACAAAACAGAACAAAATAACATTAAAGAAAAGAATAAATATAAAAGCAGAAAATGATTAAGTAAAATGAACATTAGGCACAACCAGTAAAATCAAAATTTGTTCTTGAAAAATCTCATTAAATTCAACAAGTGGCAACTATAGTGGAAAAAAAATTAGGAAAGACACATGTAAACAAGATTATAGATGGGAAGGGAATATAAAATTACATTAAACAAGGTAAGAATTATAGGAAAATATCACAGTTATCCTTATGTCACAAATTTAGAAGACTAAAGTGTATTACTTCACAGAAAAGTGTATGCTATTACAATTAACTCAAGAAGTGTAAAAGAAGGAATAGAAGTTTTATTAGCAAAGAAATGACCAAGGCAATTAAAATCTATTCTTTCTGGAGTTCCCACTGTGGCTCAGTGGGCTAAGAACCCAACAGAGTACCCCTGAGGATGTGGGTTTGATCCCTGGCCTTGCTCAGTGGGTTAGGGATCTGTCATTGCCACAAGCTATGGCATAGGTAGCAGATATAGCTTAGATCCAGCACAGTTGTGGCTGTGGTATGGGTACAGCTGCAGCTTCAGTTTAACCCCTACCCCAGGAACTTCCATATGGCACAGGTGTGTCCCTAAAAAGAAAAAAAAATACAATAAAATCTACTCTCTTTCTGCACCCATGGTATGTGGAAGTTCCAACCACATCTGCGACCTACACCAGCAATGCTTAACCCACTGGAATGAACCTGCAACACTACAGAAGCAAGCCAGATCATTAACCCACTGTGCCAGAGCAAGAATTCCTAAAATCTGCTCTCTAAAAGATCTTAGGTCTAGGTAATTTCATAGAAAACTTCTATCAAACTTCAAGTAGCAGATATATTCCATGTTATATATAAATAATACCAAAGCAAGATTTTTTAAAAAAGTTTGATAAATCATTCCACAGGAACAGCAAAACTTTACTATGAACAAAAGACAAAAAGTGTGCAAAAAAGAGAAATATAACCCAATTTCTTCTCATGAGAATGAATAAGTAAAAACAGTTGACCCTTGAACAACGTGGAGGGTTATGTGTGCCACCTCTTCACACAGTCGAAAATCCGTGTATAGGTTATGGTCAGTCCTTCCATGTATAAATATCCATGGTTCTGCATCCTTGGATGCAACCAACCTTAGATATGTAGTACTATAATATTTACAACTGAAAGAATTTGGGTTTAAGTGGACCCATGCATTTCAAACCTATGTTGTTCAAGGATCAACTGTATTAACATTCTACACTTAGCAGAAATTAAAAAATACCATAATCAAGTGGACGTTCTCTCTGTCTTAGATTATCTGCAAAAGAGAAAACTTGCATTTCTAGGTATGCACAAACACTTGAGATAAATAAAGTAGAAATTTCAGTACATTAAGAGATTTAGGAAATAAAGAATTTTTCATTAATCACTGATTTACAGACAATGCTATATTACACAAAACTTGCATATTATCTCAAAAGGTTTTAGCCCTTTGTTTTATGAGAGAATCTGTTTCTTTTTTTCATCTGTCTGAACTAATCCTGACGCCTTTCCTCCCTACTTCATGTGAGGCAGACAGATCTGTCTGATCCCTCCTACTGCAGCTATGATTGGCATTGATCCTAACCAGTTACTGTTTTATTACCTTACTCATACCAGTTAAATAGTCAAATTCATCTCTGTTCTTTGGTAGATGGGTAAAGAAAAAATTTCTTAAAATGTACATTAATAAAGAAAAGTCCAAGTGAGGATTCCTTTGCTTAAGTATTATTCCTGGTTAAATATTAGAAAGTAAGTATATATAACACTATCAGCAAACTAAGGAAAAAATATATTTTATTATATTCAATGAATGCTCTTTAATTATGCAAAAAATTAGCCAGCAGAAACTAAAGGAAAATATCCTCAAGCTAATAAGGAGTGCTTATATGAAATCAACATAAAATATCATAGTTAATGGCAAAATATGAGAAGCATCATGATTACAAACACACAAAAAAGGATATCTTCTACAGCAATACTCAGCATAATGAACACATGGGAGAAAAGAAATAGGCATTGATATGAGTAACAGATAAAACTAGCACATTTCTTTTTATGAGCACTGCCCAGTGAGGAAAATAGAGCTTATTAAAACATATATAAAACCTAGAAAATACCCTTCATTTTAAAATGCAGGCATTCTTTTTACCTATTACTTTGCTTTTGGCCTTTGGGTTTCAGACAAAACCAAGACAGCAACTATCTGATTGACTTAGAGTAAATTTTGATTTAATCACAAGATTGACTTCCTATCTATCTATCTATCTAACTACGTATGTTCTTTTTCACATGAAAGAGATGGTGTCCCAGAACAGGCAAACATATCTGAAAAATACAAATGAGATAGGACCTGTAAATAGATATGAATACATACTATGAGGCCTACGCTAATTAAGCCCAGAGAGTTCAGGATTAGAAAAATAAAGTTGAATAGGGTTTATAAGCAGACTCATGAATATGTAAGCCTTTAATTTATTATTTACTTGGCCTTTCAATCAGTGGGAAAACACTGCGTGTCTATTAAGTTGTAGGAAAGTAACTTTCATATGAAAAAAGTAAAGCAAGGCACTATATATATTGCCTTACATTATTTACTAAAACAAATTCCATGTAGCTTAAAACACCAAACATTAAGCAAAAATATAAATGTGTTAGAAGAAAATACAGAATATTTTTAAAGCCTTGGGGTAACAGAGCTCTTCTCAAATGAGACCCCCCGAACCCAGAAACCATCAAATATATGTAACAGAGTTCTTGTAAAAAAACATTTAAAGCTTTTGTATAACTGGGCAAAGGAACATAAAAAGATATACAAGTGGCAGAGATAAACTACTGCAACATATTTAGCAAGCAAGGTATTAATAACCAAAATGTATAAAGACTGCTATAAATAATTTAGGAAAAGGAAAACAGTTCAACACTACAATAAGTAAAGGATGCCAGATGGCAATTCTCACAAAGAGAAACAAAATGGCCAGTAAACACAAAGGAGAGTCAATCTCACTGGCAACCATGTGTCTGTGTGTGTGTGCACATGCACACGTGTGTTTTCAGTTATCAGATGGCATAAATTGTCAAATTTGGGAAAGGTGTAGGGAACCTGGCACACATATATAATAGATAAAAAGTCTTTTGGGAAGGCAATTAGGAAGTATTTCTTTTAAATCTTAAATTCTTTTGGATTAGAAATTCTGCTTCTAGCCATTCATATTTAGGAAATACTTTAAGTGACCAATGATATATTCAAGGCTATTCATAACTTGAATGCATGTATTAGTATAAAACTGGAAATAGTGAAATGTCCAGTAAAAGGGAAGTTATAAGTAGAATTTGATATATGGCATTAAAAAGAAGTTAGGAGTTTTCTTGTGACACAGTGGGTTAAAGATCCGGCATTGTCAGTAGAGTGGCTTGGGCTGCTGCTATGGTATAGGTTTGATCCCTGGCCTGGGAACTTCCACATGCCATGGGCATAACCAAAAAAAATACACAATAAATAAATTAATACATAAATAAATAAAAATACATATGACATGAAAAATTTTCAAACCATGTTATTTTTTACAAGTTCAAGTAATAGGATATGACAACTCCATGTTAAAAACTAGGAAGCAAATATATGTATAAATACATGAGAAGGGAGGTAAGAATGCACATCACAGTACCAAATTGAAATGAAAATAGGACAAGCATTCTACAGGGGTCATTTCAGGGTTTTCTCTCTGAATAATTCTTTATTTTTAAAATCTTTTATAATGAGAATATACTCATGCATTAGTGGGGTAATTAAAAGACAAAATGATTAGAGGGGTGACATAGCAAAGAATTTCTTATTTGGTCCCTGGCCACTTATGTTTATAATGGGCAACTCTGCCACTAGTTTGGCCACACTCCATTCATTTTGGTCATTTATTAGTCATACTTTGACATAAGGCCAAATTTTCAATGGATGCAGTGGAAAAGAAGCAGCAAATTATACACCACAACAATCATCTCAAAAACCTTCTCCTTAGATACAGATTTATCCTACCTTCCATATTTTCTCCCACTGGAATCTAGAATTTTCCTTCTTGAAACTTCTAGTTGCTAAGCAACATTTCTTCCTTCTCTGATAAGTGTGGCTGCCATATTAACTTTTCATCAGCTTGACCTTCCTCTTCTTTTCCTTCTAATCATCACCACAAACACCCACACACACACTCACACAGAGTTTTTTAGAGATCTTCCACACACATGATGTTTATTCATTAGCTTCAGGATAAAGCCTCATCTTTTTATATTGTTGCAAACTCATAACCAAAAGGATGAAGAGTGAATTCTCCTTTTTTTTTTTTTCTAAAAAGATAGTCACCCACAGAGATGACTTCCAAAAACTAAGAAGAGGACTGGTTTCACTTTGCTGTATAGCAGAAATTGGCACAACCTTGTAAATCAACTATAGTTTAATAAAAAAAAAATTCTTCAAAAAAGGGGACTAGTTTGAGGGTTAGAGTTTGGGGATGGAGTCCTAGGTTTACACATTACCTTAGGTTATGGTTTTCAGATGGTTAAGGCCCATTACAATTTCATTCAATATATACTTATTGAATTACTACTATGATCTCTATCATGTTCAGGATATTGAAAATGCAATGGTCAATACAGTCATCATCGTCAAACAAGGTGCACTGAGGATGGTTACAATATGAACATAATGTCCCTGTCTCCTGCCTATTCCTACTCTGCTCCAGCTTCCCACGCACCTTCCCCTGAGCTCTTCAATGACTGTCAGGAAGGGAGGGTTTGCAGAGGTTTATGTGAAAAGCCTTCTACCCAACCTTTGGCCAACAGAGTCTGAAGATTGGCAGTGAAGAGGGCTCAGGCAAAGATCTGAGTCCTGGGATTACTGGTGAGATTTTGGCCTTTGGAGAGCCTTGGTCCCTCTGTATGAGCTACTGGTTACCTTGGCCCAGGATTAGCTACTAGGGAAACACACATGAGGAATGCACATGTGGGCACAATAGTATATATTCTCTTGCTGTGGACAAAGACTGCCTGGATTTAAGTCCTGGCTCTACTGTTTCCTAGTATTAAAAGCTTGGGCAAGTTTTTAAACTCTTCTTTCAAAAAAATGGAGATAATAGTGTATAGATCAAAGGGTTGTTATAATAGGGAACCCCTACGTTTTTAAATTGCTTAGAACAGAACTTGAACTATAATAGAATTATAAAAAAAAAAGGCTGACTTTCTATCTCTCAGTCTGACACTAATTCTGTAGCTGAGAATGGAAAGGAAAGAGGTTTCCTCAGGAAAAAGCCATGCTCATCTATCATCAACTCTCAGGAGTATATAACACCATATCTACCACCATTTTCTTGATTCTGCCACTGTCTGCAGTATCCAACGAGTCAACCTGAGCCCTGAAGGCAATAAAAGCCAATGCCCAAAGGGATCCATCACCAGATGAAGGAAGAACAGGCAAAGGTTATGTTTCTCAGTAAAAAGGTAGTTCCTGGGATTAGAACTTCTGACAGGGACAGGCTGCATATTTAACACCATTAACAACAAAGTAATAAAAGAAGTTAAGGACATCTAGTCACTACACGAAAATATACTTTCTGGAAATAGGAGATAAAGTTTTTAATTTTTTAAAAATGCAATGCGTTGGATGAAATAAAAAACAGAATGAGCAGTGCTGGAAATCAAAGTATAGAATGTTTCAAAAACGGAACAAAAATTAGAAGAGATCTAAATCCTGAGGGAAGAAAGAAGTGATTTGGAGAACACATGAAAGTTTAAATAAGCGAAGGATAGATGATCTAGGACAGAAAGAAATAAGGGAAGAGAAATAATAATTAAGTACTAGAGAAAAACTTCCTGGCTTTAAGAAAGATTTGATTCTGAAGGTTAAAAGTACTCACTGAATTTGAGCACTCGTAAAGGATAATATCTATGCATATTATGATAAAATGCTCGAACCCCAAAGATAAAAAACAAAAGAAAACAAAACATAAGCTTCTACACAGAAAGAATTAGTTTCAAAAGAAAAAAGAACAGTTACATCAGATTTCTTGTCTGTGATCCTGGAAGCTAGATGGCACTTAAATAACATCCACAGGCTAGTGAAAGAAAATCACTGGGAACCAATAAGAATTCACAGACAGTATCAGCACACATCTCATATGAGGAGAATATTCAAAAAAGAATTTTAGCCAAGCGAGTGAATTAGACAGAAATCTTATCATAAGCAACGGTGAAGGAAAAAAAAATAATGATAAAAATGATTTTTGCAATATATGAGAAAATGACTCAATACTTTAGGGCTTTGAAATAAAATGACAGTCTCTAAAATAATAAAAAAACAATAGTTTAGAATGAAAACTCAAAATAATTTCACCAAAACTTTTGTGTTGAGAATGAGAAGGAAGACAAGTAAGAGAATTCCAGTCATAGCATGAGGAGAGTAAGGAATTAGAACACTCACCTAATCCATCTAATGTTGTGGGAGCAAGGAAGAAATAGATGTATCTTGGTCAGGGGGGCTATCTCCATTCAAACTGCATTCAGCTAGACAAAATAAAATCTGACGAAACAGGGGCTTGTGTTTTTCAACTAATGGAAGTTGGAAGTAAGCAGTCCAGCACGAACTTCCCACCACCACCAAGGGCCTGAACTCCTACATTCCTACACCCCCTTCACGTGGCTTTTGTCATAAAGATCACAGGATGGCTGCTCCACCTTCAGGCATGCTATCTGTATTTTAGGAAGAAAAGGAAGTGCAAAGGGCAAACATACATGCCAGCTGAGTATTCATACTGTTGTTCTCCCTAAAGCCCCATCCACCAGATTTCTACCTGTATGTATGTCATTAGCCAGGGAGTGATCCCCTGGCTACCCCTAGTCTAAAGAAAGCATGGGAAATTAAGTTTGCAACACTCCCTGTCCTCCAAAGAAATCTGCATTTTAATTAGTACAGAAAGGGGAAATGTTATAGGTGGGTAGGTAACTAGCAGTGTTCACAAAGCCAACAGTTAATACTTTGCTTTTATATCACAAACAAGAATTTGTGTTTGAAACAGGAAGGTAACTCCCGGTGCATTGGGAACATAAAGTTGAACCTTCAAATTCACAAGAGAGAAAAAGAAAATATAATTTGATCATATCAAGAGAAACAAGGAAAATTAAATAAAAATTACAAAATAAAATAAATAGTAAATATTAATATTGCAGGAAGAACTCAACAACAATAACAGAAAACAAATGACCCAATCAAATATGGGCAGAAGGAGTTCCCAATGTGATCTAACAGGATCAGCAGCGTCTCTGGAGCACTAGGATACAGGTTTGATCCCCAGACCAGCACAGTGGTTCAAAGGATCCAGTGTTGCTATAGCTGCAGTAAAGGTCACAACTGGGGCTTGGATCTGATCCCTGCACTGGGAACTCCATATGCCATGGGGTGGCCAAAAAAGAAAAAACAAATTAAAAAAAATTTTATATATGGGCCGAAGACCAAAATAAACATTTCTCCAAAGAAGACATACAGATGGCCAGTAGGTAGTGAAAAGGTGCTCAACATCACTAATTTTTTTTTTTTGTCTTTTTGCTATTTCTTTGGGCCGCACCCTCGGCATATGGAGGTTCCCAGGCTAGGGGTCTAATCAGAGCTGTAGCCACTGGCCTACACCAGAGCCACAGCAACACAGGATCCGAGCCGCGTTTGCAATCTACACCACAGCTCACGGCAACGCCAGATCCTTAACCCACTGAGCAAGGGCAGGGACCGAACCCGCAACCTCATGGTTCCTAGTCGGATTCGTTAACCGCTGCGCCACGACGGGAACTCCTCAATATCACTAATTATTAAAGAAATGTAAATCAAAACTATAATGAGGTACCACTTCACACCGGTCAGAATGACCACCATTCTACAGTAGCCAACGCTGGAGAGGGTATGACAAAAGAGAACCCTCCGACACTGTTGGTGAGAATGTAAACTGATACAACCACTATGGAAAACAGTACGGAGGTTCCTCAGAAAACTAAATATAGATTTACCATATAATCCAGCAATCCCACCCCTGGGAATATGACCAGAGAAAACTATACTTCAAAAAGATACATGCACCCCTATGTTCACTGCAGCACCATTCATAATAGCCAAGACATGGGAATAACCTAAATGTCCACTGACAGATAAATGGATTAAGATGTGGTACCTATATATAATGGAATACTACTTGGCCATTTGCAGCAACACAGATGTATCCAGAGATTCTCAAACTCAGTGAAGTCAGAAAGAGAAATACCATATGACACCACTTACATATGGAATCTAAAACACGGCACAAATGAGTCTATCTACAAAACAGAAACTCACAGTCATAGAAAACATATTTGTGGTTGCCAAGGAGGAAGTGGGATGGACTGGGAGTTTAGGGTTATAAATGTAAACCCTAATGAATGGATAAGCAATGAGGTCCTTCTGTATAGCATGGGGAATTATACCCAGTCTCCTGGGATAGATAATGATAGAAGATAAAATAAGAAAAGGAACATAATATATATGTATATATGACTGGATTACTTTGCTATAGGGCAGAAATTGGCACAACATTATAAATCAACTATAATTTTAAAATGTAAAAATATATTGCAGGAAGTATACAAATTCTTATTTCAAATATGAGAGAGCCAAACTGCTCTAATTTTGTTTAAAAAAACAAAATGCCAATCTTCAGTGCATTATGTCAAGTAAAAGTCAAACACATGAGACAAACATGGTCTCATTTGTATGTGGAATCTAAACAACAGAGATGGAATAGGGTGGGAGAAAAGGGTGAAGGGGGTTAACAGATACAAACTTCCAGTTATGAAATAAATAAGTCCTGGGGATATAATGTACAGCATGGTGACTATAGTTAACAATACTGTACTGTATATTTGAAAGTTGCTAAGAGAGTAGATATTAAGAGTGCTTACCACACACAACAAAGAATTTGTAACTATGTGTGGTAATGGATATTAACAAGACTTACTGTGGTGATTATTTAACAATACACAACAAATATCAAACAATTATGTTGTAAACCTGAAAATAATATGTAACAGTCAACTATACCTCAATTAAAAAAAGCCCAAACCTAACAATAAGTTATTTGTAAGAAATATATCTAAAGCAATACATTTTAAATGATAATAAAATGATAAATAAATACTCTGTAAATATAAATAGAAAGAAAAGTGAAATATACATATTATACACATATATAAAACATATGTATAACGTTTATAAAACAGGTACAATTTAAAAATACAATCACTAAACAACAAAAAAATTTATAACAATAAAGCATGAACTGAAAAAAAAAATTTTTGGAACTAGGTCCCGAAGAGATATGTGTACCTTTTGTGTAACCAATTCAAATAAAGGTAAAATAGATTGAAAATAAAAAATACAAATACAAATACAATCACTACTCAGCCAAAGGCCATTATAAATGAGAAAAGGCATAATTTTTGTACAATAGACTACCTGCATGCATCAAACAATGTGACAAAAATACAATGTGATAACTGTTGTAACTATAAAACTGAAATTTATAGAGTGATATTTTAATATGTCACTTTAAGAATTAGACAATCTAGTAGAAAAGAAGCTTATTTTCCAGTAGAGTTACTGGGGATGAAGGAATGGAATAAACAAGCAGACTGGCAATTATAACATAGGGAAATTACTGCTATGACAGAAATGAATATAGGATGTCCCTAACCCATTCTCTTTCTATAGATGCTACACACAGAAAGTAGATTAAACAAGAATGATTTCTAACTTCTAAGAGTTTACAATTAGTTAATTCCACTCTGGGACACACTTTAAGGTCAACTCTTTTTGGTTCTACAGTTTTTTCTGGTTTAAAAGTAAATATTTGGAGTTTCGTTTGTGGCTCAGTGGTTAATGAACCTGACTAGGATCCATGAGGACGCAGGTTCAATCCCTGGTCCCGTTCAGTGGGTTAAGTATCTGGTGTTGCCATGAGCTGTGGTGTCAGTCACAGATGCGGCTCAGATCCCATGTTGCTGTGGCTGTGATGTAGGCTGGCGGCTGCAGCTCCTATTCTACCCCTAGGCTGGGAACTTCCATATGCTGTGTCCTAAAAAGACCAAATGCTGGACCTAAAAAGACCAAAAAAAAAAAAAAAAGTAAATATTTAACAAGTACATCATCAAAATAATCTATGATAAATATATATGACTTTTCTAAATTAAAAAAACTTAGAAGATATTTTTTAGATCATTGTTATCATTAACTAAATGTTTTTAATTAAGTAAATGTATGGGAAAATACTCATCTAATTAATCATTCTTTCTCATTTATCAATGAGTGTGTGAGAACAGGTGTCCACAGGTCCTTTAAAATAATCACTGTTTCAAGACAAGAGTACTGATAAGCATCTGACATTTGCTGTTGTAAGCATCTGCTTGATTGACAAGAGGTTCTGGGGGGCTCGCAAGAGTGTGACTTCATCACTTAGATCACTCACTGCTCCCTTCCTATTGCGTACTTCTAATGCTCCTTTCCTCCTCCAAATTTAACTGCTTTCAGTTTTTTGGGTTTTTTTCTGAGTTTATTCTGATACATTTATTGCTACAGTTCTGAAGAGTAGTCATTTGTGATTTGAATATGTAATGGTTACTGGAGCATATTGAGACCTTGAGTATTACAGAAAAGAGAACTGTGAATTATATAAACTAGTTTTTTTTTAAACAGTGCCTTGGCAAAATGCCAACTTAGAAAGATGCTTATGAAACATATACAAAACTTACAGAAAAGTCTATAAGTACAACTAGATACAAAATTTAAAAAATGTCATGCTACATGAGATTCTAACTTCATCTCTACATCTCAGATTTTCCATTTATTCCCTCATGATTGCCTCACTTCTTACAGCTCAGTGAATGCTGATCATTAAAAATCATTTAGCTACTTTCAGATCATTGCTGAAGGTTTTCCTTCTTTGAGTCTGACCCTGGCAAGCTGATAATTAACATCTCAGCAGTGACTTTCACTGAAGATTGTACCACAACCTAGGGAGGATCTGTAGTTCTGAGGGGCCATGTTGGATCACTGCAGTGACTGAGGAGTCTTAATTTAGTTGACAAGGTTACAGGTTAGGGATTCTGTAATGCAAGGAGCACTGAAGAGCTACCTCATATAAGCAAAACTTTCCAATATCCCACCAGATATATATGCAATTGAGAGACCAATTAATAATCAATTGCGCTTAAAATATTTGATATATAGAGTCATACAGATTTTAAAATATAACCACAAAGTATTTCCTCATGGTTTTAATATTTTTAAAGAATGCAACCAGAATGTTGATCATCATTATCAGAAGTAATCTTATGGAGAGCAATACTATTTGTGGTTTTAAGTGGCAATACAATACACCACCACTGGTCTACATTCTTATCCTTAGTTCAAAAGCAAATATGTAACAGAGAAGACTTAGACTCATTCTAACAGATTTAGAGCTAAATATTTTTAAATTAGCAAAGACATGACATATAGGAAACCAGAATTAATAATAGGTTTTCACATTTTTCATGTTAATAAACTCCTATGTAATTTTTAATTATAGTTCAGGATAAATTTAGGTAAATTACATATTTAAATTATTTCTTAGGTAAATTATGTATTATTTCTTGTTACTCTTCCTTTTTCCTACCCCAGAGTCTACCCCTCAATCTCCCTATGGCCTCTGTTGTTTCAGTCCAGGCCCTATCCCTGGCCTCCAAGTATCTAAGACTAAAGGTATTTGACTGAAATTGTCTGACACGTTAACCTCATATTAATTAAGGTGAGTTCACTTTTATTATATATAAATAAACCTTATCTGTTATTAGTTATCCCAACGCTAGGTTTTATTTTTAAATCCCTCGTACTCTGTGATTTTCCTGTGTTCTCATGCTCAAAGTGTCAGATCAACTTCTCATAAATCTGAATTTATTCATTATGATAAAGGACAAATATCTGGCTTCATTATGTTTTCTGCTGTTATAATCTTATTTGATATTTACATATTGAAATAGATATATAGTTTTATGAACTATTTTCCATTTTAAATAGAGCTAGGACATTACATTGGTTTTTCAAAGCATATTTTTAAAGTTTTAGTATCTCTAAATTTAATCAAAGAACAGTGAATGGAGCATCTAATTTGACAGAACTGAGAGCCACAGACCTATGTGCTTTTCCAAAGATTTAGTGGATATAGGAATGGCGTGATAATGACTGTGGTTATGATTATGGTTAATAGCGACTGTAAAGGTTATGATTACCTTAGGGTTATATACCAATATTAAACCAGTATAGCTAAGTACTAATCCACAACCCTTGAGCAAAATATTCTGTGAATTCATTCATTTTCTCTATTATTTTTCTTTATCTATCTCTGGCGATGTCTTTTCTGCCTTTGAAAATGTTCACCCCATGGCCTTTAGCTAAATGCTATTTTACCTTGCCTGGAATGTGCTTCCCTAAAACTCACTTACCCAAGATTAAGTCAAACAACATACTAACAGAAATCTTTCCCTTATCACCTTTATTGGCAATAATTTTCTTTCGACTCTGAATTTCCACAGCACTTTTTTAAAGCAAACATATACTTTTTTATCATAATCTTTCTCCTTTATATTATGGTTATTTATATACATGACTTAATTTATCATAGGAACTCATAAGCTCCTTGAGGGCAGGATGTTTGCTTTAATTTATTATCCCTCCATTATGTGCTTAGGTTGGTCAAATAATCAATAATCTATCATAAAACTGAATTCCTGGGAATTCTGTAGAGAAAATAATTATTATTTTCAATATTACAATTGGCTAACTAGTCTTAAATTTAATTGAGCTTAAATTTGATATACCTAAACATATTTGCATATAAATAATAATTCCAATACAAAAAGACTGAAATTGAGAAGGAAAATATTAGCATTTCCTGGACAAATATTTAGGCCTTCTGTTAACACTTCTGCTGAAACTTAAATATGGTTCAAATTTCTGAAGGATGTTTCTAATAGCAAAAAGGGGAACAGTCCTATTAATATCACTGTGGAAAGATCACATGGTTTAATAGAGAGACTAGATATTTCACAAAAGAAGATGCTATTTGGATTAATGGGTAGGTGGAAACATCTAGTCTAATTCTTTATTTAGCAAAATCCTGTAACAAATTGTACTTGAATACAGAAGCATCTATTAGAGCAAATTCACTTTGCAGGATGTCAATGATTTTGTATACTTCTAATTCCTTTCTGTCTTGAACTTCTGAACCTCATAAAATAAAAATTAGTTATTAGGATTAAGAGCAATGAAAATCAGACCCTCAGGTTATATCTCACAAGTTTACAGTGGACCAGCCTTGGGAGAGTTTAACCAGAGAGATAGTGAGTGGGGAGCCTCCAGTGGCAGCCACATCAGTAACAGCCTCGGGCCTTGCAAAATCCACTCTGAAGTACCACACACATACTTTGTAAGGTAAGGAATAATCAGTATTGACAATCAAGAGGATTTTCCTAAGACTTTTAATGGAGAAAATGTACAGCTAAGCAAAAAGGACAAAAAACTAATAGAAAGTTTCAGTAATTAGGCCTTAATGTCTTAATGAAAATGCACACTAAAAGTTTTTAGTCATTTCATATTTTAAATTTTATTATGTGTATGTTATTTTAAACATAAATTTCTCTTCCAATCCCCTAAAATGAGGGATGACATTCAGAATTTTTTCCATTCTTGATGCTTTACTGATATCTACATTAATAAACTTACAAAAATCTGTACACCTTTTCCTCTCTTTATTAAATAGTGAATGTCAGGATCCATTTGTATAAACAGAGACCACGCAGTTATTTTAACAAAGTAAACTTAATTTAGGGAATTGGTTAAAAAGTTATTGGACTACTAAGGGGTAAAAAGAACCACTGAAGTAACAGATACAGTAATTCCATAAAGCAGCTCCTACCCTTAGAGCTCGAGGAAAAAAGAGAAAGGATAAAGTGATTACAACTGAGCCCTGCATAGTTGAGCCACTGAAGGGATAGCTGCTAGCTGGTGCTGATAATCTCTGAGGAGGCAAATGAGCTTGTGTGGGGAGCAAAGGAAATAAACTGCTGCTGCCAGGATGAAAACTTACTGCCATGACATTATGAACTGGAATCAAATGAGAAGGAGCACGTCCCCTTTCCTGCCTCTAGTCTTGTGCCCCAACTTTACAGGGAGCCAGATGGCAAAGAAGAAACATGGCTTGCAAAGTTCTAGACCAAGAATCATAAAGAACAGTAGAGAAGGGGGGGTTTGAAGCTAAGAAATAAAGGCTAATAATAGAAAAGTATCAGTAATTGTAGTTTTACAGCTTAACTGACAGGCGTACTTCAAAAATCTAATCACTTAATGTTTTAATACTTCATTATTTCTGGATTATACCAAATGCAATCCCCTCAAACAGATCAGAATCACATTTCATTAGTATCACATTAATGAATTTATAAAATGTGATACTTTTTCTTTGCATTATAACAAATAATGGATTACTTTTGTCATAATTTTATTGAATTTGCCAATGACACTTTGAACCATCTTTTGGTTTATGGCTCTACATTAGAATTTCTTAATGAAATGACAGCACTGCAATCAATTTTAGATTAAGGTATTTAAAAACAAGATATTACTAAATATCTTGGGTTTAGTATAGGGGTTTTTTTTAAGAGAAAAACAGAAGAACTTAAAGGCTGTGAAGTAAATAAGGAAACATTTTTGAAAGTGGGGAAAAAGCAAAGAAATATTGGATGTTAGACAATATTAAGATACACAACTCCTTGATGACTTCTGCACATCAGAATACTATTAAGACACTAAACTCTCAAGCTGTAGTGTGGAGACAGCATATATATAAAAGAATTCATATCTAGGAATATAAACAACTCTTACAAATCAATAAGAAAAATGCAGTCAACAAAATATAAATGTGGACAAAATACAAAGAGATACTTATGCAAAACATAAAAAGAGTTATAAAGCCACTGTGCACTTAGAAATGTAGGAGGTGTCTTTCCTTATGAGAATTGTGACTGGAAGGAATTACAAGGGGAGTTTCTAGGAGTCTAGTAAACTTCTATTCCCTGAAATAACTACCATTACACAGGTGAGTAAAATCTGTGAAAATTCAGTGATCTCTACACCTATGATGATTTCACTACTCATATTGTACATTAATTAAACTTTTAAACACACATACCCTCAGACCTGACAATTCCTTAAATTCCATTTAAAAAATGACAGGTGAGGTAGGAGTTATGTACAAAGCATTTACTGTAAAATTACATCAAACATCCAGAAAATTGGAAGCAACTTGAATTTTAATTAGAAGATCAATGGTAAAATGTATTGTGCTACATTTGCCACAAAATATGGCAATTAAAAAGAACATTATTTGGTTTCTACCAGCTGACTCAAATGGGCTTATAATGTGTGTTATCAAGTAAGAAAATCTATAGAGAAATACATAAATTGTTATTTTGTTTATAAAATGAGTTGTTTGTGTGCATGTGAAGTTGTTTGTGTGCTTATAAAAGCATGTTAATAATATTGGTTACTTGGGATTGGTGGGTACCACAGAGTGAAGAAAAAAAAGAATAGAGAAGAGTCTCACACAGCATACACACAAAGTTACAAGACTGTACTTTGAAAAAGAGAGGTTCAGTGTTTAAAAAAAGTCATACAGGGAGTTCCTATGGTGGCTCAGCAGTAACGAACCTGACTAGTATCTATGAGGATACGGGTGTGATCCCTGGTCTTGCTCAGTGGGTTTACCCTGTAGTCGTACGTGGACAGAAAGAGATAAATAAAAGACTGGTCTTTAAAATGTTCTCAGGGTTTGGGACTTCATGTGAATTTTTAAACTTTATTTTTCATGCATGTGTGCATTGTTTGAATTTTTACAATGTGTATGTGCTACTTACACAATCGCATCTACAATAACCATATTATAAAAACAAATCAATGATAGGTGAAGAAATTAGTACTTGTGAGAAATTTTAAATAAGCATTGACTAAAAGACTACTGAGTAATTTGGGAAGGTATTTAAAAACAAGATATTACTAAAATACAGTTTTTTATTTTATGTTAACTTTTGTATTGATAAGAAGTGAATGAAACTGTTGATTAATCTGAGACTTTAAACATTAGATTAATATTACAAGTGTATCGGTAAATAGTAAAAGAATAAAAATAGAACATATATCTTTCAAATCCATACAGGAAGAAAAAGTGGAATAATAAAAAGTTCAATTATTCAGGAGTTCCCGTAGTGGCTCAGTGGTTAATAAACCTGACTGGTATCCATGAGGACATGGGTTTGATCCCTGGCCTCGCTCAGTGGGTTAAGGAGCCAACGTTGATGTGAGCTGTGGTGAAGGTCGCAGACATAGCTCGGATCCAGCATTGCTGTGGCTGTGGTGTAAGGCAGCAGCTGCAGCTCTGACTCAACCCCTAGCCTGGGAACCTCCATATGCCATGGGTGTGGCCCTAAATTTAAAAAAAATCAATTATTCAAGTAAAAGGCAATAAATAAAAAAGAAAAAATATGGTAAATTGGGAGCAGGTAGGATTCTAGGTGCGAAGAACATAAAAATTATGAAAAACAAAAGAAACCTGAGGGTAAAAAGTCTAACATGAAAGAAAGAAGTTTAATGCAAAAAGTATCCAGGAAGTTTAAGGAGAAAATAGCAATGATCACTTTCCTCAGATAGCTATACTATTCATTCATTCATTCACTGATCAATGTTTACTATAAAAATTTGATAAGCACCTATAATATAGCAGGGACTAAATTAGGTCTTGGAGTTACAATCCTAAAAATGAAGCAAATCTAAGGTAAACCATGCAGTTGGGTTATACAGACTTGAAATATTTAAGTCTCCTTTTTGACCAGGTGCTCGTAACCTAAAATCATGCAGTGAGAATCCACTGACAGAACATTTACCATAGTTCTGGAAGTACTAGTTGAGGCAATTAGATACCAGAAATAAAAGATATAAGCAATGGAAAGGAGAAGGCAAATATATTATTTGTGGATAATAAAGTTTTATTTCTGAAAACCATAATAAGGGAATCTATTACTCTGGTGGCTACAAAACTAATATTGAAAAGCTACTAACTAGCCTTTTCATAAACAAATAACAGGTCATTATAAAACATAATGAAAAAACCTCTTTACAATTAATTAACAAACTTTAAAAGTATATAAAATCCATAAGAAGAAAAGTATAAAGCCTATAGAAAAATATGAGAAACTTAATTAGTGGAAAGATATATCTGTTCTTGGTTAAGAAGCATAAAAACTATAAAAAGGTGTCTTCTTAAATTTCCTTGTAAATTTAATATGTTCACAACATTGCCTAGTACCCCCTAAGAACTATATAAATACCAGATGGATAGACAGATAAAATAAAAATAGATTTTTTTTTATGATGAGAGACAAGTTTCTTAGTTTATATGAAAAAATAAACCAAGAAAACTCTGAAAATAAGATACAGTAATTAAGTTTGATGCTAGCATAGATTGAATAAATCAAGCAAAGAATCTAGAAACAGAATGAAATATCTATGGGACTGAAGTATATGATAAAGATGGTATTTCAAATCAGTGAGGAAATACAGATTACTCAAGAGATGAGAATGACCATTAGGAATGAATCAGGATTTAGCAAGCTGATAGAAGTAACTGGGGTATGTACGTACAGCTCAGTTTGGGTACATAATAGTAGCCACTGAAAAAAACCTTTGAGGAGATTAATATAGTAAGATATTTCTTGGTTAGGAAAAAAACAATCTTCCAAACACACACACATGGCACCATATTTTAAATAAATGATTGAGATGATCTGATCTTTTCTGGGGTCCACTACCTTGGATAAAAGATTCACATGTGGCAGACCCGACAGTATTCCTGAGAAAGGATAATCAGCATTATACAACCAATCAACCTTTTAAAACAATGACAGGATTCAGAACTATGAGATCTAAGATTCAAACTATCCCTAAGAGTGTGAAGTAGTAACTGTGTGGGACAAGGAAAGTTCCCCCTATCATTTCTGAGTTCTTCTGGCAGATCTAATAATTAAATTGACAGAATACAAACTTACAGGGAAAAAAATGAATTTGTATGTACAGAGGTTTAGTAGAAATAGGACCAAAGAAATGACTAAAGCAGGCACCTTTAATATTTTTTAGGCAAAGAAAAAATAAATTTGTGAAAAAATGAAAACACAAATACACTTGGACTTGGATACTAATTAGTGAAGAATCTAAGCAGTTTGTTCACATGGCCTTTTCTATCTTGAGTTCTCTATCTTGGGATGTCTCTCTCATGCAAGAAGGGGATTTTTCACACTGGAGATTTATTTCCTGCTTTCAGAAAAACAGAGAGTAAGGTTAGAGTGTTCTTTCACTGGCTGTTTCTTAAGTCATTTTCATTCAAAATAATCAATATGCCTCTTTGTTATCATGGAGGGGAGCCTACTCTGAGCCCCAAGAGACCATACCCCAATGGATTCTCAAATTCTGCTCATGCTTGGTTAGAATGTCTCTAAAAACCTGTGACCCATCCTTATATCATAAATACCTCCAATTTCACCAATGGGCTTCCATTTCTAATCTTTATCAAGTTAGTGAACAAGTGACATTTTTAAACAGAAAAACTTAAAGAAAAAAGAAAAAACTGCAAAAAAAAATATGTGGAGGCTAAACAATATGCTACTAAACAACCAGTGGGATCACTGAAGAAATCAAAGAGGAAATAAAAAAGTTCATCGAGACAAATGAAAACAAAAACACAACTATCGAAACTCTTTAGGACTCATCAAAAGCGGTTCTAAGAGGGAAGTTTATAGTGATACAAACTTATCTCAGGAAATAAGAAAACCTCAAATAAACAACCTAACCTTAAACCTAAAGCTACTAGGGAAAGAAAAAATGAAACCCAAAGTTAGCAGAAGAAAAGAAATCATAAAGATCAGAGCAAAAGTAAATGAAAGAGAGACTAAGAAAATAACCAAAAAGATCAACAAAACTAAGCTGGTTCTTTGAAAACATCAACAAAACTGATAAAACTTTCTCCAGACTCAACAAGAAAAAAAGGGCCCAAATCAATAAAACTGAAATGAAAAAGGGAGAAATTACAATTGACATCACATAAATACAAAGAACTAAGAGACTATATGCCAATAAAATAGACAACCTAGGGGAAAAAAGAGCAAATTCTTAGGTATTACCTCCCAAGACTGAACCAGGAAGAAATAGGAAATATAAACAGACCAACTATAAGCACTGCAATTGAATCTGTGATTTTAAAACTTCCAACAAACAAAAGTCCAGGACCAGATGGCTTCACAGGCAAATTCTATTGAACATTTAGAGAAGAGTTAACATCATCTTTCTGAAACTATTCCTAAAAATTACAGAGGAAGGAACACTCCCAAACTCATTCTATGAGGCCACCATCATCCTGATACCAAAACCAGACAAAAATGCCACAAAAAAAGAAAATTACAGGCCAGTATCACTGTTGAACCTAGCGCAAAAATCCTCAACAAAATACCAGCAAACCAAACCCAACAATACATTAAAAAGATCATACACCATGATCAAGTAGGATTTATCCTAATGATTCAAGGATTCTTCAGTATCCACAAATAAATCAGTGTGATACACTATACTAACAAACTGAAGAATAAAAACCATATGGTTATCTCAAAAGATACTGAAAAAGCTTTTGATAAATTCAACATCAGTTTATCATAAAAACTTTCCAGAAAGTGGGAATAGAGGGAATTTACTTCAACATAATAAAGGCCATATATGACAAACCTACATCTAAATTATACTCAATGGTGAAAAGCTAAAAGCATTTCCTCTAAGATCAGGAACAAGACAAGGGTACCCACTGTTGCCACTTTTATTGAACATCATTTTGGAAGTCCTAGGCACAGCAGAGAAGAAAAATAAATAAAAGAAAAAAAGCTATCAGAGAGGAAAAAATACTCATGAATTAGTATCCAAAGTTCAAACTGGAAAAGGAGACATAAAACCATCACTGTTTGCAGATGTCATGATACTATACAAAGAAAATCCTAAAGATGCTACCAGAAAACTGTTAGAGCTCATCCATGATTTTGGAAGTGTTGCAGGATACAAAATTAATACACAAAAATCCACTGCATTTCTATACAGTAGCAATGAAAGATCAGAAATAGAAATTAGGGAAAAGATCCCATTTACCACTGCATCAAAAAGAATAAAAGACCTATCAATAAAATCTACCTAAGGAGACAAAGACCTGTACTCTGAAAACTGTAAGATACTGATGAAAGAAATCAAAGATAACGCAAACAGATGGAAAGATATACAATGTTCCTGGACAATATTGAAGAATCAATATTGTCAAAATGACTCTGCTACCCAAGGTAATCTACAGATTGAATGCAATCCCCACTAAATTACCAGTGGCATTTTTCACAGAACTTGAACAAAAAACTTCTAAATTTGTATGGAAACACAAAATACCCTTGAGTATCCAAAGCAATCTTGAGAAAGAAGAATGGGAGTTAGAGAAATAAGACTCCCTGACTTTAATTATACTACAAAGCTACAGTAATCAAAACAGTATGATACTGACACAAAACCAAACATACAAAACAAAGGAACAGGACAGAAAGCCCAGAAATAAACCCACACACCTATGGTCAATTAATTTACCACAAAGGAGGCAAGAATAAACAGTGGGGAAAAGACAGTCTATTCAATAAGTGATGCTGGTAAAACTGTACAGCTACAAGTAAAATAATGTAATTAGAACATTCTCTAAATCCATACACAAAAATAAACTCAAAATGGATTAAAGACCTAAATGTAAGGCTGGATACTGTAAAACTCCTAGAGGAAAATCTAGGAATAAAACTCTTTGACATACATCACAGCAATGTCATTTGGCTGTCTCCTAGAGTAAAGGAAATAAAATAAAAATAAATGGGGGGGGTTCCCTCATGGCTCAGTGGGTTAAGGATCTGGCATCATCACCACTGTGCCTCTGGTTACTGCTGTCATGTGTTCAATCCCTGGCCTGGGAACATCTACATGCCATTGTCACAGCCAAAAATAAAAATAAAAAATAAACAAGTGGAACTAATTAAACTTAAAAGCTTTTGAATAGCAAAAGAAAACAAACAAAATGAAAAGACAACCTATAGAATAGGAGAAAATAGTTGCAAATTATGTGACTGACAAGGGATTAATCTCCAAAATACACAAACAGCTCATACAGCTCAATATCAAAAAACTAAACAAAAAATGGGAAGAATATCTAAAAATATGCTTCTCCAAGAAAACATACAGATGGCCAATAGGCACATGAAACAATGTTCAACATCACTAATTATTAGGACATTCAAATCAATACTACAGTGAGGTATCCCCTCACTCCAGTCAGAATGGCCATCAACAAAAAGTCTACAATATGTGCCAGGGAGGGTGTGGAGGAAAAGTAACCTTCCAATTCTGTTGGTGGGAGTGTTAAATTGGTACAGCCACTAGGAGAATAGTAAGGAGGTTCCTCAAAAAAACTGAAAATAGAGCTACCATGTGATCCAGCAATCCCACTCCTGGATATATATATATTCAGAAAAAACTATAATTCAAAAATATACATGCACCCAATGTTCACTGCAGCACTATTGCCAATAGTCAAGACATGAAAGCAGCATAAATACCCATCAATAGATGCATGGATAAGGAAGATGTTATACACACACACACTGCAATATTACTCAGCTGTAAAAAAGAATAAGATAATTCCATTTGCAGTAACATGGATGGACCTACAGATTATCATACTAAGTGAAGTAAGGAGACAGAGAAGGACAAATATCAGATGACAGATATTGCTTATATGTTGAACCTGAAAGAAAAAGATACAAACCAGAAATAGATCCCCAGGCATAGAAACCAAACCTATGGTTACCAAAAGGTAAAAGCGGGGATGGGGGGATAAATTAGGAGGATGGGATTAACATATGCACACTAATATAAATAAAATAGATAACCAATAAAGACCTTCTGTATAGCACAGAGAACTATACTAAATATTTTGTAATAACCTATAATGGAAAAGAATATATGTGTACATACATATGCATAAATGACTCAGTGTGCTATACACCTGAAACTATATAACACTATAAGTCAACTATACTTCAGCTTAAAAAAAAAGAAAATGTAAGAAACATTCTAAATTCTTCCTCCCTCTCTCTCAGCAGTCAAACAAAAACCAAAAGCAATTAAAATAAGATAGATTTTGAACCTCTAAAAATAAAACATTTCCTATAACAAGTTCACATGACAAATAAAAGTAAGGAAAGAATATGTGCAACACAAAAGGTAATAGGAACTATCACCATTAATATAATAAACTTATATAAATCAACGGGCAAAGAATATGAAAAGACAAGTCATAAAAAATTTAAACAGCACATGAAAAGATGCTAAACCTTACTTATAAAAAGAGAAATACAAAATAAAAGTAAATGAGATCCCAGTTTTTAATCAGATTAGAAAATACGTAGGGGAGGTTCCTGTCCTGCGTCAGCAGTAATGAACCCAACTAGTATCCATGAGGACACGTGTTTGATCCCTGGCCTTACTCAGTGGTTAAGGATCTGGCATTGCTGTGAGCTCTGATATAGGTCACAGACATGGCTTGGATCCTGTGTGACTATGGCTGTGGCGTAGGCTGGCAGCTACAGCTCTGATTAGTCCCCTAGTCTGGGAAATTCCATATGCTGTGTGTGCATCCCTAAAAAAAAAAAAAAAAAAAAAAAAAAAGGAAGAAAAAGAAAAGAAGATATGGTATGTATACAGAATGGAATATTTCTTAGCCATAAAAAGGAATGAAACAATGACATTTGCAGCAACATGGATGGACCTAGCAATTATCATGCTAAGTGAAGTTAGACAGTGAGACACAAACATGATATGCTATCGCTTATATGTGGAATCTAAGAAAAGGATACAGTGAATAGAAAATGAATCACAGACTTTGAGAAACTTATGGTTACCAAAGGAGACAGGTTTGGGGGAAGGATGGGCTAGGGATTTGGGATGGAAATGCAAAATTTGGTTGTAATGATGGCTGTACATTTATAAATACAATAAAATTCATTGAGATTAAAAACAACGACGACAAAAAAAATATTTGGGAGTTCCCATTGTGGCTCAGTGGTTTACAAATCCAACTAGTAGCCATGAAGATGCGGGTTTGATCCCTGGCCTCACTCAGTGGGTCAAGGATCCCTCATTCCTGTGGCTGTGGCACAGGCTGGCAGCTGCAGCTCTGATTTGACTGCTAGCCTGGGAACTTCCATATGCCACAGATGCAGCCCTAAAAAAAAAAAATACATAAAAAGGGAAAAAGAAAAAAAAGATAAAATTTAAAAATTTGAAAGGGGGAAGGGAACCAGAGTATCCATACATTGCCAGTGGGACTATAAATTGGCAAGTTGGAAAGGTCTATCAATATACTAAGTATGTATACTTTATGTTCCAGTCAGTGAACATATTCTACAAATATTTACTACTTATGTTGAAAGAATTATGTACTAGGATACATATTACTACATCGTTTGTAGTAACATAAAATGAAAGTCACTTTAACATTTTCTATGCACAACATAATGATTCAATATTTCTATACATTACAAATGATCACCATGATATGTCTAGTTACCATCTGCCACTGTACAAAGATATTACAATATAATTGACTATATTCCTTATCCTTTACATTTCATCCCTGTGACTCATTTCTTTTTTAACTGGAAGTCTTTACCTCTTTTTCTTCTTTGGCTGTACCCATGGCATGCAGACGTTCCCGGGCCAGGGATTGAAACCATGACACAGAAGTGACCTAAGCTGCTACAGTTATGATGGTGGATCCTTTAACCTGCTGCACCAGAGGAGAACTCCAGATATCTGTACCTCTTAATCTCCCACATCAGTTTCATTCATTTCCCCAATATTCCCTACCCTCTAGTAACCACCTGTTCTTTACATCTATGAGTCTGTTATGTTTTCATTTGTTTCTTTTTTAGAGTCCACATATTAGTGAAAGCATTCAGCATTTGTGTTTCTTTTTCTGACTTATTTCACTTAGCATAATACCCTATCGGTCCATCTACATTGACAAGTGGAAAATTTTTCTTTTCTTTCTTTTTTTGACTAATAGTCCATTTTGTGTGTGTGTGTGTGTGTGTGTGTACATATCTTTATCAATTCATCTTTTGATGGACACTTAGACTGCTTCCATATCTTGGCCACTATATACAATGCTGCAATGAACATAGGGATGGGTGCACATGTCTTTTCAAATAAGTAATTGGTGTTCTTCTGAAAATACCCAGAAATGAAATTGCTAGATCATATGGCAGTTCTACGTTTAATTTTCTGAGGAACCTCCATACTGTTTTCCATAGCGGCTGCACCAACTGACATTCCTACCAACAGTGTACTAGGGTTCCCTTTTTTTTCCCATATCCTCGCCAACACCTTCTATTTGTTGTCATTTTGATAACAGCCATTCTGATAGGTGTGAAAGAGTATCTCATTGCGTTTTTTTTTTTAATTTTATTGGGGTATAGTTTTCTTACAGTGTGTTTCTTTGTGGTTTTGATTTGTGTTTCCCTGATGATTAGTGATGCTGAGCTTCTTTTCATGTGTTTGTTGGCCATCTGTATGTCTTCTTTGGAAAAATGACCATTCAGGTTCTCTACTACTTTTTTAGTAGTAACATTAATGTGAAAAAAAGCTTAGACTTTGATCAATAGGGTGTATGTTAAATGCTGCTACAGCCATGCAATGACAGTTACAGTCGTTAAATGGTATAATATGGACCCTTCTCATATATTATTAAGTAAAAAGGAAGATTCAAAAATATGTATGATATTAAACATTTGAGAAAAGTTAAAAACTTAATATCTGCATACATATGCTAGTATAGCACAGAACCTATTTGTGATGATTCACAGTTGTCTCTACAGGGAGAGGAATAAGAGGTCTCAATGATGGGCACAGACTTACTTTCACTGTGTGTCTTTGTACTTAATTTTTTTTTTTACATTAAGTATTACTTCTTCAAAGGAGGGAGGGAGGGGAAAGAGGAAAGAAGGGAAGGACAGATGGATAGAAAGAGTTTTGATTTAGAGTAATATCAAAAATGAAGATTTTTAAAAATTTTGTGATAGCTGGAATATTCACTCTTTTAGAATTGCTCATAGCATCATTTCTGGAGTAGTAAGATAAAAATAAGGTCAGCTCTTTTATTCTTTAACTCAAATGCCACTCTCTCCTGTGAGTAAATAAATGTAAGCATAAATGTACGTAAGAATGGTCCATTTATAGTCCATTTGGTCTCATTTTCTATGTTGAATAGAGACCAATGTACAGTTCAATGCAATGAACAGACAGACTTCATTATAAAAATTGCATCAACCATTGATTTTGAGGAAAAGAAAAGATAATCATTTCATGAACAATGTTTTGTGAGTAGAAAGTAGTTCTTGGAATGGAATGTTTACATTATTTTCCCTGAAAAACAGGTAGTGAGAGTCCTAGGAATTTAGCATAGTGTGCCGCATATCGTGAAATGAAATTTATTTTCCCTGACATAAAATGACAGCAATTTGCTCTGTTGCCGTGTTCTATTTTTTCCAGGAAATATTTAATCTTATTTCAAATCTAAACAGGTTGTTAATAGTGAAAATAAATGGATTTAAATAGATAATGATAACTGAATAGAAAAAGTTGCACATCCTATCAGATCCAAACAATTCTATTAAAGCAGAACATACTCTGATGGAAGAGTCTCTTATCAAAGTGGTCTTAAAAAAAGTTCTTTCTCCAGTTGTGCCTATAGTTTGAAATGTACAAATTAATTAAAATAATAATGACCTAATGAAAACCTGTGAGAGTTTACCATGGGCTAGAGCCCTGACTACATAAAAATGAATAAGTCGTAGGTATTCTATCAGGGGATATTCAAATTAGTCTAGACAGTGTACAAACAAAATAATAATTATCTTGTTTCTTAGTTACTAGGAGGAGAGAGGAAGGGTGAACATGCCTGTAGCCTGGGAAGGAAGCAGTAATTTTTAATATATGCCTTTTTGTATTGTTTTGATTTTAGACTATATAAATATTCAAATATTCAATGTTTGAAAAATTCAGAAAAGTATGGGCTTGTGCCTAGTTTTATGACTATACCTTTTTTTAGTGGTGCTTCAGACTACAACAAAAGTGTACAATACAGTCTTTGGGCCATCATATGCAAAATGCTTACATTTCAAACCTTTAATCTAATGACATATATCTCAGAATGCTAATGGAAAAGCCCCTGTGACACCAGGGACTCACACCTGATAGATACTTGGAAAAGTTGGACGTTCTTATTATAGAAACCTTGCATAATTGACATGTTTCCTTTTGTATAGAGATTGTATAGAAATATCCGTCTTTTTTTAGCCACTGACATACTTGGATTAATGCTGTGTCAACAGTGGTGCTATGTTCCTAAGGTAAGTACTTGTAGCTGTTCCTTAGCCCATTACAACACTGTGACCTTTGTAGATCCTAAAGCCACTTTGATTCTGGGGAAACTTGCAGTTTTAGAAAAGAAAATATGACAGTCCCAAAGGCACCTATTTATTTGCAGAATCCATGCTTATCTATAACTTCCATGACACTGGTTGGGCCTATGCTACATAAAATTATCTTGCTTCGTTAAGTGTCATCTTCCCTAAATGAAAGAGCTGCCATATTTGTAACTGAAGTACATTAATATGGAGGATGTAATGATCCCTATATATGCATCAGCAGCCTTTGAGATAGATAAAGGATCTTAATCTTTTAGGACACGACTGCTTTCCCAAACCTGCCCATAACTGATCATCAGAACTAGGGTGCTAAAATGTTGCACAGCAATTTCCAGGAAGCATTTGCACTCTTAATGACAAAGATTTATCTACCTACAGATCTGAAATTTCAGAATTTATCCCTGATTTACTGACCTACATACAAATAAAATAAAAATATTTGCAAATTATATCAGTATGAGAATTCGGCCCTCTTACATGGACTGATAGCCTTTCAAGGAATTAAGGAATAAAAATTATATATTTTATTAATTTGGAGAGTAGCAATTTATTTATTTAGGGTGAAAATACATATAAAGTGTTTCATACATAAGTAGTAACCTTAAAGAAGTACACCAGGAGCCTTTTCACCTGAAGTACAAAGTGCATACTTTGCATGGCATTTAGGAGAAGTCTGAGAAATGAAATCTAAAGAAAAACAAGTAAGGAATCTCGTACTAGAGAGCCTTTCCAGTGTGCCATGAAGATAAAGGAAATCTAAAGAGATCTTGGTGGTCTTGCTGAGTTGAGAGGCTTAGAAACTTAAAGGGTAAGGCAGCTAGAATTTGGGTGGTGGGATAGACAGAAAGGACCTTCATAGAGACCTGTAGGACCTCTAGAGGCGTCCCCTTGAGTCTTTGGTCAGTACTGATCAATGCATGGATGTGAGGAAAGTACCCAAAACTGAAGAAAGAACTATTGGTACACAGTAGGCAAAATAATTTCCATTGCTTAAAAAAGCCTGGAATGAAAAGATTTCCTAATACATGGGTCAATGGATAGTCATTACAAGTTTAACACTTTAGTAGTGACGCTAAATTAGCCCTAAGCTAATCTTGCTTCGGCCCAGAGCTTTAACAAAAGCCTCAAAAGAAGTCAACTCTTTCTAAGTAACCTAACCGTGACCCAGATCAAAGCTCAAAAGTATTTAAAGAAATAATTTTGGGGGGAATTTCCTGTTCTTCCTTAACAGTGGTTTAAGGATCTGGCATTATCACTACTGTGGTTTAGGTCACTGCTGTGGCAGGAGTTTGATCCCTGGCCTGGGAACCTCCACATGTTGAGGATGCAGCCAAAAAAAAAAAAAAAAAAAAAAGGATAATTTTAAAAATTTGATCAACCAACAATGTAAAATTGAAAATGTCTGGCATCCAATCTAAAATTATCAGGCATGCAAATAGAAAGGAAAATAATGTCCCAGAACAAGGAATAGACATAGAAGAAATGCATAAATTCTTAGAAAAGTACAATCTTCCAAAACTGAACCAGGAAGAAATAGAAAATACGAACAGACTGATTACAAGTAGTGAAACTGAATTTGTGATTTCAAAATTCCCAACAAATCAAAGTCCAGGACCAGGTGGCTTCACAGGCAAATTCTATCAAACATTCAGAGAAGAGTTAAAACCTATTCTTCTGAAACCCTTTCAAAAACTGCAGAGGAAAGAATACTCTCGAGTTCAATCCATGAGGCCATCATAAATTTGGTATCATCACCTTGATACCAAAACCAAAGACAATGCGAAAAAAAAAAAAGAGAGAGAGAGAAAATTACGGACCTATATCACTGATGACACTAGACACAAAAATCCTCAACAAAATACTAGCAAACAGAAGCCAACAATACATTAATAGGATCATACACCATGAACAAGTGGGATTTATCCCAGGGATGCAATGATTCTTCAATATCCATAAATCAATGTGATAGACTGCATCAACAAACTGAAGAATAAAAATATGATCATCTCAATAGATGTATAAAAAGCTTTTAACAAAATTCAACATCCATTTCTGATAAAAACGAATCCATGAAGGTACAAGTTCAATCTCAGGCCCCACTCAGTGAATGGGTTAAGGATCTGGTGTAGCTGTGAGCTGTGGTGTAGGTTGCAGATGCTGCTAGGATCCGCTGTTGCTTGGCTGTGGCACAGGCCAGCAGCTACAGCTCCAACTTGACACCTAGCCTGGGAACTTTCATATGCCGCAGGTGGGCCCTAAGAAGACACACACACCAAAAAAAAAAAAAAAAAAAAAGAAAAGAAAAAAAAAGAAAAATGAAAAGAAAGAAAGAAATGGGCACAACAGTCTAAATCAACTATAATTTTTAAAAAATATAAACTGGAATTAATCACAAGGTTGAGGGACAGAAAGACTGGGCAGAGGAAACAACTTGAGCAAAAGTGGCATTCACAGATACACTTCACTGTGGGATCCCAAGTAGCTCAGTTGTGGCTGAAGTATGAAATGTGATAGGAAAAAGGGACTGCTGAGTAATGGGCTTGGCTGGATTAGACAGTGCTCAAATCATGACCTTGTATGCTCAGAGGGGGATTGATAGAATGGATTTGCATTCTTAGCTACAAATGAGCTTTCAAGTGAGAAGTGTATTGGAAAATGAAAGTACTATGGATAAGCAGGTCATTTTGGAGGCTGATGAAATAATTTAGGCAAGAAGCAGAAGCTGTGGGAATGGAGAGAAAATACACCTGACACTTTCTAAAGAGGTAGAACTATAGGACCTGGGGGAGATGAGGAAGATGGAGAGGTCGCAGATGAATTTCAGGTTTCTGTTTTAGCAGCTGGGAAAGTTTACTGTGAAAGGAAATAAAAGAGAATGACATATTTTCATTGAGAATATCATAGGCTGAATGTCTGTGTCCTCTTAAATTTTGTATGTGAAACCATAGCCCCCAGTGAAATGGTCTTAGAAGGCAGGTAATGATATTGGGCAGTAATTAGGATTGGATGAGGTCAGGAGGGAAAAGGCCTCATAAATGGTGCTAGTGCCCCTATAAAGGTCACAAGAAAGTTTGCTTCTCTCCACTCTTTGTCACGTGAGAATGCAATGAGAAGACAGCCATCTACAAGCTAGGAAGCACACTCTCACCAGACACTGATCTGCCAGCGCCTTTATCTTGGTCTTCCTACCCCAAAGGACTGTAAGAAATAAATATTGGTTGTTTAAGCTACTCAGACGATGGTGATTTGTTACAGCAGCCTGAGTTGAGATAGGAAATGATAAATACTACTTCATATTTGTGTTTTATAGGATGTTAGGTGACTAGGTTCATTGGCTCCGTGGATGAAGTGTTCAAAAAAATGTGTAGGCTTGAAGACATAGTTATTTGATCTCTGAGGTGAAGTGAGATCTTCTAAGGAGAGCACATAAAGTACTAAGAATTCCTAGGAAAGAATCCTAAAACACACCAACATGGGCGGGTTGAGGGGGGGAGGTAATAGAAAAGAGACTAAAATTTAACAGAGAAGGTATGACCAGAGAGGTTGGAGGAAAAGCTGGGAAAAGTATTCTTTCAGAAACAGAGAGAATATTTTCAAGAAAGAAGCAGCAGCAGACTATGACAAATGCCACAAAAATAAAACAAGGATAAAAAAGTAGCTTGGAGGTTTCACAATAACAAAATCAAGGCTGACTGTGGCAAAGACAGCCACTACCTTGCAGAATTACTGTGGAACCTCTGTTATGGTGAACTGGAGGGAGGAAGTAGAGAGTAAGAGTGCTCTTCATTTGACTGGACAGAAGCTGGGGAGAGCCAGGTTATTCTGACTCTTTTGAAAATTCATTTTGAACTAGGATTAGTTACATAATATTTTTTTCTTTTAATACTCAAAAATTAAGGTTGAAATAAGGATTAAGGGTGCCAAAAGTTAAATGACAGAGCTGGGATTATTTAAATTAGGCTTTACAGAGCTTGTGCTCTCAACTAGCACATTTTCTAGAACACTGAGGAGTTATACTGTGTTCATTTCCCTATGACCTTTGCCTCCTCAGAACAAACACAGAAGGAATTGGAAGAAATGTTTTAAATCATTCAATTGTGTACTGCCCAAGCTGAAGAGAACTAATTCAACTTGGTCATGAGTGCTCAATTGAACTAAGGAGGTTAGGGTGAACTGCCTAAAACCACAGAGCTACTAAGGCTGAGGTTGAGAGTGTAAGCCCTACTCCCTGCCTCCCAGGTGGCTCAACATATTTCCTAAATAATTACACTCAAAATATCAAGCTACTGTGTAGGAGACACAATTTTACTTGTCTGAATGAGCCAGATCATTCCAATTAATCAGTTATGTTACCCGAACCTATTTTAAAACAACATATATCCAATTTCAGAAATAAAATTACTTTGATCTGAAATAACCATCTGGACCCTCATGTCTCAGAATCAGGTTCTCTTATGATGAATGACAAACCTCTAAAATGCTATGCCAACTTTCCTTGTTTGTTTAAAGCCAAAAAGGCCAGCCAAGGATAGAGCTGGGGATTATATCATAAAAAAGACCAACTCTTTTGGTACTGGAGATAATGCAAGGCAGCCTAGGCTAATGAAGAGGTAAATCTGTATCTGGAACTATGTAAGAATACAGTTCTCATCTTTTTGACATTTTTCCTCCTTTCTCTTCCCCATTTCATGCCTCTTTTCTTTTCTCTTTTCCTCCTAGCTCTCCTTTTCTTCCAAGTCCTTTTCTCTTCTCATCCTCCCTCCCTTTTATTCATCCTTTCCTTCCCTCTCTCATTCTCTTCTTATTATCAAAGTATACTGAATGGTTTTTTAACAACACTGAGTATTATCCCGAATGCCATCAGCAATATTGTCAGCAATGATTCCATCTGAAACAAAAAAACCCCAAACCATCAGCCTTATCTTGAGATTCTAGTGCTGAGATAAGTTTAAGTCCCTGTTGGTATCAACTTATTTCTCTAGGTGGCCCACTTGCATATCGATTTTTAGGTTCACATTATTATAAGATTTTTTTTGCCTCTTGTGTTGATGAGTTTTACAGAGTCTATGCTGTGATTCTGCCAGCAAATTTGCTAGATAAACTTAATAAGATCTTTAACAGAGTAGAAACTAATAATAGGGTACTTGTCTCTACTTTCAAAAACCCTTTCCAATCATCTTTACGTAACCAAAATAAACACTAGAAATAAATGGGAAGCCCATGGAGTTTTAGGGATGGTTGAGAACAAGAAATACTTTTTAGTAAAGCCACATGATAGAGAAATGTTTAAGCAAAAAACTGAAGCATGAACTAAAGAGAATCAAAACAGCAGCATAGCCTCCATGGAGGCTGTCATATGTTCTAGCCACTGCAAGGCTCAGAGAACAAAACTAATGGGATGGCGGTAGAAGAGTGGGGGAGCATAAAAAGCTGTATGACAGGTGCACAGCAAGAACTCTCTCCATGGTGGTTCTGTGGACTGAATACCCACCCCCAACACGTCACTAATAGGACAGGAAGCAGTCTAAATTATAATAAATGATACCAATTCAGCTCCCTGTGGCATAAACCCAGCTCTATTTTTAAGCATTATATCCTAAAAATAATATTCTCATTTCCATATAAGAGAGAAGCAATAATTGGGTAAATTGTGCCCAGAAATTCATAGACAGAGGGTAGCAAAGGCTGAAATTAAAGACTTTTAAAGATTAGGAATTCCCATTGTGGCTCAGCAATGACAAACCTGACTAGTATCCATGAAGACACAGGTTTGATCCCTGGCCTCACTCAGTGGATTAAGGATGCAGTGTTGCTGTGAGCTGTGGTGTAGACTGGAGGCTGCAGCTCCAATTGAACTCCTAGCCTGGGAACTTCCATATGCTGTGGGTGAAGCCCTGAAAAGCAAGAAAAGAAAAAAAAATTCTTCCTGGTTGCAGGCGGGTATATTTGCACTGCATCCATGTCCTAAGGTTTTTCAGTTCATTCAGTCATTCATTAAAAACCAAAACTTATTAAAGAACCCCTATCCTCACAAACTAAGACTACTTTATTGCGTAAATAAACAAATACAGAAACCCCCCAAACGATTTTTTTTTGTCTTTTTGTCTTTTGTCTGTTGTTGTTGTTGTTGTTGTTGCTATTTCTTGGGCCGCTCCCGCAGCATATGGAGGTTCCCAGGCTAGGGGTTGAATCCGAGCTGTAGCCACCGGCCTATGCCAGAGCCACAGCAACGCGGGATCCGAGCCGCATCTGCAACCTACACCACAGCTCAGGGCAACGCCGGATCGTTAACCCACTGAGCAAGGGCAGGGACCGAACCCGCAACCTCATGGTTCCTAGTCGGGTTCGTTAACCACTGCGCCACGACGGGAACTCCACGATTTTTTTTTTTTTAAGTCAAAACTGAAGAGGATGGTTGGATAACTGAGAAAGGGCCACTAATAAGAAAGAGAAATAGAGAAGTTAACATCCATTTAAGTTGTTCTTGGTAAAAGGAGAGAGAAAGGAGGGTTAGAACAAAGAAAGGAGGTGGGTGCATAAAGGATAGATTTTTAAATATAATCATAAAGACACAATAGTGCTGTAAGACTTTCTGTTTAATGGAGTAATCAGTGATATTCTATCTCTATTTAAATCTTTATCTTTCTAATCAGAAAAAGAGTTTATCTTAACAGTTAACTCAGAAATAGATAAAAATAATACTAAATCTGAAATTACATACCTTATTCCCATGAGAAGAGTTAACTTATGGAACCTCCAACTGACAGAAAATAAATTTTAAATCATGTTTGAAATTTGCTTCATTAGGTAATTTTCAATATTAGCAGCTTAGCCTTTCTTCTATACTTCTCATCATTTAATCACTGCTCAAAGTACCTGCCACATTTGTCTTGTGATCTAAATCAATGTTCGTGCAATTTTGTAAAACTACTAGCCTGTATTACTGAAAACAAAACCCAGAACATTTGCTAAATCATAATGATTTCTGGGTCTGCCTGCCTGAATATGGTAAGGGTTTTTGTAATCAACCACAATCTACACCTCATGACCTACATTATGCACATGTATGTTTTTCTAGAGAAATTTTTCAATTTTTTTAGAAAAAATGCTTTTCTTCTTAGATAATATTTTGAAACATATTCACCAGACTTTTAAAAAGAAAGGGGCAAATCACAAATTTGCATTTTTAAAAAGATGTATGGCCACAGCTTTTAACTGTAAGCAGGAGATTCTTTTTTTAAGAAAAAAAAAAAAGGAATTTGTTGTAATGAGACTGCAGTGACCTCAGAATTAGAGAGAAGGTGGCTTAGAGGCTATGAAGACAGGAACAATACTTAAATAATTCAGTAGAAGCAAGCTGCTTATGATAGTAATACCATTATTAATGTCACAAGCACTAAGTATTTTAGTTTGCAGTGCTGGACACTGCCCTGGCACCACTGCATGGCTTCCCTGGACACTGCGCCTCACCACAACCATCACTGCTGCCAGTCTTACTAGCTAGAAACTTACAGATTGGGATGCATTTGACTGGCAGAGCTAAGTCACACATTCACACCCTTAGTACAGGAAGGCTGGGAGAGAAGTACTTGGCATCTTCAACCTTTATATTTGAAGGCAGATTCTCCTCATACCAAAATTTATGAGGTGAGAAATTCCTCAAACATAGGACAAGGGCTGAGATACAGGGCAGGCTAAAAAAATGATAAATACCTTCTACTCAAAAAGCTATGAATGGGCTCCTTCATTTGTGTTAGGTTATTCTCAACCTCATTCATGGGCTCCTGCTCCAATGTTGGTGTTTCCTTCTTTACACTATCTCATCTGCATATACTCTCTTGAGATCTCATCTATCTCATAGTTTAATGGTTCCTAAATGTACATCTTCAGATATCTAACATTCTCAAAAATCTATTACCCTTTTCTTTCAGAGAAAGTGAATTTTACTTTGGCGTGAAGCTTTCCAGACATACAAAATTCCCTAGTCTTTCTTGAAATTAGTTCTGACTACATTGCTAACTTCTCTTCAAAGGAATGTGAACAAACGCGACATAAAATGTCCAGATGTTTCCTCCACATTTCATCCTCCTTCCCTTTTGCAATATCTGGACCTGTGGCAACCCCGCTTCAACTGTGCAGATGATAAGACACAGCCTGGGAACCTAGGTCATTGAGAAGCGGAGCTACTCACCAACTTTTAATACTAATCTTGGACCTGATATATGAGAGAGAAATAAAGGTCAATCTTCTATAAGCCACAAAATTTGGGGGGGGGGGGTTAACAGCTTCTTAGCTTTATGCTAACACATACACACACACACACACACACACACACTCAAAAGTTTATCAGTTCTTTTAATGAAACCAACACCTAAACAAATACCAATGTTAGAAATCTTGTGGTTGGCCTAAATTCCTCCTTCTTTCTTATTACTCATATTTAACAGATCACTAAATTATTTACACTTCTAAAAATGTATCTCTTTCTCTTAACCCAAAGGTACCACCTTGGTCTGAGTTCTCAGTTTCTCTCTCTTGATGTGAGTTTATTGCTGTATTAGTCAGCTCATGCTGTCATAAGAAAATACCACAGACTAGGTAGCTTAAACAATAGCAATTTATTTTCTCACAGGGGCTATAAGTACCACTTGATCCTTTCCATCACTTCCTGGCCTAAACTTCTGCAGCTAAAGCACACAAGGTGAAACCACATATGGTTCTGGTAGAAGCCATGACTTTTTAAGTCAGAACAACTTCATTTCCTTGAGAAGAGTTTCTTGAGTACTGAAGCCTCAAAAAAAAAAAAAAAAAAAAAAAAAGCTGGTGGAAAAGATCATTGCATTAGGCCTGCCCTGATTCAGCAAAGACATCTGTGGTCTTTGCATGAGACAGGTACTCCTAGAAATAGTCCTGTAGTTGAGATTAAAAGGAAGAGGAAAACAAAACTCAGACCAATTCTCTTGGGTTCTCCATGTTTGTCCTTATTTTAAATATCATGTGTCTAGATGAAGAATTACAGCATACTGCTTCCTTGCTTTTGGTATACAAGTTACAAAGCCCTGACCTAGCACACAGAAACAAGAGAACATTCTCATACCATGCTTCTGGTTGGGTGGAATCATCCTACATAAATACTAAATAATGCAGCTCCCAGGGGACTGACTGACTTCTCTGATCTTGCCAGGTTATTAGGATCAGTTATGGCTGAACTTTATCCTGGAAAACACGGTACTTATCGAATTATAGGAAATAATAGATAAGAATGTATCATGTGGTTGCAATGATAAAACTCTCGTTTTATTTAAATTATTAACCTCTGATCTTTTAAAATCTATACATATTGCAGCTTCATAGGATTTGACCTAAAATGAAAACTAAAGTCTGTAATAAATTGAGCAGCTTCCTCAAGGTCACACTATTTAGTTGGACAGTGACAGGGCTGTTATCAGAATCTAGTCTTCACTTGCCAATCTCTATGATGATTCCCTTTAAATTCTGTTTCATCACTCCATTAGCCAATTTTTTAAGGAGGTTAGGTAGAAAGATCAGAAACTGTGAAGCTCAGTATAAGTTTGGAATGCAGTGTTCCAAGTCAATGGTTTCTTACCTACAGAGTGAGGATAATATATATGGTTCATAAGAGTGCTGTGTGTAAGCATCTCACCATAGGCACTAAATAAATATAAATTATTTTTACAGAAATCAAAAAGCTATTTTGCCAACAGTGAAAAATATTTTCATCTAACAGGTTATTTTTTAAATTTTTTGTTGAAATATAGTTGAGTTATAGTGTTGAGTCAGTTTCAGGTATACAGCAAAGTGATCCAGTTAAAAATGTATAAATTTTTCATTTTTTACATGATCTTCCATTATCGGTTACTATAAGATATTGAGTATTGTTCCCTGTACTTTTTATCTCTTATACATGGTAGTGTGTATATTTTAATACCAATATCCTAATTTATCCCTCTAGCCCTCTCCCCTTTAGAAACCATAAGTTTGTTTTCTATGTATGTCTTTTTCTGTTTTGTAACTTCACTTGTATCATTGATATTTGTCTTTGTCGACTTCACTTAGTATGATAATCTCTAGGTCCATTTACATTGCTGCAAATGGGATTATTTCATGTTTTATGGCTGTGTAATACTTTATTGAAAAAATATATATATATACATACCATATCTTCTTTATCCATTCATCTCTCAATAAACATTTGGGTTGCTTCTATAAATTAGCTATTGTAAATATGCTGCTATGAACACTGGGGTGCAGGTATCTTTTTTTTTTTTGCCATTACTTGGGCTGCTCCCATGGCACATGGAGGTTGCCAGGCTAGGGGTCCAATTAGAGCTGTAGCCGCTGGCCTACGCCAGAGCCACAGACATGCAGGATCCAAGCCGCATCTGCAACCTACACCACACCACATGGCAACGCCAGATCCTTAACCCACTGAGCAAGGCCAGGGATCGAACCTGCAACCTCATGGTTCCTAGTTGGATTCGTTAACCACTGAGCCACTATGGGAACTTCCCAGATATCTTTTAAAATTACTTTTTTCTCTGGATATGCCCAGGAGTGGGATTCAAGGATTATATGGTAGCTCTATTTTTTGTTTTTTAAGAAAACCTCATACTATTCTCCATAGTGCCTGTACTAATTTACATTCCCACAAACAGCACTGGATGGTTCCTTTTCCTACACTTCCTCTCCAGAATTTATTATTTGTGGACTTTTTGATGATGGACATTCTGACTGCTGTAAAGTGACACTTCAATATAGTTTTGATTTGCATTTCTCTAATACTTATCGATGCCGAGCATCTTTTCATGTGCCTATTGGCCATCCATATGTGTTCTTTGGAGAAATGTCTTTTTAGATCTTCTTCCCATTTTCTGATTGGTTTTATATACATACATACACACACACACACACACACACACACACACACACATAGGGCTGTATGAGCTGTTTGTAACTTTAGAGATTAATCCCTGTCAGTTGCTTTGTTTGCAGATATTTTTTCCCATTCTGTGGTTTGTCTTTTGATTTTCTTTATGGTTTCCTTTGCTGTGCAAAATCTTTTAAGTTTAATTAGGTGTCATTTGTTTACTTTTATTTCCATTACTTTAAGAGAGCCAAAGAAATATTGCTGTACTTTATGTCAAAGAGTGTTATGTCTAGGTTTTCCCCTAGAAGTTTTATAGTATCCAGTCTTCAGTTTAGGTCTTTTATTCACTTTGAGTTTACTTCTGTGTGTGGTATTAAAGAGTGTTCTAATTTCGTTCTTTTGTATGTTGTCGCCCAGCTTTCCCAGTACCACTTACTGAAGAGACTGTCTTTTCTCTATTATATATTATTGCTTCCTTTGTCATAGAATTTTTTTTTTTTTTTTGGCTTTTCAGGGCCACCCCGTGGCATACAGAGGGTCCAAGGCTAGGGGTCAAATCAGAGCTGTAGCTGCTAGCCTATACACAACCACAGCAACACAGGATCTGAGCCACATCTGCAACCCACGACAGCTCACAGAAACGCCAGATCCTTAACCCCCCAAGCAAGGCCAGGGATGGAACCTGCGTCCTCATGAATGCTAGTCAGATGTGTTAACTGCTGAGCCATGACAAGAACTCCTATCGTAGATTAATTAACCATAGATATATGGGTTTATTTCTGGGATTTCCATCCTGTTCCACTGATATATATGTATCTATTTTTAGACCAGTACCATATTGTTTGGGGGTTTTTTTTCCAGACCATGCATGCATCATGTGGAAGTTCTCCGGCCAGGGATGAAACTCATGTCACAACAGCAACCCAGAGCACTGAAGGGACAATGCCAGATCCTTAATCACTGTGCCACAAGGGAACTCCAGTACTATACCACTATGAACTGTAGTTATGTGGTATAGTCTAAAGTCAAGGAACCTGATTCCTCCAGCTCCATTCTTCTTTCTCAAGATTGCTTTGTCTATTTGGGATCTCTTTTGTTTCTACAGAAATTTAAATTTTTTTTCATTCTGGTTCTGTGAGGGGAAAATGCCATTGGTAATTTAATAGGATTTGCATTGAATCTGTAGGCAATCTACAGACATTGAAATTACTACAGTCATTTTGACAATATTGATACTTCTAACCCAAGAACGTGATATATCTTTCCACTTGTTTGTGTCATGTTTGATTTATTTCATCAATGTCTTATACTTTTAAGAGCACAGGTATTTTGTCTCCTTAGGTAGGTTCAATGCTAGGTATTTGATTCTTTTTTGATGTGATGGTAAATGGGATTGTTTCCCTAATTTCTCTTTCTGATCTTGTGTTGTTAGTGAATAGGAATCAAACAGAATTTGTGTATTAATTTTGTATCCTGCAACTTTACCCACTGATGAGCTCTAGTAGTTTTCTGGTGGCATCTTTAGGATTTTCAATGTATGGTAAGTATCACGTCATCTATAAACAGTAACAGTTTCACTTCTTTTTTTCCAATTTGGATTTTTAAAATTTCTTTTTCTTCTCTGATTGCTGTGGCTAGGACTCCTAAAATTATGTCAGATAAAATTAGGAACAGTAGGCATCCTTGTCCTGTTCCTGTTAGAGGAAATGCTTTCAGTCTTTGAGAATAATGTTAACTGTGGGTTTATCATATGTGACCTTTATTATGTTGAGGTAGGTTCCCTCTAGGACTACTTTCTGGAGAGTTTTTATCATAAATTGATGTTGAATTTTATCAAAAGCTTTTTCAGCATCTATTGAGATGACCATATGGTTTTTATTCTTCAGTTTGTTGATGTGGTATATAACAGTGACTGATCTGTGGATATTGAAAAATCCTTGCATCCCTTGGATAAACTCCACTTGATCAGGGTGTATGATTATTTTAATGCATTGTTGGATATGATCTGCTGGCATTTTGTTGAGGACTTTTGCATCTAGGTTCATCAGCAATTGTCTTCTTTGTGGTATCTTTGTCTGGTTTTGGTATCAGGGTGATGGTGGCCTCATAGAAGGAGTTTGGGAGTGTTCTTTCCTCTGTAATTTTTTGCAATAGTTTCATAAGGATAGTTGTTAACTCTTCTCTAAATGTTTGATATAATTCACCTGAAAGGCCATCTGGTCCTGGACTTTTGCTGGGAATTCTGAAATCACAAATTCAATTGCATTACTTATAATTTGTCTGTTCACATTTTATATTTCCTGCTGGTTCAGCCTTGGAAGACTGTACATTTCTAAGAATTTGTCCATTCCTTCTATGTTGCATGCAGTAGTTTCTTATGATCATTTCTATTTCTGTAGTGTCAGTTGTAACTTCTCCTTTTTCATTTCTGATTTTATTGTATTGAGCCCCTTCACTTTTGTTTTGTTTTGTTTTGTTTGTTTTTGTCTTTTTGCCATTTCTTGGGCTGCTGCCTCGGCATATGGAGGTTCCCAGGCTAGGGGTCGAATCGGAGCTGTAGCTGCCAGCCTATGCCAGAGCCACAGCAAAGCAGGATCCGAGCCGTGTCTGTGACCTACACCACAGCTCACAGCAACACCGGATCCTTAACCCACTGAGCAAGGGCAGGGATCGAACCTGCAACCTCATGGTTCCTAGTCAGAGTCATTAACCACTGTGCCACGACGGGAACTCCCCCTTCAATTTTTTTCTTGATGACTCTGGATAAAGGTTTATCAATTTTGTTATATTTTTAAAGAACCAGACTTTAGTTTCAGTGATCTTTTCTATCTTTTTGAGTCTTCGTTTCATTTATTTTCTGACCTTTATGATTTCTATCCTTAAGTAACTTTGGGTTTTGTTTGTTCTTTCTCTAGTTGCTTCAGATGAAAGATTAGATTTGTTATTTTGATTTTTCTTATTTCCTGAGGTAAGTTTGTACCCCTATAAACTTCCCTCTTAGAACTGTTTTGCTAAGTCCCATAGATTTTGGATAGTCATGTTTTCATTTTCATTGTCGCTATGTATTTTTTATTTCCTCTTTGAGTCTTCAGTGACCCACTGGTTGTTTAGTAGCATAGTGTTTAGCCTCCATGTGTGTGTTTTTTGCAGCTTTTTTTTTTCCTTGTAGTTGATTTCTAATCTCATAGCATTGGGGTTAGAAAAGGTGCCTGATAAAATTTCAACTTTCTTAAATTTACCAAGGTCTACTTTGTGGTCCAACATGTGATCTATCCTGGAGAATGTTCCATGTGCACTTGAAAAGAATGTGTATTCTATTGCTTTCAGATGGAATGCTCTGTAAATATCAAATAAGTCCGTCTGGTCTAATGTGTCACATAAGGGCTGTGTTTCCTTATCATTTTTCTGTTGGATGATCTGTCCATTGATATAGGTGGGGTGTTAACATCCCTCCCTATTATTGTGTTACTAACAATTTCTCTTTTTATGTCTGTTAATGTTTGCCTTATATACTGAGGAGGCACATAGATTCACAACTGTTATATCTTCTTCTTGAATTGATCCCTTGGTCATTATGTAGTGTCCTACTTTATCTCTTGTAAAGTCTTTATTTCAAAATCTATCTTGTCTTATATAAGTATTACTATTCCAGCTTTTCTTAAATTTCTATTTGCATGGAATATCTTTTTCCATCCCTCACTTTCAGTCTATATATGTCTCCTGATCTTAAGTGAGTCTCTTTTAGACAGCATATATATGGGTCTTGTTTTTGTATCCATTCAGCCAGGCTATGTCTTTGGATTAGAGCATTTAACCCATTTACAGTTAAGGCAATTATTAATATGTATGTTCCTATTGACATTTAGTTAATTGTTTTGGATTTTTTTTTAGTTTTTTTTTCTTCCCTTCTTTTGCACTCTTGTGATTTTATGACCTTTTTTACTGCTGTATTTGGACTTCTCTTTCTTTTCTGTGTATTTATCTATTGTAGATTTTTGGTTTGCAATTACTATGAGGTTTTGGTATAGCAGTCTATTATATATATATGAAGTTTTCCCCAGGAAAACTTAAGAAGCAATTCTATGGTCACTCTTCCAACAAAGATATGATTATTCATGCAGAGACTGAATATAGGTAGGATCAGTGGCTACAAATATAGAATATTCTCTGGCATCCCAGAAGGAAATCCCTCAAATATACCATTAGCACTCTCTACTCGACATCTGCTGCCTCCCCAGCCTGGAAGTGCCTTTTTTGGGGGATGTAAAGCACTGTATATTGAGATCTCTTACTTGCTAAAATAGCATTACCTGGAAAGGTTTTGCATTGTTCCCTTTACGTAGTTTAGTTTATTGGATCACCTGGCTATCAACTCATTCTAAAAGTTGGTCTAATTCTACTGGAATCTTGAAAAGAGAACAAGAGAGCTATACACAAATAATGACAATAGGTGATTAGTACCATCAGCCACAGAGTTCAAATAATGAAGAAATTAAGTACAACTGGAGGTATCAAGGAAAG